>NC_064616.1:404589457-404900517 GCF_023898315.1 Schistocerca nitens | reverse complement strand
GCAGGGGGCGATAATTCATGGATTTGTAGTTTTAGCCTGACGATGTCCACTATGGACAAACGGTAGATACGGTTATTCTGAAGAAGGTTGGGTTATCCCGACTGAAACCTAGGTAAAATCTAGGTAAACGGTGCAGCTGAGGCTTTTAATTATTAAAATTAAAATTAGCACAACCAAGTGTTAGTGTGGAATCTTTTCAAAATACGATGTCTCGTAAACGACGTGCATTAGAATCCTGCAACAAACACCACTGACATACTAATTTACACAACTTTTAGTTTGTTAATGTCAATAAGTATTGTTACATTTAGAAAGATGTATGTTTGCACAAAAATAGTTATTACAATATATTTATTGGCTAACAATACGAGCCCATGACTACCAATCCATTCTGTGATAACAGCACATCAGTAGCACTTTCCGTATCCGCAAAATTTGCAGTGTAAGTTATAGGTGATTCACCGAATATTGTACGTAATATCATTATTGGGAAATTCCCAGTGAAAGTAAAACATATTAATGATGAAAGCCTGAAGAAGGTAACGGTTTTAATTATAGTGTACGTTAATTATTTCTCGTAACAGATTGATATTTTGAAGTAACGTGGTTCAAATGGCTCTGAGCACTATGGGACTCAACTGCTGAGGTCATTAGTCCCCTAGAACTTAGAACTAGTTAAACCTAACGAACCTAAGGACATCACAAACAGCCATGCCCGAGGCAGGATTCGAACCTGCGACCGTAGCGGTCTTGCGGCTCCAGACTGCAGCGCCTTTAACCGCACGGCCACTTCGGCCGGCGAAGTAACGTGTTTATTTAACACACGTAGTATACAAAAAGTCATGAGCCTTAAAAATAAAACCAGAAAAATTTCAAATATGTTTTTGGCGGCTCTTTATCGTAGTGACACACGGAAAATATGAAGGAGGATGGTTCAAATGGCTCTGAGCACTATGGGACTTAACTGCTGAGGTCATCAGTCCCCTATAACTTAGAATTACTTAAACCTAACTAACCTGAGGACATTACACACATCCATGCCCGAGGCAGGATTCGAACCTGCGACCGTAGCAGCAGCGCAGTTCCGGACTGAAGCACCTAGAACCGCTCGGCCACAGAGGCAGGTATGAACGAGGAGAGGACAAAAAATCACAGCGGCTTAAATGTAGATTTTCACAGTTGTAATGGACTGTGTAACGCGATACAAATGGAGAATCCTGTCTGTTTTAGTTTGAACTGCAGTTAATTCAGAAACGGAAGGGTAGTATGTAACAGTAACGCGATGGATTTAAAGCAGGTTCTACAAAATGGTCTATGTGGATTGCAGTGCTCTCTCACTCGTCTATTAAAGTAGTGCGCCTTTAAATGCATCAGAATTAAGAGGAGGAAAGTGACTATCCACATTTAATAGTTAACAAGGTGTAGTCATCTAAAGTCTGACTACTGTTCTAGCTGTTCTATTTTGATGGCGAAGGGTGTGGCCAATTTTAAATATTGGAATTTTAATGTATTGCCGTCACCGTAACACAGAAATTTTCTCCTGCACCGTAAGTTTACCAATAATTAGCTTAACATTGAGAAGAAAGTTGCATAAGCCTCAGCTTCGACGAATAAATGCAGAGAACCGCATATTCAGACGGCGAGATTTGTTTACTATGCAGTTTCATATACCACTTTTTTATTATTAAAAAATAAGAGGTAATTAACAGTAGACAAGGTCGGGACGAGGTAATGAACGGCCGAAAGTCAGCGACCAACGCTAACAACATTACCTAAAGTGGCCACGTTTCTGTCACTAGGTGTGCTCGACAGGACAGCTTATGATGGCAAGGTGGTCGATTGCCGAAATATTGTGTCCGGTGGACACAAACCCGACCGTTCACCCGTAAACAATTTCCTCATGAATTACACCAGGAGAATTTGAAGAATCACAGACAAGGACATACTTTTCGAAGCTCAATGGTACTTCCAAGCAAATAAAGTGTTCTTGACAAGTAACGCATAATAAATATGTTCGTAAGATATGATTAGATGCGGTGATCAGCATATCTTATCTGATTAAAAGTGTCCAGACACTGTTATGTAATGCGGAATTGACCACTAGTATCGCAAGTGGCGAAGCCACCTGTATAAAAGCAGGCAGGGACTATTGCGGTGATAGTAGACAAGCGGTGATAGTAGAATGGATCGCTCAGAGTAGCTCAGTGACTTCGAACGCGGGTGTTACCTGAGTCACCAATCCATCAGGAACATTTCAACCCTTCTCAAGCTTCCCAAGCCGGCTGTTGTCGATGTGACTGAAGTGGAAAAGCGAGGGAACGACCACAGCTAAAGAAGACCGGGCAAGCTTCATGTAGTGGCAGACAGGAACCTTCGATCATTGCGCATTAAATCAGCGGAAGGAATCACTCGTGACTTCCGAAGAGCTATCAGCAGACCAACTAGCACAACGACTGTGCGTAGGGAATTATAAAGAATGGGATACAGTGGTCGAGCAGTTCCTCGTAACCCACACATTTCTGTAGCCGATGCTAAGCGACGCTTGAGGTGGTATAAAGAGCCACGTCACCGGACAGGAAACGAGTGATTTGGAGTGACGAATCACACTATACCCTGTAGGAATCCAATGGAAGGATTTGGGTTTGGAGAACGCTACCTGCCATGACGTGTAGTGCCGACAGTGAAGTACAGAAGAAGTGGGGTTGTTTTTAATGGTTAGAGTGCGTTTCCCTCGTTATGCTTAACAAAACGCTGAATGAGGAAGGTTGTGATCACATTTCACAGCACTGTCTACTGCATATACACTAATGGCCATTAAAATTGCTACACCAAGAAAAAATGCAGATGATAAACGGGTATTCATTGGACAAATATACGTATTATACTAGAATTGACATGTGATTACATTTTCACACAATTTGGGTGCACAGATCCTGAGAAATCAGTACCCAGAACAACCACATCTGGCCGTATATGGCGTGTACAGGTACAGCTGCCCATGCAGATCCAACACAATACCACAGTTCATCAAGAGCAGTGACTGGCGTATTGCGACGAGCCAGTTGCTCCGCCACCATTGACCAGACGTTTCCAGTTGCTGAGAGACCTGGAGAATGTGCTGGCCAGGGCAGAAGTTGAACATTTTCTGTATCCAGAAAGGCCCGCACAGGACCTGCAACATGCAGTCGTGCATTACCCTGCTGAAATGTTTTTCGCAGGGATCGAATGAAGGGTAGAGCCACGGGTCATAATACATCTGAAATGTAACGTCCACTGTTCAAAGTGCCGTCAACGCGAACAAGAGGTGACCGAGACGTGTAACCAATGGCACCCCATACCATCACGTCGGTGATGCGCCAGTATGGCGATGACGAATACACGCTTCCAATGTGCGTTCACCGCGATGTCGCCAAACACGGATGGGACCATCATGATGCTGTAAACAAAACCTGGATTCATCCGAAAAAATGACGTTTTGCCATTCGTGCACCCAGGTTCGTCGTTGAGTACACCATCGCCGGCGCTGCTGTCTGTGATGCAGCGTCAAGTGTAACCGCAGCTATGGTCTCCGAGCTGGTAGTCCATACTGCTGCAAACGTCGTCGAACTGTTCGTGTAGACGGTTATTGTCTTGCAAACGTCCCCATCTGTTGACTCAGAGATCGAGACGTGGCTGCACGATCCGTTACAGCCATGCGGATAAGATGCCTGTCATCTCGACTGCTAGTGATAAGAGGCCGTTGGGATCCAGCACGGCGTTCCGGATTACCCTCCTGAACCCACCGATTCCATATTCTGCTAACAGTCATTGGATCTCGACCAACGCTAGTAGCAATGTCGCGATACGATAAACCGCAATCGCGACAGGCTAGAATCCGACCTTTATCAAAGCCGGAAACGTGATGGTACGCATTTCTCCTCCTTACACGAGGCATCACAACAACGTTTCACAAGGCAACGCCGGTCAACTGCTGTTTGTGTATGAGAAATCGGTTGGAATCTTTCCTCACGTCAGCACGTTGTAGGTGTCGCCACCGGCGGCAACCTTCTGTGAATGCTCTGAAAAGCTAATCATTTGCATATCACAGCATCTTGTTCCTGTCGGTTAAATTTCGCGCCTGTAGCACGTCATCTTAGTGGTGTAGCAATTTTAATTGCCAGTAGTGTAGTATGAGGAAGGGCTCGGAGACAATGATTGTATCAACATGACCATGCACCCTATCATCAAGTAGCAATTGTGAAGCAATGGTCTGTGGGCAATAGCATTTCTGAAATGGAATGTCATGCTCAGAGCCCTAACCTGAACCCAATGAAACATCTACTGGAATATGTTAGAACTACTACTACTACGCTCAAAACAGCAGTGTCCAACAACACCACCTTCTCCGATTTCGGCTGTTTCGGAATATTCGATTGATACTACTACACAGACACTCGGACACCTCATGAAAGTGTTCCCAGCAGAGGAACAGCTGTCAGAGTCGAATAGTGTTCACACCTCATAGAAATGCCCACTAATAATGTCCGGATCCTTTTGGTCAGATAGTGTATTCAGCTCTTCGTAATCCACGAGGAACTTAGTAAATGAAATGTCAAACGTATGTCACTATCTGAAGACCGGTTTAGGACTGACACTTCCTATAAGTAACTCATTCCACAAAATGTTTGTTTACTACGGTGTTTTTTTATTTTTACATTGGGCATGTCTAACTTGACCTTACATACTCTTAGGATATACAAAAATCACTGGGTAGACAACGATCTGAAAAGTCCGGGACTGTAAGTGATAAATGCACAGACTTGTAAAAAAAAAAGTGTCGTTGCCCCGCATCTGTTTGGTGAGTCGATGACAGTAATTTCTGTGGTTATGGTAATTATTACATTGACTGGCGACTCCATAGAGTGCTGTGTGCACAACGACCATATGATAAGTAAAATTAGAAGAAAGGTCAGCGTTGGCCGTAATTGTGATGATTTATTAACAGCAAAATCACATAATGATCATCTTCAGTGCTTTAGCGTACAAATTAAAGCTCGTAGGCACTGGTGTCTAGTTATTAGCAGTAACAGAAGCTACATTTGTTGGCAAGAAACTGATGTGATGATAAAGCCCAATGCTAACCGCTATTGGGATGGTGGAAGCAGACGCAGACTGTCTGACGCCACTCTTTAATGTTGTACATTCTGTGTGTACACAAACATAAAGCACTGACAGGAAACCGTCACTTTGATAGTGACACAAACACCTACAAAACTAATTTTCTCGCGTATCAGAAGTGGCAAAAAATGTCATCTTTGCTGATGAATACCTCAGAGGTGCTATTACTCCAGAGCAGAAACGAAAGAAAGAAAGAAAGAAAGAAAGAGAGAAAGAAAGCCACTCTTTAAGCAGTCCGAATCGAATTTCGTTTTAGATACTTGGCTCAGTGTTGAATAAATGAGAGTAAAAAAATTATGGCAAGAGGAAGCACGCGACGAACGATTACCAAAACACTACAAAAAGTAGTAGGACTGGAGAAGTGAAGATTAAAGTAACAGTTAAATTGTATCTGGAACTACGATTTTTTTTTAAAAAAAAAGGTTAGAACTTAACGTCCCGGCGGTTAACGAAATTCTACTCGCCAACTGTGCTCGTCGTGTGCAATGCTGCGGCGCCTTGTAGGTTTTCGTCACAAAGGGCCACTTTGCTTTTCTCAAAGCGGCTTGCAGTGGTTCCCACATTTACTTTGGTGCTCGCTCCCTCGAGTAGTTTTACTGTCCGTTCCCAAAGTTATCGTTGCGGCTATTTGTCGCACGCCACCTCCGGCCAACTACTGAATATGAGAGAACCAATAACACCAAAAATGTCAAACTTTGCACGCATTTCACAATAATTAATTACAATTTGATACTGCATATTCCCGACGCACTTTCGATGGAGCAGCTATCAATAAACAATAATTAATAAGTATATGTTTTTGTGTACAGTCGCAATTTATTTATTTTTCCTACTGGCTACCGGTTTCGGTACACAGTACTATCCTCAGGCCATCCCCTGCCACACAGTAGTCACGCTAGGTTGCCAGGTAGGTGTGTCAAACACTCAATTTTATTTGACACACTTACATGGAAAGCGAGCGGAAGACTGCGTGCCGCGCCGGCCGTGGTGGCCGAGCGGTTCTAGGCGCTTCGCTCCGGAACCGCGCAACTGCTACGGTCAGAGGTTCGAATCCTGCCTCTGGCATTGATGTGTGTGATGTCCTCAGGTTAGTTAGGTTTAAGTAGTTCTAACTTCTGGGGGACCGATGACCTCAGATGTTAAGTCCCATAGTGCTCAGAGCCATTTGAACCATTTTTCACTGCTTGCCTGGGGATAATACTGTGTACCGAAACCGATTCCCAGTAGGCATAGTAAATAAACTGAAGCCCCAAAGAAACTGGTATAGACATGCGTATTCAAATACAGACGTATGTAAACAAGTAGAACACGGAGCTGCTGTCTATGACGCCTATATATGACAACAGTCTGGTGCAGTTGTTAGATCGGTTACTGCTGCTGCTACAATGGCAGGTTATCAAGATTTAAGTGAGTTTGAACGTGGTGTTGTAGTCGGCGCACGAGCGATGGGACACATCATCTCCGAGGTAGCGATGAAATGGTGACTTTCCAGTGCGACCATTTCACGAGTGCACCTTTATTATCAGGAATCCGGTGAAACATCAAATCTCCGACATCCTGCAATAATGGGACCAGCGACATCTGAAGAGAATCGGTAAGTCTGATAATAGTGCAATCCTTCAGCAGACTGCTGCAGATTATAATTCTGGACCACAAACAAGTGTTTAGAAAACATCGTTCCTGTGAAACACAACTAGCTCTTTATTCACATGAAGTGCTGAGTGCTGTTGACAAGGGATTTCAGATCGATTCCGTATTCCTGGATTTCCGGGAGGCTTTAGACACTGTACCACACAAGCGGCTCGTAGTAAAATTGCGTGCTTATGGAATATCGTCTCAGTTATGTGACTGGATTTGCGATTTCGTGTCAGAGAGGTCACAGTTCGTAGTAATTGACAGAAAGTCATCGAGTAAAACAGAAGTGATTTCAGGTATTCCCCAAGGTAGTGTTATAGGCCCTTTGCGGTTCCTTATCTATATAAACGATTTGGGAGACAATCTGAGCAGCCGTCTTCGGTTGTTTGCAGATGACGCTGTAGTTTATCGACTAATAAAGTCATCAGAAGATCAAAACAAACTGCAAAACGATTTAGAAAAAATATCTGAATGGTGCGAAAAGTGGCACTTTATCCTACATAACGAAAAGTGTGAGGTCATCCACATGAGTGCGAAGAGGAACTCAAACTTCGATTACACGATAAATCAGTCTAATCTAAAAGCCGTAAATTCAACTAAATACCTAGGTTTTACAATTACTAACAACTTAAATTGGAAAGAACACATAGAAAATGTTGTGGGGAAGGCTAACCAAAGGCTGCGTTTTATTGCCAGGACACTTAGAAAATGTAACAGACCTACTAAGGAGACTGCCAACACTGCGCTTGTCCGTCCTCTTTTAGAATACTGCTGCGCGGTGTGGGATCCTTACCAGGTAGGACTGACGGAGTACGTCGAAAAAGTTCAAAGAAAGGCAGCACGTTTTGTATTATCGTGAAATATGGGAGAGAGAGAGTCACACAAATGATACAGGATTTGGGCTGGAAATCATTAACAGAAAGGCGTTTTTCGTTGCGACGGAAACTTGTCACGAAATTCCAATCGCCAACTTTGTCCTCCGAATGCGAAAATATTTTGTTGACACCGACCTACATAGGGCGGAACGATCACCACGATAAAATAAGGGAAATCAGAGCAAGCACGGAAAGATATAGGTGTTCATTCTTCCCGCGCGCTATATGAGATTGGAATAATAGAGCGTTGTGAAAATGGTTCGATGAACCGTCTTCCAGGCACTTAAATGTGATTTGCAGGGTATCCATGTAGATGTAGAAGTGTCAGCGTGCGAACCATTCATCGAAACATCAGCGATATGGGCTTTCGGAGCCGAAGGCCCACTCGTGTACCCTTGATGATTGCACGACACAAAGCTTTACGCCTCGCCTGCGCCCCTCAACACCGACATTGGACTGTTGACGACTGGAAACATGTTGCCTGGTTGGACGAGTCTCGTTTCAAATTGTATCGAGCGGATGGACGCGTACGGGTATGGAGACAACCTCATGAATCCATGAACCCTGCATGTCAGCAGGTGACCGTTCAAGCTGGTGGAGGCTCTGTAATGGTGTGGGGTGAGCGCAGTTGGAGTGGTATGGGACCCCTGATACGTCTAGATACGACTCTGACAAAAATGGCTCTGATCACTATGGGACTTAACTTCTGAGGTCATCAGTCCCTTAGAACTTAGAACTACTTAAACCTAACTAACCTAAGGACATCACACACATTCATGCCCGAGGCAGGATTCAAACCTGCGACCGTAGCGGTCGCGCGGTTCCGGACTGTAGCACCTAGAACCGCTCGGCCACCGCGGCTGGCCGACTCTGACAGTTGACACATACATAAACAGCCTGTCTTATTACCTGCATCCATTCGTGTCCATTGCGCATTCCGACGGACTTGGGCAATTCCACCAGGACAATGCAACACCTCACTCGTCCACAATTTCTACAGTTTGGCTCCAGGAACACTCTTCTGAATTTAAACATGTCCCAGACATGAACGTAATTGAGCATATCTGGGATGCCTCGCAACGTGCTCTTCAGAAGAGATCTCCACCCCCTTGTACTTTTACGGATTTATGGACAGCCCTGCAGGATTCATGGTGACAATTCCCTACAGCCTAAAGCACTACTTGAGACATTGTATTGTATTGTATGTTAACCGCGGGCCTAGAAACGACGGAGAGGCTCCGTCCCCGCCGTAGTCGCAGTGGTCCACAACCCCACGACGAGTACCGCAGTCCATTTGATCCCTCCGCCGCCCCACATCAAACCACTCTTTCGGGGTTATTGTGCGGTTTGGCATCCGGTGGCCCCCCTCCTCCAGGGAACGTCTCACACCAGACGAGCGTAAGCCCTATTTCTGCGCGGTAGAGTATTGGTGGTGTACGCGTACGTGGAGAACTTGTTTGCGCAGCAATCGCCGACATAGTGTAGCTGAGGCGGAATAAGGGGAACCAGCCCGCATTCGCTGAGGCAGATGGAAAATCGCCTAAAAACCATGCTCAGACTGTCCGGCTCACCGGAACTCGACACAAGTCCACCGGGCGGATTCGTGCCGGGAACCAGGTGCTCCTTCCCAATCCGGAAAGCCGTACGTTGGACCGCACGGCTAGCCTGGCGGGCACTTCAGACATTAGTCCAGTCCATGCCACGTCGTGTTGCGGCACTTCTGCGTGCTCGTGGGAGCCCTACACGATATAAGGCAGGTATATTAGTTTCTTTGGCTCTTCAGTGTAAATGGAAACTGTAGACCGAAATATGTACTTTGCAATTTAATACTGGAGACACTATCGACAACAGTGCCATACTACACTCCTGGAAATGGAAAAAAGAACACATTGACACCGGTGTGTCAGACCCACCGTACTTGCTCCGGACACTGCGAGAGGGCTGTACAAGCAATGATCACACGCACGGCACAGCGGACACACCAGGAACCGCGGTGTTGGCCGTCGAATGGCGCTAGCTGCGCAGCATTTGTGCACCGCCGCCGTCAGTGTCAGCCAGTTTGCCGTGGCATACGGAGCTCCATCGCAGTCTTTAACACTGGTAGCATGCCGCGACAGCGTGGACGTGAACCGTATGTGCAGTTGACGGACTTTGAGCGAGGGCGTATAGTGGGCATGCGGGAGGCCGGGTGGACGTACCGCCGAATTGCTCAACACGTGGGGCGTGAGGTCTCCACAGTACATCGATGTTGTCGCCAGTGGTCGGCGGAAGGTGCACGTGCCCGTCGACCTGGGACCGGACCGCAGCGACGCACGGATGCACGCCAAGACCGTAGGATCCTACGCAGTGCCGTAGGGGACCGCACCGCCACTTCCCAGCAAATTAGGGACACTGTTGCTCCTGGGGTATCGGCGAGGACCATTCGCAACCGTCTCCATGAAGCTGGGCTACGGTCCCGCACACCGTTAGGCCGTCTTCCGCTCACGCCCCAACATCGTGCAGCCCGCCTCCAGTGGTGTCGCGACAGGCGTGAATGGAGGGACGAATGGAGACGTGTCGTCTTCAGCGATGAGAGTCGCTTCTGCCTTGGTGCCAATGATGGTCGTATGCGTGTTTGGCGCCGTGCAGGTGAGCGCCACAATCAGGACTGCATACGACCGAGGCACACAGGGCCAACACCCGGCATCATGGTGTGGGGAGCGATCTCCTACACTGGCCGTACACCACTGGTGATCGTCGAGGGGACACTGAATAGTGCACGGTACATCCAAACCGTCATCGAACCCATCGTTCTACCATTCCTAGACTGGCAAGGGAACTTGCTGTTCCAACAGGACAATGCACGTCCGCATGTATCCCGTGCCACCCAACGTGCTCTAGAAGGTGTAAGTCAACTACCCTGGCCAGCAAGATCTCCGGATCTGTCCCCCATTGAGCATGTTTGGGACTGGATGAAGCGTCGTCTCACGCGGTCTGCACGTCCAGCACGAACGCTGGTCCAACTGAGGCGCCAGGTGGAAATGGCATGGCAAGCCGTTCCACAGGACTACATCCAGCATCTCTACGATCGTCTCCATGGGAGAATAGCAGCCTGCATTGCTGCGAAAGGTGGATATACACTGTACTAGTGCCGACATTGTGCATGCTCTGTTGCCTGTGTCTATGTGCCTGTGGTTCTGTCAGTGTGATCATGTGATGTATCTGACCCCAGGAATGTGTCAATAAAGTTTCCCCTTCCTGGGACAATGAATTCACGGTGTTCTTATTTCAATTTCCAGGAGTGTATTTATATTCACTTTCAGTGACCGAGGGTGTTAAATGATGGTGCTTGACCAAGAAAGTAGGCAGTGGTTCCAGTTTTTCCTCACCCAGAAAGCTTCTTCAGAGTGAGGGCATTGGAAGCTGTGTGTGATATTCCGTTCGTCAAGTGAAGACAGTGATTTACTCAATCTATCTATAAAAACTAACAACAACAACAACAACAACAACAACAACAGCAACAGCAGCAGCAGCAACAGCAACAGTGCACTGACTGCACCGCTCAGCTCCACGCTCATCAGACTAATCATACAAAGACCACTTGACAGCAATACAGTACCACTGTCTTTGACAAAGTCAATCGATACGGAGCAGTATCTCAGAAGGACAAGGAGTGCGAAGGAAATCCAACAGCTCTTTGAGACGCTGGGACCGTTATGGTACAGGAGAACGTCGGCCTCACACAAGTAGTGCGTGGACGAAAGCTCCGTGGATGAACGAGCAATGCTATGTTTTAAGGCAGTACTATTGTTTCAGTGACACATACTGTGTGATCTGACCCCAAAGAATTTCTAGGAGGGTAGTCGAAGTTATTCGCAAACACTTCCCGGAAAAAAATCACACACACACACACACACACACACACACACACACACACACACACACACACAAAGAATTCCACAAATGACGCAATCTATTATCAGGAGAAAAATGGTGAAATCCTTGGCAATTTTGGTAAAAAGAAATCACTGAATGGCAGTAATTTCTTCCTTGATATTAAATATACGTGGTGGCTGTAACTAAAGTTTCTCTTCTTGACAGAGCCTCCATGAAAAACAAGTAATCGTAGTACAAAGAAACTCTGTGGAGACCTTTGTGATGACATGTGGAAGAGAAATAATGAATAAACCACTGAAGAAATAAATCTTTTTTCCTCGTGGAAGGGTAAGTTTTGTTAATTGCGTACCATGTTGTCGCGAAACAAGTTCTGTATGATTGCGAGAGATACAGAGACTAGTGAGTATGCTGGGACTTACCCCAGTTCACTGCTACCAGCACCAAGTCATGGTAACGCACCATAACCTTAGAGTGAAATTAAAATAACTTTTTAAAACTTTGTCAGTGCTGCAGTATATTAATGTTAACATTGTGAAGTCTCAGAATGATCTAATGAATATGTTTTGCTAATTACATTATTTTAGGAAAATAGTAAGTGGCGCTAAATAATGAAGCTAAAAATTGCCAGAATGAGATTTTCACTCTGCAGCGGAGTGTGCGCTGATATGAAACTTCCTGGCAGATTAAAACAGTTTTAATCTGCCAGGAAGTTTCATATCAGCGCACACTCCGCTGCAGAGTGAAAATCTCATTCTGGAAACATCCCCCAGGCTGTGGCTAAGCCATGTCTCCGCAATAGCCTTTCTTTCAGGAGTGCTAGTTCTGCAAGTTTCGCAGGAGAGCTTCCGTAAAGTTTGGAAGGTAGAAGACGAGGTACTGGCAGAAGTAAATCTGTGAGTACCGGGCGTGAGTCGTGCTTCGGTAGCTCAGTTGGTAGAGCACTTGCCCGTGAAAGGCAAAGGTCCCGAGTTCGAGTCTCGGTCGGGCACACAGTTTTAATCTGTCAGGAAGTTTCAAGCTAAAAATTGTTCAGAAAATGCAAATGTATGTTATAATCAAAATTTCAAGTCTCAACTTGATCGAGGCAATATTTTGGTCAAAATTTGGGTTTTTACGAAAATTTGAAAGCGCTAAATATTAGACTCAGAAAGATGAAAATTCGTATGTATCCTCAGTTCCATATAAAAACATTAACTATGTAACTTCATTATGGGACCTCTATTAGTGTTCAACATATTTACTAGAAACCAAATTTGGAACGAAACTATCCTTATTCGTAAACAATTAAGTATCATTTGTATTTGTTATAAAAAGTTATAATTACAGCACTCGATTACAATGATGAAATGTTACAGCTGTACCAAGTTTCAAGACTTTATTTTAAACAACTATGAATACAAGGACTCAAAGAGGCAGTTCAGAGGGCATGCTCTGCTGGTTAGAATTTTTAGAATTGAATCGACAGTAAAGTTTAAATGCAGTCGAGCTAAAGCTTTTTCAGTAGCTAAAGCTTTTTCAGTAGCTAAAGCAAACATCACTCTAATTTTATAAAAATTATGAATATTGTAAATTCTTGAACGACCGAGATATTAGAACGAAGTCTTTCGCAACGGCACTGATATGCAAAACATTCTCTGCTTTTCTTGCCGCGTCAATTCGGGAATTCCCGAATCGACGCGGCAAGAAAACCAGTGAATGTTTTGCATATGACAGAGATCTTGATCAATACGTGTCCGAGAAAGAGGCCATTTAGACGCTACTACCTGTGCCTGGTGCTATTGATAGCTAATGTTGCTTTCGGCGGTCCGCTGCCAGTGGGGCAGTAGAAAAGACACTCCGCACCGAGATACCAGCCTGTCCGCGACAGTCAAACGGTTGCGTAGGCTGTACCTCGGGTGACATTACAGCCAGACAGCTACCAAATGCGTTTTCGGTACAATTAGAAAGTGAAATCGCGAGGACTATATACCGTCCAGGATCGCTTAAATTTCTCGAAAGTAATGTCCGCGTGCGGCCCGTAGTGTTGAAAAACCGCATGGCAAGAGGCGCTATGTTCCACTGTTAAGGCTAGCAGTTAACTTTTGTTGATTAGAGCAAGGCCGATAGACCATTTTACCTGCAACTTCCTGTAGAGGTCGCCTCTGAACTAATAGTGCTGTTTCCGATAGTTACTTAATTGTTATTATCATCATCATCATCAGAAATATTATTATATATTGTGCCTGTGAAGTTTTAAGTAAAACTCTAAACTTTTATTTAAAGTCAGAGTTCCTGATCCCGCTGAGTAAACGGCAAGTAGGAACAGTTTCTTTCAGTGAATACAACGAGTAATGTGGACTTGCAGACTGGAAATTATTGTCAGTATGTTCACCTGGCTGACTGTAAAAATAGTTTTCAGGCTCTTGTAAACTGCGAAGATAATTTACCCACCGCCCGACAATGTATACTCTCCAAGTTACAAACGGTGCTAAATGTGATGACCGTCTGCATCTATGACAGCCTGGAACCACAACATGAGTACCATTTCACAACTGTTCGCAGCACTTTTCGAACGGCGGAGCACGGAATGTTCAGCTGTCTTGACACAGCTCGTGCACTGCTTGACAGGCCCGGCCGGATCTACGAGGGCAAACCGGGGTTTCTGCCCCGGGCGGCAATTTCAGGGGGGCGCTAAATTCATATCCTTGAAGAAAAAAAAAAAAAAAACCTTGTTTCACAAAACTCCTAGAATCCAGCTGATCTATCGATTATTCATATGATTTTGAAATGCGTACCTGTTGGTTTTTGAACATTTTAGAACACATTCTAATTTGATTTCTGAACGAATCATAAGTTCATTTTTTAATGCATGAGCCGGCCGGTGTGGCCGTGCGGTTAAAGGCGCTTCAGTCAGGAACCGCGTGACCGCTACGGTCGCAGGTTCGAATCCTGCCTCGGGCATGGATGTGTGTGATGTCGTTAGGTTTAAGTAGTTCTAAGTTCTAGGGGACTTACGACCACAGATGTTGAGTCCCATAGTGCTCAGAGCCATTTGAAGCATTTTTAATGCATGCATAGTGTATGTGATGTGTCTGCCAGGGGAGTCCTCGTCGTATGAAGAAACAACAAGCATTCTCGCAGACAAAAGGGGATGGAGGTATACGAAATGGTTCAAATGGCTCTAAGCACTATGAGACTTAACATCTGAGGTCATCAGTCCCCTAGACTTGGAACTACTTAAACCTAACTAACCTAAGGACATCACACACATCCATGCCAGAGGCAGGATTCGAACTTGCTACTGTAGCATGGAGCTATAGGACCTGAGTCAAATAAACCCGAATTGGTGAATACCAATAAGCGTTGGTATAATTATTAGCGAAATCCATAGATTCAGACTACCAGAGTGGACATAGACGACTAACAGGAATAACAGGTAAGAAAGGTTACATATTATCTTCTCGGTGTATCCAAGAAAATGAAATTTTGACAGAAAATTTTTGCCACATCGCTACACTACTAAGGGCCAGTTGTACAGTGTCCGGTTAGCAGCCGTTTAAGTGCTGTTCTCGGAAAACGCGTTGTACAAACACGTAATAACGCCTAATCGAAGAATAAAAGCGGTATAATTGAACCAGTGATTCTGGCAGGGTTAGTAAGTTTACCGGAGAATAAGTTGTGACAATGTCAGGAATAATCATAGAGTTGATGATGATAAGATCGTTTGTTACAACGAAGGAGAAGAAACGGAGACATCACACAAATTTTGTTTAAGAATATGACGATTCCAAATGTATATAAAAATTTCGTACTACTACTACTACTACTACTACTACTACTACTTTTCGATCTCATACTTCAGAAACTGGAGCATATGAATGCAATATGAAACTATTTCCCAACACAAAAAATTTTGCTTGTAGTAGGCCTAACAGACGTTTGATATTGGTACTTCGTGAATTGTATCCTATCCCGCTATTTATGTAAATGAGGTAGATAAAAATGAGCATTTGTGCCAAAACAGTTCTTGAGGTTTTTTGTAGGACGGGGAGGGGGGGGGGGGTAGGATGTCAAATGTCAAACCAAACTGGACGACTGGGAGTAGGAGAGGTATCATAGGACTTTTTCATTTCCACTATCCTGAATATAGGTTTGATGGTTTCCATTACAAAATATACACGTTTGAATTCCGCAGAGAGAAATACATAGATATGCTATAGAAGAATGCTATATGAAGAGGCGTGACACTGCGCTTTGTCACACTTACGACCAAATAACATGTCTTACATTTTCTCGAGCATGTGTGTTACACAGTATTGGCCATTAAAATTGCTATACCAAGAAGAAATGCAGATGATAAACGGGTATTCATTGGCCAAATATACACTCCTTGAAATGGAAAAAAGAACACATTGACACCGGTGTGTCAGACCCACCATACTTGCTCCGGACACTGCGAGAGGGCTGTACAAGCAATGATCGCACGCACGGCACAGCGGACACACCAGGAACCGCGGTGTTGGCCGTCGAATGGCGCTAGCTGCGCAGCATTTGTGCACCGCCGCCGTCAGTGTCAGCCAGTTTGCCGTGGCATACGGAGCTCCATCGCAGTCTTTAACACTGGTAGCATGCCGCGACAGCGTGGACGTGAACCGTATGTGCAGTTGACGGACTTTGAGCGAGGGCGTATAGTAGGCATGCGGGAGGCCGGGTTGACGTACCGCAGAATTGCTCAACACGTGGGGCGTGAGGTCTCCACAGTACATCGATGTTGTCGCCAGTGGTCGGCGGAAGGTGCACGTGCCCGTCGACCTGGGACCGGACCGCAGCGACGCACGGATGCACGCCAAGATCGTAGGATCCTACGCAGTGCCGTAGGGGACCGCACCGCCACTTCCCAGCAAATTAGGGACACTGTTGCTCCTGGGGTATCGGCGAGGACCATTCGCAACCGTCTCCATGAAGCTGGGCTACGGTCCCGCACACCGTTAGGCCGTCTTCCGCTCACGCCCCAACATCGTGCAGCCCGCCTCCAGTGGTGTCGCGACAGGCGTGAATGGAGGGACGAATGGAGACGTGTCGTCTTCAGCGATGAGAGTCGCTTCTGCCTTGGTGCCAATGATGGTCGTATGCGTGTTTGGCGCCGTGCAGGTGAGCGCCACAATCAGGACTGCATACGACCGAGGCACACAGGGCCAACACCCGGCATCATGGTGTGGGGAGCGATCTCCTACACTGGCCGTACACCACTGGTGATCGTCGAGGGGACACTGAATAGTGCACGGTACATCCAAACCGTCATCGAACCCATCGTTCTACCATTCCTAGACCGGCAAGGGAACTTGCTGTTCCAACAGGACAATGCACGTCCGCATGTATCCCGAGCCACCCAACGTGCTCTAGAAGGTGTAAGTCAACTACCCTGGCCAGCAAGATCTCCGGATCTGTCCCCCATTGAGCATGTTTGCGACTGGATGAAGCGTCGTCTCACGCGGTCTGCACGTCCAGCACGAACGCTGGTCCAACTGAGGCTCCAGGTGGAAATGGCATGGCAAGCCGTTCCACAGGACTACATCCAGCATCTCTACGATCGTCTCCATGGGAGAATAGCAGCCTGCATTGCTGCGAAAGGTGGATATACACTGTACTAGTGCCGACATTGTGCATGCTCTGTTGCCTGTGTCTATGTGCCTGTGGTTCTGTCAGTGTGAACATGTGATGTATCTGACCCCAGGAATGTGTCAATAAAGTTTCCCCTTCCTGGGACAATGAATTCACGGTGTTCTTATTTCAATTTCCAGGAGTGTATTATACTAGAACTGACATGTGATTACATTTTCACGCAAATTGGGCGCATAGATCCTGAGAAATCAGTACCCAGAACAACCACCTCTGACGTAATAACGGCCTTCATACGCCTGGGTATTGAGTCAAACAGAGCTTGTATGGCGTGTACAGGTACAGCTGCCCATGCAGCTTCAACACGATACCACAGTTCATCAAGAGTAGTGACTGGCGTATTGTGACGAGCCAGTTGCTCGGCCACCATTGACCAGACGTTTTCAATTGGTGAGAGATCTGGAGAATGTGCTGGCCAGGGCAGCAGTCGAACATTTCCTGTAGCCAGAAAGGCCCGTACGGGACCTGCAACATGCGGTCGTGCATTATCCTGCTGAAATGTAGGGTTTTGCAGGGATCGAATGAAGGGCAGAGCCACGGGTCGTAACACATCTGAAATGTAATGTCCAAGCTTCCAATGTGCGTTCACCGCGATGTCGCCAAACACGGATGTGACCAACATGATGCTATAAACAGCACCTGGATTCATCCGAAAAAATGACGTTTTGCCATTCGTGCACCCAGGTTCGTCGTCGAGTACACCATCACAGGCGCTCCTGTCTGTGATGCAGCGTCAAGGGTAACCACACCCATGGTCTCCAAGCTGATAGTCCATGCTGCTGCAAACGACGTCGAACTGTTGGTGCAAATGGTTCTTGTCTTGCAAACGTCCCCATCTGTTGACTCAGGGATCGAGACGTGGCTGCACGATCCGTTACAGCCATGCGGATAAGATGCCTGTCATCTCGACTGCTAGTGATACGAGGCCGTTGGGATCCAGCACGGCGTTCCGTATTACCCTCCTGAATCCACCGATTCCATATTCTGCTAACAGTCATTGGATCTCGACCAACGCGAGCAGCAATGTCGCGATACGATAAACTGCAATCGCGATAGGCTACAATCCGACCTTTATCAAAGTCGGAAACGTGAAGGTACACATTTCTCCTCCTTACACAAGGCATCACAACAACGTTTCACAGGGCAACGCCGGTCAACTGCTGTTTGTGTATGAGAAATGGGTTGGAAGCTTTCCTCATGTCAGCACGTTGTAGGTGTCGTCACCGGCGGCAACCTTCTGTGAATGCTCTGAAAAGCTTATCATTTGCATATCACAGCATCTTGTTCCTGTCGGTTAAATTTCGCGTCTGTAGCACGTCATCTTCTACTTTAATGGCCAGTAGTGGGTATATCAGCCTCTCCAGAAAGGTGTATGGTACAAAATGAGCATATTTTTGAAAATAGATTTTTTGTGTCGTATCTTAAACGCTCGAATGGAAGAAGAGGGAGGGTGGGGGCGCCACCATCAAGATTTTGCCCCGGTTCGGAAATATCGTAGATCCGGGGCTGCTGTTTAAAGGCCGTACGTTGCGACCAGCATCCTCAGCCATGGCAACAGTAACTTCAACAATTTGGGACGCAATTAGCCGTCGGTCTCTCTCAGAAGCAATTCCCAAATCGCCATTTAATTCGAACTTCCGAATGATGATGTTCAACCCTGATGCGGAAAGAGAACGTCGCCATGTTCCTTTACTGCGTCGATACTCCCGAAGAGCAGTAGTACTGTTGCTGTTATTTGGATAAAACAGCTTTACGAGCAATGGTATGCTTACCTTGTCCAGACTGCGCCCGAGTGCACCTCTAATACACACTGATGCTTGTGTTCCAACCCTACGTCGCCGCAATAGTAGCGGTGCCTAACGGTAAGTCACGACACTAACAGTACCAACAACGCAAATCTTGCTGCGTGCAGTCTGAACATCATTCCTATTAAGTTGGGTAACCAAACAGTAAATGGTTTTCCGTCTACACTGGCTCAAGAAGTGAACGTTTAATTATAGTCACCCTATACTTAAGCAGGCTGATGTGTGATGTATTTCAATTCATATTCCCACGTAAATGAAATGCTTGTTTCAATGCAGAGTGATTATGTTTAGAGCAAGGATATAGGAATGGTTAACGTCGAAATACTGCCAAGGTAATTTCATACCTTTTTTTATAGTGTGGTGTTTTTCACGATAAAGCGTTTCGTTAGTGCGTGAAGAGCGTATTTGCTTTTCAAAGCTAGAAATGCAGCGCTTGTTGAATGTACCGCTGGACTAAATAAATTAATAAGTATATCAGCAAAGTTATTACTCTACCTATTGTGAGTGTGAATTAACAGCCCAATATCAACATAATGTGACTCCGAATGGGACAGAGTGCAAGAAACAGTCGAAGTGTTTCCTTCGACCAAGTGCAAGAAAACGTTCGCTAACCATTCGTAGCCCAGATGCATGCAGGGACTCGGCTCAGCCGGCATGAGAAAAGGAAGCAGATGTAGCTAATTTATTTATTATTTATTACCGATTCAGAAATACAAAGTATATGTATAATCGGAACAGGATATCGATCGTAGCTAATGAGTTGGAACAAAGGAAGGAAGAATGAAATTTCCACTCTATAGCGGAGTGGCTAAGCCCTGTCTCCGCAATATCCTTTCTTTCAGGAGTGCTAGTTCTGCAAGGTTCGCAGGAGAGCTTCTGTAAGGTTTGGAAGGTAGGAGACGAGGTAGTGGCAGAAGTAAAGCTGTGACGACGGGGCGTGAGTCGTGCTTGGGTAGCTCAGGTGGTAGAGCACTTGTCCGCGAAAGGCAAAGGTCCCGAGTTCGAGTCTCGGTCCGGCACACAGTTTTAATCTGCCAGGAAGTTTCAAAGGAAGGAAGATTCGTGTTTAAAGTCATTGTCACGACAACGCAGTCACAAGTCATCCAGCTAAGCCCAGATTGGGGAAAATAAATAAGCCGTTTCCTTTTTAAAGAAACCGTGAAAACATTTGCAGTTTAGAGAAACCACGCTAAACCTATATATGGACGGCAGGATGGGGATTTGAACAATCGTCCTCCCAAATACGAGACGATGCATGGGGAAAACGTCACCTGAACTGATTGATGGCTGCGGATAGAGCATGCGTCTTGTCAGTAAATCGCATGCGGGGTGCGGAAATACTGTCCTGTCCCTCGCCCTGCGGCTGTCACTAACATCGATGAAGGCTGTCCGTAAAAATATTGCCTTACTAGTAGACTCCATCCAAACCTTTGTTGAGTCGTGTTTCGTTGTTCGTATTCGACCAGTGTATGCATGAAAGGGTGGTACATAGTGCACAGTAATTGAAAGGAATATTTTCCTCATAGTAACAACTGTGTATGGAATTACTAAAATGCTTTTTTGTTACCATACACGTCGTATTTTATTCACTTTAAAATAGTAAGTGGTGGCATTCTATCTGCTGCTTTTCACTTACGAAAGGGCTGTTACACGAATTGTTACGTTTGGCACTGATTTCCCTGGTCGTTATGTATTTATATCTGTGCCAAAAATGCAAATTCTTGTGTAACGTACATACAGACACCATGTCCTCATTTTATGCTAGAAACTGAAGAGAAATTCTCCCCCTCCCCATCCCGCTCTCCACAACGTCACGGTTTTAACTGAATGCCAGTAAATCCCCTGCTTCTTTAAAAATCGAACTTCCATGTATAAAACAGCTTCAAACATCTCATTACAAATGAGCTCGCGTATTACACAATTGTCTTTAAGCGTGTAAGTGAGAAACATTTGAGGAAAGGTGTGAAATTATGCTGAAAGTGTTTTGGAAGTCGTTAAGGGCTCTCGTTATGAAACACTTGGTGAGTAAAACTGATTAATTTGAGCTCCGGTTTAAACGAAAGCTACTTTTTCTCGCTTCCAAATGTTTATAATGTCATATATGTGTGTCATACAATGACATAATTTTGCAGGTACATTCACAGATATATTCAGATTCTGTCTGCGAGCTGCGATGCGAACAGAGTTGGCAGTAAAGAGGCAATAAATTAAAATATCATGCCTGATGCAGAGGTTTAACTGCGTGAACAGCGAAAATGAGGTAAGAAATAACCGTTTTTCCTTTCGTCGTTTTGTGTGTGGGGGGAGGGGTGGAGGTGGCGGGGCAGGTTCAAAAACGGCTCTGAGCACTATGGGACTTAACATCTGAGGTCATCAGTCCCCTAGAACTTAGAACTACTTAAACCTAACTAACCTAAGGACAACACACACATCCATGCCCGAGGCACGAATCGAACCTGCGACCTTAGTGGTCACGCGGTTCCAGACTGAAGCGCCTAGAACCGCCCGGCCACTCCGGTCGGCATGGCGGGCAGATCAGGAGAAAAAGCTTCGTTCAAGTTTGAAATAGTGTGTAACGTTTGTTGGGAGTCGCTAAGGGCTCTCATTCTCAATTACTGGATGAATAAAGTCCGGGTATTGCCGTGCCGTCACTTACGTTGCCTCAAGAAAACCCACAGCTTCCAACTATAATTTAACATAGGATTATACCTCCTAATGAGGGGATTAAGACAACATTCTAAATTTGGACAATAACTACGCGAAATACTGGAAATCAGATTTTTGTTGCCTCTGGAAGCCGTTTGATAGGCAACCTGCAGCAGGGCTAGTAATACAAGTGACGTAGTGTGTGTGGTGACAAATGCATTTCAGCAGGTGTGTGCACAGGCCTGTGGCGCAAGCCCGTGACTGGGTCACCGGTCCTGTTGAGTAGACTTGGGTCCGCCCTTTGAAGTAGGGAAAATCCCACTCCTACCCGCGACTGAACCCGGGACCACCAGAGCCCTAGGCTAGCGCTCTACTCGCTAGACTACCTCGGTCACTTGTATGCACAGTATCACAACTAAATCTCCAGCAGCTGCGTCTACATTCATACACCGCGAACACCGTATGGTGTATGGCGGAGAGAACGACGGCCATTAAAACGAGGAAGTCGACCTTTATTATTCTTTAAGTATCAAAAAAATGGTTCAAATGGCTCTGAGCACTATGGGACTCAACTGCTGCGGTCATCAGTCCCCTAGAACTTAGAACTACTTAAACCTAACTAACCTAAGGACAACACACACATCCATGCCCGAGGCACGAATCGAACCTGCGACCTTAGTGGTCACGCGGTTCCAGACTGAAGCGCCTAGAACCGCCCGGCCACTCCGGTCGGCATGGCGGGGCAGATCAGGAGAAAAAGCTTCGTTCAAGTTTGAAATAGTGTGTAACGTTTGTTGGGAGTCGCTAAGGGCTCTCATTCTCAATTACTGGATGAATAAAGTCCGGGTATTGCCGTGCCGTCACTTACGTTGCCTCAAGAAAACACACAGCTTCCAACTATAATTTAACATAGGATTATACCTCCTAATGAGGGGATTAAGACAACATTCTAAATTTGGACAATAACTACGCGAAATACTGGAAATCAGATTTTTGTTGCCTCTGGAAGCCGTTTGATAGGCAACCTGCAGCAGGGCTAGTAATACAAGTGACGTAGTGTGTGTGGTGACAAATGCATTTCAGCAGGTGTGTGCACAGGCCTGTGGCGCAAGCCCGTGACTGGGTCACCGGTCCTGTTGAGTAGACTTGGGTCCGCCCTTTGAAGTAGGGAAAATCCCACTCCTACCCGCGACTGAACCCGGGACCGCCAGAGCCCTAGGCTAGCGGTCTACTCGCTAGACTACCTCGGTCACTTGTATGCACAGTATCACAACTAAATCTCCAGCAGCTGCGTCTACATTCATACACCGCGAACACCGTATGGTGTATGGCGGAGAGAACGACGGCCATTAAAACGAGGAAGTCGACCTTTATTATTCTTTAAGTATCAAAAAAATGGTTCAAATGGCTCTGAGCACTATGGGACTCAACTGCTGCGGTTATCAGTCCCCTAGAACTTAGAACTACTTAAACCTAACTAACCTAAGGACATCACACACATCCATGCCCGAGGCAGGATTCGAACCTGCGACCGTAGCAGTCGCACGGTTCCAGACTGCGCGCCTAGAACCGCGAGACCACCGCGGCCGGCTTTAAGTATCAATGCATGGATAAGTTACGATGACTTAATACATTTACATCACAGAGTTGACGTAGTTGGACGAATGAGAATGTTTTTAGAACTGCGCGTATTGTTCTACCGCAGATTACGTCACATAGCACGTCCGGTTGTCTGCCATATTGCTGTCGCACGGACAGTAGATCATTGATAGCACATGACGCCATGCATTTCGCTTTAGGTATTCTAGACCGCACGTGTGTGTGTGTGTGTGTGTTTTCCTACTCTGTAAATGCTGCTTTGCTGTGTACGTTGTCTGCGTTTCTTTATGTGACACACTGCATTCTTTTAGTTAGATAATGTGAAAACCGGTTGCTGCAACGTTTAGAAGTCATGTTTCCAGAACGTGGTGGCTGCCCAACGTACTGGTTTCTCAAAGTCAGAAATCATGTTCTGGAAGAAGTGCGATGATTATTTGGGAGCTTCGCTCCAGTTATTCTGTATTGCACGTTTTGCAGACTTTAGTGCACACAGCGCAGCCTGATTATTGTGGCCGTGCAGTTCACGTGGACGACACGGTGCTCTGTGCTAAAGATGCACCTTTAATGTAGCGAAATTTGGTCGACTGCAGACAGAGCTCAACTGACGAAGGAAAAGGCGAATTTGATAGCGCGGCGGGCGACAGAGATCAGAAATGAGCTCCGTTCAGTCGCTTTACTCTCGCCAAGGAGTGATGTGACGTAATCTCCGAAATCGCCGTCTCCGTGTGCTCGTAGGTTCGACACTTCAGTCTCCGACGCTGCCGACTCATCACCTGAGTCCGTCGTCGTGACTAGCTCAGGAAAAGGAACGAATACACGAGATCGTAAGCATAACCACGGACTTGAAAATTTCCAGTCAAATACGCAACCGTTTTGAAAAAAAATTATTCCGCCATTAAACCGTAAATTACTATTTATTTATTTCACATAACCATGATTTCTTTATTATTGCCATTCTCAAGTGCAAGTTTAAATGTCACAAAATGCCCGACCTGCCTAAGTGAAACCGGCCGTTGTGGCCGAGCGGTTCTAGGCGCTTCACTCCGGAACCGCGCTGCTGCTACGGTCGCAGGTTCGAATCCTGCCTCGGGCATGGATGTGGTGATGTCCTTAGGTTAGTTAGGTTTAAGTACTTCTAGGTCTAGGGGACTGATGACCTCAGATGTTAACTCCCATAGTGCTTAGAGCCATTTGAATTTTTGCCTAAGTGACAGGAGCAAGTCATGAACCAATATAAAAACTGATGGGTTAGCAGTGAATATTGTTCTGTTTATACATATATTTATGTAGATAAATCTTTTTCGAAGACTGAACTTTATTTTAATATTTGATATCTATTCAGAGAACGTCTAACAGTTACGTTGACATAAACAAACTTTAGAGGCATTGCCGGCTCTGTAACGACAGTATCAGAAAACGTGACGTGAGGATGAAATGCAAACTTTAAATGGAGATTAATTATTAAAATTAATTACAGAAATGAATGATAAACTACGCAACTCGTTGTTAGCCCATAAATGCAGGTTGCCGTGACCACATGAATACATAAATGGCACACGTTTTTGTCGCGGAAATATGGAGGTGACGCTGCTCTGTGCCTAGTTTTCGTTTGACGCAGCTCAGTTATCTTCTGGTGGTGGAGATGGAGTAAGCAAGTACTCAAACATTTTGTTTGCATTGACGAAAGTTGTGTATATTTCGTCTGATACGTGGGCTTTAGCGTGAAACTTATCCCAGATATCACTCCTCCTCTAATGGAACTCATTTGCAATTACCTGTTTTGCATCAATTAATTTTCGTCTTACACCCTCCACAGTCTCACTAAACTCAGCTTCGTTGAAGGCCATCTGACCACGACAATGGGTCGTTTCGCCTTGTCAGTGCTACTTTGCAGCAGCAGGGTCGTGTACTCATCTTCCAACCTTACAGTAAGTCACAACTAGCCTTAAGATCCTTCATGCTTCAGCAAAAGAGAACGAGTCTAGAGTATGAAGCGACCGCAGCGCCACAGTTCTCAAATTCGTCATACTCGCGAAACTAGAGTGGGAGCGCAGGAAGCCCGGTAATAGCACCGATGTAACAGCGGCGCCTTGATTTGTGAAGTATGCAACCCGACAATTCGATTCGCACTCGCTCCGTTTCTTATCTCTAGAGGCCGAGGACAAATATCATTGCGAGGGTTTGCATGCGGTGTCACGTCCCTACCTGACGTTGAGAGAATGCCGATAGACGCTGTTAGCATGTTTTCATGAGAAATATGGGGCGTTTCGGTTTAACTTTTAGTTTTATCAGTATTATACGGTGTGCTTGTCGTCGGTGGAAAATTTATGCGGGTAGGGGAACAGGCACAACAAATCAATCATTCGTTCTAAATCACTTAAAGAAATTGTCGACTTTCCGTGCTTTCTGAGTATGTGGTCTGTATGGTACGGTCGTAGTTCGGCGCACCGACAAATCTAAAAAAAATAATGGTGACAGAAAATGAAGCAAGCCCGCGTGACGTTGAAGGGATGAAAGTGGAGAATTACATTTAAAAATAACGTTATTCTTAAAAATGAGTAATCGCGTTTGTACGCGAGTAAAGACTGCTTGAGCGGAAAACACACACACACACACACACACACACACACACACACACACAGGTTTAAAATTACCAGACTTTGTAAAATTTCTTTATATACAAAGACATAGTACAACCAAATTAACAAATATAGGGCATGAATGCAAGGAACACACAATTCCAAAGAGAATGACACATAACGAGAAGAAACCGAACCCAAAACCCAAGTGTTGTGCTGTCTTGGATAAAGCCAGTGTAAGAGAGCTAGGGAAACTCAGGAAGCCTCAGCCCAGGATATACGAGTATTTTAGATGTTTATTTCCTTGCTGACGAGGTATACAGTGCAATAAAAGTAAACTCCCAAGGGGACCGCGCCTACTAGGCGCCACAGATTTCACCCATATTTGTTGTTTATGCAGGGCCTGGCCAGAAATGTAAGTAACATAAGTGGGATCTCCAGATGGCTTAGAGTTAAGAAAAAAATAGGATTTTTTGGCACGGGTAGCGGGAGGTATGAGCTATTTATTTTACCGTAGTTTCCAGGCAGCGGTTGGCGCAGTAGGAATAGTACAGAAGAGTAGAGCGAGGGTGATGGGGTGGAGTCCCTACGAGGAAACATTTTTTTATTTTAAATTTTTACGTTACTTACATTGAAAATAAGCCAAAGTAATTCTTAATATATTGTACTTATTAACATTTTCATAAAAGGCATGAAAAAGAAAGGCGAAGGAAAATTGGGGATTGCAAATAAATTTCCAGGAAGGAATTTTAACGTGTACACGATAACTTCGTATATAAAATCAGATACTATTATTATTTTACAGTTGATGATTTATGCGCGCTAGGGTGATATTCGTCGTAAAAACAGGAGAATTTTATCGGCACCTTGCATACATTATAAATGCCACATAGTTGTTTTAAAGTTTCTATAGAAAAAACAATATTGACACTGCGTTCTCACAATATCCTCGAAAAAGTCACGTGACTCGGTCGAGAGCTAGCAAGCGAATGAGCTCCGTACTCATTGCTAGCGTTGTCCCCAGCGGCCGATGGTCCGGTTTTACCTGCACAGGGAATCTACTGTTCTCGTGCAGCTGCAGAGAGCTGTTCGAAGGTCAAAATGAAACTAACGGAATACGAAGTCCGGCACATTAATTACCGTCCCTTCTTAGAAAGTTATTCGCAGAGGCCCCGTGGACGCTGTGTGTATAATTTTTCCTTGGTAATTTATTTGCAGTCACAAATTTTCCTTTGCATTTCCTTTTCACCAATTTTATGAAAATATTAATAAATGCAATATACTGAGCATCTTTTAGGTTTATTTATCGAGTAATTAACGCAAAAACTGAAAATAAAAAAAAGAAATTTTCATATAGGATCTCGACCACAAGACCCTCGAATTACCGTTCTTTACTTATTCTGCTCCGCCACCGCTGCCTGGAAACTATGCTGACAAAGGACTCGTGCCTCGCCCTACTCGCGCCAAAAATTCTGTTTTTTCTAAACTCTAGGCCACCTATAGTTCCCACTTCTGTCAGTTTTAATTACGGCTATGCCCTGCATATACCGTACATTTGGACAAAATCGGCGATGACGAGGAGGCGCGATCCGCTTGTCAGGCCAGTCTAACCAAGTTTGCACCAGTAATACTGCAGCAAGGGTGCAGACCTGACTTTTACTGGGAAAGCAAGAATTTTTTTCAGTTGTAACTTCCATGCTATGTACACGAATGACGTTACATGAAAACACCTACGGTACTGCCTGACACTATAAAAATTTCTAGGTATGTTCAAAGTTAAATATTTTAGAAGTGGTAGCAAAGATAGCAAGAAAGAACGTCGACCTGAGTTATAAAAGGAAATATATTGTTTCAGTGATATTATCCTCCACAGTCGACCACGCGAAAATGCGTTTTCGTAATCGACAAGGTTTACTACTCACGGAATCTGACCGTGGATAATCTGTAAATGAGGACTGAGGGTAGTTGTCAGTTTTCCAACACCTGTATAAACTTGGGATACTCAAAATACCAAATAATTCCCTTCGATCTCATTAAAAATAGTGAAGATCAGGCGGAAAGTGCGATTTTCTTTGCTTTCCCCGAGTAGAAAAGTTCATACTGTAAGTATCCGCCCGCATCTCGTGGTCGTGCGGTAGCGTTCTCGCTTCCCACGCCCGGGTTCCCGGGTTCGATTCCCGGCGGGGTCAGGGATTTTCTCTGCCTCGTGATGGCTGGGTGTTGTGTGCTGTCCTTAGGTTAGTTAGGTTTAAGTAGCTCTAAGTTCTAGGGGACTTATGACCACAGCAGTTGAGTCCCATAGTGCTCAGAGCCATTTGAACCATTTTGTAAGTATCCAGGAGTGACACTGAGAAGCCATGTGAAACGGGAGGACCACATAAAATCAGTATTGGAGAAGGCGAATGAAAGAAATGTTTTTGAGAGGGTTCTGTGAAAGTGTAGTGCATCTGTGAAGGAAGTCGCATACAAGACACTAGTGATACAAATTCTAGAATACTGTTCCAGCGTGAGAGACCCTTATCAAGTAGTAGACATGACAAAAGAGGTCCAACAAATTCAGAGGCGCGCTGCTAGGACTGCAGTTGATCGATATATCCAAATGTGATGTGCACTAAAATTAATGTGAACACTTGTCAAACGCCTGAATAACGACCTTTTGCAGCGCGGATGTGGAGCGATGACGACCCTACGGCCGTGCCTAGTTGCGATAGGTTTCTCGCCT
Source organism: Schistocerca nitens (assembly GCF_023898315.1). Taxonomy (NCBI): domain Eukaryota; kingdom Metazoa; phylum Arthropoda; class Insecta; order Orthoptera; family Acrididae; genus Schistocerca; species Schistocerca nitens. Next base: position 404,871,965 of record NC_064616.1, on the reverse strand, counting down.
GAGGATCTATGGCGCGAACAGCCTGATCGAGGTGGTCCCACAGATTCTTGATTGGAGTTTGGTGGCCCGGGGAGTACGGTAAACTCACCCTAGTGCTCTTCGAACACACACGTACACTGAGACCTGTGTGAAAATTGCCATTGTCCTGTTGGTAGATGCCGTCGTGCCGACGAAAAACATACTGCATGTAGGGGTTTACTTGGTCCCCAAGGACAGATGCGTGCATTTGTTGATCTATTGTGCCTTCTAGAGGACGAGATTACTCAGGTAATCCCACTAAAACATTTCCCAGATCATGAAGCTCCCTCCTCCGGCCTGGAACCGTCCGACGATTGTTACAGGGTGTTTGCTTTTTCTCTAATGTTGCGTAGAACGTGATTCATGTGAAAACGCCACCTGTTGTCACTCAATGGACGTCCTGTTGCGGCATTGACGTGCAAATTCCAGCGAAGAACAGCAGTCAGCAAGAGTGCTGAACTACGCGCCCGTTGTGGAGGACCGTACGCAGCGAAGTTCGCTGAACGGTCGTTGAGGAGACGCTGTTGGTAGCGTCTTGGTTCGTCTGGGCAGTCAGCTGCTAAACAGCGGCACGTATCTTCGTCCGTACACACTCCGGAGCCGTCGTTAACCCCTGTTGGCTACGGCCCGTGGTACACCACAATTGCCTCAGCGCCAATTTTAGATAGCGCCATTTTGTCATGCAGGGTATACTTCGACCACGGTCGTACGCGAACAGTTTACAGACTTAGCCGTTTCGGAAATGCTTCTATCCTTGGCCCGAAAACCAATGATCATTCCCTGGATGTCAAATAAATCGCTCATTTTGCCCGTTACGGCAACGTCTGTACTGTTTTCTGCTTGCACCCTACACGCCCAACGCTAGTTCTGCCGCCGGCCGTCTGTGAGTGGTTATTGTGTGTTGACGTCGGAATAGGCGCTAGTCACATTAATCTGACTGGACCGTGCGTAACAGAAAGGTTCGGGTAACTTAAACGCGAATCCATAGAAGAAAGACAACTTAGTTTTCCCGAGACCCTGTTGGGTACGCTCAGAGATCCTGTGTACGAAGGAGACTGTGCGACAGTTCTGCTATCACCATCGTATATTTCGTGTAGGGATCAACAGATTAAGTTATAAAAACAGGGAGCGCATAGACGCATGCAGATAGTCATTGTTCCCTAACTCGATACACGAATGTAACAGGTCACGAAATATATAGTACAGGTACGAAATACATTCCCTGTTCCACTGCACAGTGGCTTCCGAAGTATAGATGTATATATTTAATTTGTAAATCATCCCGAGTCTGTGTTCAAAGCTGCAGAACGTTAATGATGAGGTGGTTTGTTGTTCTCTATGGCGAGCGTTCATCAGAGACAAGGGTATCGTCAGGAGTGCCCTAGGGAAGTGTCATAGGACCGCTCTTATTCTTATATACCAGGTGGCCCACGCTTGCATTACTCTGTAGTTTTATGTTTCCTGTATACGTTAGTGCAAGAAGGATTACCTCGTCACTGCTGTCCAAACGGGAATGCACGTACAAGCGAACCTCCACCGACCTGTGCCGCCATCTGCGTGCGTTCTCCTTCTGGTTCAGCTCTACCTCAATTTGCAGTAGGAGGAGGAGGAGGAGATTACTGTTTAACGTCCCGTCGACAACGAGGTCATTAGAGACGGAGCACAAGCTCGGATTAGGGAAGGATGGGGAAGGAAATCGGCCGTGCCCTTTCTAAGGAACCATCCCGGCATTTGCCTGAAGCGATTTAGGGAAATCACGGAAAACCTAAATCAGGATGGCCGGACGCGGGAAATTTGCAGTAGGGTTTTGGAGCATATACTGTACTCTAACATTATGGATCACCTTGAAGGAAATGACTTATTGATACATAACCAACACGGATTCAGAAAATATTGTTCTTGTGCAACACAGCTAGTTCTTTATACCTATGAAGTAACGAGTGCTGTCGACAATGGATCTCAGATCGACCCCATATTCCTAGATTTCCAGAAGGCTTTTGATACCGTTCCCCACAAGCGACTATTAATCAAATTGCGTGCATATGGAGTATCGTCTCAGTTGTGTGACTGGATTCGTGACTTGCTCTCAGAGAGGTCATAGTTCGTAGTGATAGACGGTAAATAATCGAGTAGAAGAGAAGTGATATCTGGCGTTCCGCAAGGTAGTGTCATAGGCCCTCTGCTGTTCCTGATTTATATGAATGATCTAGGTGATAATCTGAGCAGCCCCCTTAGACTGGTTGCAGATGACGCTGTAATTTACCATCTAGTAAAATCATCAGACGATCAATTCCAATTACAAAATGATATAGAGAGAATTTCTGTATGGTACGAAAAGTGGCAATTGGCACGAAACAGAGAAAAATACGAGGTCATCCACATGGGTACTAAAAGAAATCCGATAAATTTTGGGTATACGATAAATCGCACAAATCTAAGGGCTGTCAATTCGACTAAATACCTAGGAATTACAATTACGAGCAACTTAAATTGGAAAGACCACGTAGATAATATTGTAGGGAAGGCGAAACAAAGACTGCGCTTTGTTGGCAAAACACTTAGAAGATGCGACAAACCCACTAAAGAGACAGCCTACGTTACACTTGTCCGTCCTCTGCTGGAATATTGCTGCGCGGTGTGGGATTCTTACCAGGTAGGATTGACGGAGGACATCGAAAAAGTGCAAAGAAGGGCAACTTGTTTCGTGTTATCGCGCAATAGGGGTGAGAGTGTCGCTGATGTGATACACGAGTTGGGTGCAGTCACTGAAACAAAGGCGGTTTTCTTTTCGGCGAGATCAATTTACGAAATTTCAATCGCCAACTTTCTCTTCCGAATGCGAAAATATTTTGTTGACACCTACCTATGCAGGGAGAAATGATCATCATCATAAAATAAGAGAAATCAGAGCTCGAACGGAAAGATTTAGGTGTTCTTTTTTCCCACGCGCCATTCGAGAGTGGAATGGTAGAGAAGTAGTATGAAAATGGAGGAACTAAAATAACATCCATTTAAGTCTATAGCGTAGGTTTAAAGAAACATCATTTATGATATTCATTGTTCTTTATGGCAATCAAAATCATGTATCGTTCTGCAGACGTCTCGGAAATAAAGTAGCCGTAACTCTGGATTTCATCACGCAGATTTTATAGGTAGACGAATACTATTTCGTCAATGACGCCACTGTCAACAGACACAATCTACATTATTGGGCTCCTGAAAATGCTCACTGGTTACGACAACATCACATGCATGCGTTCTGGGATGTTTACGTATGGTGTGGCATTCTACGAGACCACATCATTGGACTAGTGTATTTGGCCCCCAGACTAACTCGTCACCTGAATCTTGGGCACCTGTTAGGCACGTACCACACTATTATTGTAGAGGGGTTAGGGAATATCTGAACAATATGTACCTCGAACGGTGGAAGGTCGTGGTGGTAGCACTCGATGGCCAGCGAGAACGTCTGATTTAACGCTCTTGGATTTTTCCGTATAGGGTTGTATCGAAGACGGGTTATCGAAATGGAACAGGAAAGTCTAGATGAGTCAAAAGAACGAATATGTCATGCTTGCGCTTCTGTATCTGCAGAAATGTTAAGAGGTGTCCATGTTAATACCGAGAGGCGCTGACATCAATGCATCCAACAAGGCGGACAGCATTTGAAAATTTATATTATGAACAATGCAATTATAATGATTTGTCAGTCTATAACAAAGGCTGTCTATTGATGTTGTAGTTTACAGAAAGGTGTCGTCGTTGAGTGATTGCAGGATACAAGATGACATAGACAACATTTCTTGTTGGTATAAATGTGATGACCTTGCTCCAAATGTATAAAAATTTAAGTTAATGCAGATACATTGAGAAAACAATCTCGTAATGTTCGAAAACAGCATTAGTAGTGTGCTGCTTGACACAGGCATATCGATTAAATCGACTAAATATCGAGGTGTAACGGTGCGATGCGTTATGAAATGGAAAGAGCACACTTAAGGGCGTTTGTAGGGAAGGCAAATGGTCGAAGTCCGTTTATTGGGAGACTTTTGGAACAATGCAGCTCATCTATAAAGGAGACCGCGTATAGAACACTATTGCTACCCATTCTTGAGTACCGCTAGAGTGTTGTGGATCCGCACAAGGTCGCATTGAACTAAGACATTGAAGCAGTTCAGAAGTATGCTGCTGAATTTGTTACCGGAAGATTCGATCAACGCTCGAGCACTACTAAGGTGCTTCGCTGGAGGGAAGACGACGTTCTTTTCGCGAAACGCTATTGAGAAAGTTTAGATAACTGGCATCTGAAGCTGACTACAGAACGATTCTACTGTGGCCAACGTACAATTAACGCAAGAACCACAAAGAGAAGAGAAATTATGGCTCGTTCGGGGCATATAGACAGTCGTTTTTCTCTCGCTCTATTTGCGAATGAAACAGGAAAGAAAGTGTCTAGTAGTGGTGTAAGGTACCCTCCGTCACGGGCCGAGTATATATGTAGACGTAGAATCAGGGCTCAAACCGAATTCTTTGCTTTCATCCACAATGTTTGTACATAGCCAGGACAAATACGTTATTTATAGCAATGTTAGGTTTATACGACCCTTGTTGGTTTCCGGAAGAAAAATGTTTGCAGTTACCGGGCTTCACCTTGCCCCTTTCCGTACCCCTGACTGCGATAGAAAAACTGTATCATCCAACGGAGCTGTTCTTGGAAAAAAGGCTGGTCAATCACCTGCTCTATGGTGGCAGCAACGACCATGAGACACCGAAAATAAGGGATTTGTGATAAAAAACTAATAAATATCCAGTATTTTAATGAGATAAACAACTTAAACCTTATAAAAACACTGACGCTTATAGCAACCTTTCAGGCTGAGGACTGCCAATCTCAATTCAGGCATTATAACAACTTCATATGTTATCACACTATTTCCAAACTATCCTATTCAACATTTTCTGTGCTAAAACATTTGTGAATCTTTGGCTTTTGTTAACGGAAATGTGCAATCACTATCGTATAGTCAGTTAGGCTGCACTGTTTGCAACCCTAAATTCACGTTTTCATTTTTTACTACATAAGAAACTAGTGGTTTCACTACTTAGTCGACAGTTTTCTGAAGCCTGATTCAGCAGTTTTTGAGAGTCATTAATGCGATTGACAAAAAGTGCAAAATGGCTTAGCAGGTATGGCTAGACCAGAAATGCAAAGATGTAGAAGCGTGCATGATTTGAGGACTGACAGGTGGCACTGGCAGGAAACTTAAAGAGACCTTATCAGAAAGAGAAGCAACAACATGCAGAGCTCAGATGGCAAGGCTATAGTAAGCGAACAAGGGAAACCTGAAAGGTGAAATGAATGTAGTGAGAGACTACTTAAGGGGAATAAACTTTAACACAATATTATGGAAAGGGGAAAGAAAAAGAAGAAGATGAGTGGGAAATATGATACATTGAGAAGAATTTGACGTGTGTGTGTGTGTTTTAGATTAAGTACTGTCTAAGCCTAGGGACCAATGAACTCAGCAGTTTGGTCCTATAGGAACTTACCACAAATTTCCACAACGAATCTATTTCACCTGGTGTGCAACATACAGGAGGCAGGAAAAATACCCTCAGAATTTAATAATACTCTAATGACTCCAATTCTAAAAAAGAACCAGCTGATAGTTGTGAGAATTACCGAATTGTGTATGATATCGTATTGTGTGTTGCATTAACGAGATGAAGTTTGGGAAACGTTGCGGCATTTACCTACACGAATATGAAAAACCTCTTATAAACCAGTCAGGGTGGACAGCTTCTTACGGCCCTCTAGCCGGCATTCGGATTCTATCTGGGTCTGACTCACCTCCCTGTCTCGCAAGCTCGCATGCCATACACTGCGCCATACGAACAGTGCCAAGTCATGTTTTGACTGCAAGTTGCCATAAAATCTTACGGTGTACGTCGGACGACGCAATTCTTAAGCAAGCAGCCTTGTAACTGTATTTCAAATGTCCACTGCATAATAATTTACTTCTCGCACATTACCGCAGTGTTTATACCTCGCTTAGCTACTTTTATTTAATGAGGATATTATTTACATGGCAAGATTGTGCTACACTATACTTTCTGAGGTGTTATTAAACAAACATGAAAGACAGATTGTTCTGTATGTATTGCACTGTGAAAAAAGGTATAATTAGATAAACCTTTTCAACGTGCCGTAAGTAAAATATGATTTTCTTTTAATGACTTAACGACAATCGTAGACCAGAACCTGCATTTGACTCAGTCTTGGAGGCATGCAAGAAGGCTTGAATAAAAGAGGTCATAGGTACAGTGGAGCTACTCCACGAGCGGAACTACAGTAATCCGCCGGAAATAAAAAATGTTGCAACAGTACGCTAGTTCCTCATAGAATCAAGGTCGTTTTGCCTTCAGTGTGTGCCAGTATCTCTGTGTCGCCACAAGTGGTTGTTGTAAAGATGTTTCCTGTTACATTATTGACAGGACAGATGAACATAATCTCGAGGTAAGCTTATTGCGACGGGTTATTGTCATAGGTAAAGAATACAACCTAACGAACTGAGGTGTGCCGGCCGGGGTGGCCGGGCGGTTCTAGGCGCTACAGTATGGAACCGCGCGACCGCTACGGTCGCAAGTCCGAATCCTGCCTCGGGCATGTGTGTGATGTCCTTAGGTTAGTTAGATTTAAGTAGTTCTAAGTTCTAGGGGACTGATGACCTCAGAAGTTAAGTCCCATAGTGATCTGAACTATTTGAACTGAGGTGTACCGTTCACAATAACGTGAAATTTTGAACTCTTTTTGTCACTTGTATAAGAATATAGACTATGAAATGTTTGTATCAGGAAATATTGTTGGCTTTTTCCACGAAGGTCTGATTTTCCGCCTCTTCCGAAATGTCTGCACATAGGGCTGTTTCGACATGAATACGTGGGACTATTTCTGCTCTGTCAGATTACTAGTTTGATTGATGTTTTACTGCAAAATTCTAGAGAACACTTTTCTTGTTTATTTTCAGATGTTCTGTACACGCAAAAGGAGGAAACCAAGAGCTTCATGGTCTGAGGAAGATATGACACAAGCAGTAATAAGTGTTATAGGCAGCTCCTCTGGGTAAAGTGCCAGCAATGTGCTTCATGATATATATATATATATATATATATATATATATATATATATATATATATATATATATATATATATATGTGGGGGGGGGGGGAGATAATGTTTACCTGGAGAAATGCATGTAATTTTGATACTGAAATACACTAGGCGGAACAGTACCACCATTTTTTTAATATATTTTTTCTGCCTTCTTCAAGATGTTTGCTTAAAAGGAATTTCGACCTTTTATATACTGGAATGTAATCACAATTAAAATACCATAACAGTATCACATTAACATCTTTTTTAAGAATTTTCGTTTCATATCATATAGGGATTGCAGTTGAAATGAGCGGAACAGCCCCGTGGTACCCCAAGCAGGAAACCTGGATTCTAATTCTAATCTAACAAAACTTTTCCATTTGTTACGACAGATTCAGTAAATTGGTGTCTTTGAACCGTAACCAGCCGGGTTAGAGGTCCGCATTAGGTGGTGGAGATAGGAAAGGGCCTGCAGTCACCCTCTAGCACTAACAATGCCAAATCCGAAAATTAATATGACTCCGTGAAGATACAGGATAATGGTAAGGAAAAAGGAGTGGTATCTTTGAACCATAAACGCAGCTTGCAGGTTGAGAATTTCTGAATGGATTTAACTGATATCATTTCATAGCATTATACATTGATTAGATAAAACATTATGATCACCGCCTACCGCGAGATTGAACGCCTCCTGGTGGCGTTGCGGCACGTGGCGCAATAAGGAAAGAATGTAAGCGAAAGAGACGCGAATGGACAGTCATTATAGCAAAGATACGGATCAATAAAACGCGTCACCTGTAGAATGAATCGCATTTCTTGGTACACCAGGTCGATGGCTGGGCCTTACACGCCGTCATCCAGGAGAATGGCTGCACGAAACATGCACCGCGCAGCAGATGTAGACCAGTGAGGGCAGAATTGTGCTATGGGGTACACTGTGCTGGGATTTCTGGGACCTGTGGTGGTAATCGAATGTATCATGACAGCAGTGAACCATGTGATTATTACTGCGGACCACCTGACACTGCTGCGGATCACATTCATTGCTTCATGCTTCAAGTTTCCACCTACGGCAATGACATCTTCCAACGGGATCACTTTCCGTGTTTCAAGGTCAGAATCGTGCTACAGTGGTTTGAGGGGCATTATAGTGAACTCACATTGAAGTCTTGGCCAGCAAATGACCATCCTGTAGTTTGACCTGTGCGTAAACATCTGGTGCCACAAACTTCTGGAATCCTGTCAAGGACTTGTAGAATCCATCACACGCAGAAACTCTGCTGTACTGTGTTTGAAACTGGAACAACAGGTGGTCGTAATGTTTTGGCTCATCGGTGTATTTCATTTGTTCAAATGGTTCAAATGGCTCTGAGCACTATAGAACTTAACATCAGAGGTCATCAGTCCCCTAGAACTTAGAACTACTTAAACCTAACTGACCTAAGGACATCACACACATCCATGCCCGAGGCAGGATGCGAATCTGCGACCGTAGCGGTCGCGCGGTTCCAGACTGAAGCGTCTAGAACCGCTCGGGCACAACGGCCTGCACAGTTGTTATGGCTGCAAAATATTAGATAGCGTTGTTACAGTTGCATCATTCTATACATTTCTCAGTATTAATACTTCGTCGTGACGGTTGCATCATTAAAGAGAACCGTTACTCTGTGTGTTGTGCAACCCATCTTTAAACTGGAACAAACACTTAAAAGTTTCTCCAAGAAGTTTTCATTTTTGATGGTGATAGTCAGTGTCTGATGATGGCCCTTTTAACTGAAAGGCGAATGAACGCATTTGTACATTTCCGGTTTGTATTGTACAGTATTGCATATAGAACTGTTCCATCAGAAAATGACGAAAGAATCATTTCCTAAACGAAAGCAATTGACTGATGCCGGTAGGGGTTGATCACACAATACTTTGATACAAAAGAAGAGAGAGAGCTTACATAATAAGCCAATAAGGAAGTGTTAAAGGTGGATGATACGGCTAGACGGTATTCTGAACTCTATCCGTGGTATTTCGCATTTATAAACTTCACACTGTGGCACTGAACCAGGAGTTAACCACACACATTTTCTTGCAATGTGCCAGAAAATGCACTGTAGGAAATCACACAACAGGTAGTAGAGTGACGCTCCAATTTCGTTGAGAAATGTATTCACAATTAGAAGTAGTTGCGATTTTCTGTCCTACTCCTTTCGTATTTTTTGCGAGGAAAAATGGCTGCATGGCGTGTAAGCAACCTAATCTATTTTATCTTATTCTCACGATCCCTACGGAAGATATTCGATGTTGGCAGCAGAAACTTCACACAATCTTCCTCCAGTACCGGTTTCGTAAATTTAGCTAGTAGGGAGTCGTGAGCACAACGCCGCCTTTCTTCCAAAGATTTCCATTTAAATTCCCAGAACATTTATATTAAGCTATTGTATGTGCTATACCGACCGGTTACATTCTTGCGAATGCGTCTCTATTGTGTCACGCTTACTTGATAAGGACCACAAACCCTGGGATGACATTCTACAACTCGCCACACTTGTGTCTTGTATGCGCTTTCTTTACAGATACATTCCACCCTCCCCACAAACATTCCAACAAATCTAAGTCTTCCATTCGACTGCCTTTCTTCTGATTTTAGCTCTTCGTACCATTCCTTATAATTCTGCCTAAATACGTTGGTGTCTAAAACTTACGGACGAAAATATCTGTCGCATGATGTATCATTGTCAAGCAACATAGCTCGATGAAACTTGTAGCATACATAGAAAAAATTGCTATAGTATGATACAGAAGGTAACTGGAAGTAATACTACATCTACATCCACACCTACATATACATCTACATCGATACTCTGCAAATCACTTTTAAGTGACTGGCAGAGGGTTCATCGAACCACCTTCACAATTCTCTATTATTCCAATCTCGTATAGCGAGCGGGAAAGAATGAACACCTATATCTTTCCGTACGAGCTCTGATTTCCCTTATTTTATAGTGGTGATCTTTCCTCCCTATGTAGGACGGTGTCAACAAAATATTTTCGCATTCGGAGGAGAAAGTTGGTGATTGGAATTTCCTGAGAGATTCTGTCGCAACGAAAAATGCCTTTCTTTTAATGATGTCCATCCCAAATCCTGAATTATATCTGTGACACTCTCCCATATTTCGCGATAATACAAAACGTGCTGCCTTTCTTTGAACTTTTTCGATGTACTCAGTCAGTCCTATCTGGTAAGGATCCCACACCGCGCAGCAGTATTCTAAAAGAGAACGGACAAGCGCAGTGTAGGCAGTCTCCTTAGTAGGTCTGTTACATTTTCTAAATGTCCTGCCAATAAAACGCAGTCTTAGGTTAGCCTTCCCCACAACATTTTCTATGTGTTCTTTCCAATTTAAGTTGTTAGTAATTGTAATACCTAGGTATTTAGTTGAATTTACGGCTTTTAGATTAGACTGATTTATCGCGTAACCGAAGTTTAACGAGTTCCTTTTAGCACTCATGTGTATGACCACACACTTTTCGTTATTTAGTGTCAACCACCACTTTCCGCAACATTCAGATATTTTTTCTAAATCGTTTTGCTGTCTGTTTTGACCTTCTGATGACTATTAGTCGATAAACGACAGCGTCATCTGCAAACAACCGAAGATGGCTCCTCAGATTGTCTCCCAAATCGTTTATACAGATAAGGAACAGCAAATTGCCTATAACAAAACCTTGGAGAACGCCAGAAATCACTTCCGTTTTACTCGATGACTTTCCGTCAATTACTGCGAACTGTGACCTCTCAGACAGGAAATCGCAAATCCAGTCACATAACTGAGACGATATTCCATAAGCACGCAATTTCAATGAGACAAACAGAAAATGTCACTATTATTGAAAGACAATAATTACACTGTCACCGCGATTGATGATGGTCCCCTGGATATTACGAAATGCGGGACATGATTCTTTACAGGCTGTGTGATGACCACGAAAGGCAATGCATGCTGTGTAACGTGCTCCCTCACTGCTCAAAAGGATGGTAAGGAGTTCTTGTGGTAGCGCATTCGACAACTGCTGAATGGTCGCTGGTGCATGTGGACGTGCTGCAATACGTCTTCCCAACCCACCATACACGCACTCGATGGAATTTAAGTCGGAGGAACGGGCAAGCCAGTCCATTCAGCGAATATTCTCTCGTTCCAAGAGTTCCTCCAATGCGCTGCTCGATGCGGTCGCACATTTTCATCCATAAAATAAAATCAGGGCCGAATGCGTACCTTCTAAGACATACAATATTGTTGATCGGTGACTGTGCCGTGTTCAAAGATTTGGATACTCTTCCCAACACGATACCACCTGGACCACCAAAACGATCATGTTCGAATATGCTGGACGTACCGTAATTGGGTGAGAGGTGTAAACACGTAATGGACCCAGAGAATTGTCGAACATGATCGTGGTGGTGGTCCAGGTGTTATGTTGCGGGAAGGAATTACGTGGCATGAGCGTACCGACATCCAGATCTTTGGACACGGTACACCGGTCAATGTTATAGTTGCCCTGTACTCCTTCCCCATGTGCCTCTTTTCAGGTATGCAGTCGGCCCTGACTTCATTTTCATGAGTGACAATGGGCGACCGCATTGAACAGCGGAGGTGTAGTAGCCCTTTGCATGAGAGGATATTCAGAGAAAGAACTGGCCTTCTCGATTCCCCAAATTAAATCGTTTCGAGCACGTGTAGTATGCGTTGTGAGGATGTACTGTACCATGACCACATGCACCAACGACCATCCAGCAGGTGCTAACCTCACTGGAGGAGAGATGTGAAGCCCTAGCACAAGCACTCCTTACCATCCTTAATGGCCAGCGTGGGAGAACGTTTCAGAGCATGCATTACCGTCCGTCATAATCACACACCCTAGGAAGAACCTTTTCATATCTGTTCGTTTCATTGCGTATTACAGCTGCCAATATGAGTAACATAGAAGTAAATATAGTCGGAGCAGTGAAGCAACTTAAATCACTTAATAAAAGCAAGTCTTCTGGTCCAGACTGTATACCAATTAGGTTCCTTTCAGAGTATGCTGATGCAATAGCTCCGTACTTAATCGTATACAACCGTTCGCTCGACGAAAGATCCGTACTCAGAGACTGGTAAGTTGCACAGGTCACACCATTATCAAGAAAGGTAATAGGAGTAATCCACTGAATTACAGGACCATATCATTAACGTCAATATGTAGCAGGATTTTGAAACATATATTGTGTTCGAACAATATGAATTATCTCGAAGAAAACGGTCTACTGACACACAGTCAACACAGATTTAGAAAACATCGTTCTCGTGAAACACAACTAGCTCTTTACTTGCACAAAGTGTTGAGTGCTATTGACATGGCATTTCAGATTGATTCCGTACTTCTGAATTTCCAGAAGGCTTTTGACACTGTACCACACAAGCGGCTTGTAGTGAAATTGCGTGCTTACGGAACAGCGTCTCAGTTATGTGACTGGTTTCGTGATTTTCTGTCAGAGAGGCCACAGTTCGTAGTAATTGATGGAAAGTCATCTATTAAACAGAAGTGATTTCTGGCGTTCCCCAAGGCAGTGTTATAGGTCCTTTACTGTTCCTTATTTATATAAACGATCTGGGAGACAATCTGAGTAGCCGTCTTAGGTTGTTTGCAGATGACGCTGTCGTTTATGGACTAATAAAGCCACCAGAAGATCAGAACAAATTGGAAAACCTTTTAGAAAAGAGATGTGTATGTTGCGAAAATTGGCAGTTGACCCGAAATAACGAAAAGTGTGAGGTCATCCACGTGAGTGCAAAAAGGAATCCGTTAAACTTCGATTAGACGATAAATCAGTCAAATCTAAAGGCCGTTAATTCAACTAAATACCTAGGAATTACGATTACGAACAACTTCAATTGGAAGGAACACAGGAAATGTTGTGGGGAAGACTAACAAAAGACTGCGTTTTATTGGTAGGACACTTAGGAAATGTAGCAGATCTAGTAAGGAGACTGCCTACACTACGCTTGTCCCTCCTCTCTTAGAATACTGCTGCGCGATGTGGGATCCTTACAAGATAGGATTGAGGAATACATCGAAAAAGTTCAAAGAACGGCAGCACGTTTTGTATTATCGCGAAATAGGGGAGAGAATGTCACTGAATTGATACAGGATTTGGAGTGGACATCATTAAAACAAATGCGTTTTTCGTTGCGACGGAATCTTCTCACGGAATTTCTATCACCAACTTTGTCCTCCGAATGCGAAAATATTTTGTTGACACCGACCCACACAGGGAGAAACGATCACCTCGATAAAATAAGAAATCAGATCTCTTACGGAAAGGTGTTCGTTCTTTCCGCGCGCTATACGAGATTGGAATAATAGAGAATTGTGAAGGTGGTTCGATGAACCCTCTGCCAGTCACTTAAAAGTGATTTGCAAAGTATCGATGTAGATGTAGATATTTCTTTCATATACCTCCTGTGCTATAAAGTAGCAGTTCTTTCTTCGTATGGTCGAAATTTCTTCGACCTTGTCCGTGACGCATCATCTAAAAGTTACTTTCATCCTCAAGTTCTTGCACACCATTGTGGTAAGTTCCTATGGGACGAAACTGCCGAGGTCAACGGTCCCTAGGATAAACACTACTTAATCTAACTTAAACTAACTTGCGCTAAGGACAACACACACACCAATGCCCGAGGGAGAACCGCAGTAAGACGCCCAGGACCGCGCGGCTATCCCGCGCGGCTGCAGACCATCGTATTTAAACATGTGACGTGCTCCAAATGTTCTCCACTAATCTAAAAATTGGGTAGCGTCGGGTAGTTTCCACTAGTCAAAACAGTTCCGAAGCTCGTTTTCTGCGAGAATGGGCAAAATTTGCGTCTTTGCCTATATCGAAGCACAAGTGTTTACCCAGTGCCACTAAGATGACGGAACAAATTAAAGTTTCTTACAGCGCAATTACACAGTTGAAGATCTAAAAACAGGCGCCGATCGCCGCTTTCTGCCCGGTCCTTTCCTCGGACCTGGCAAGGTCGCCTTGATGGTTGCAGCTGAACTGGGCGAATTCTGAGCGGAGCTGGTGGGACATCGCTATAGGCTAGTGAGTCAGGACCATCTGGTCGCAGAGCTGAAACCGAAACCTCGACTCCTACAAGATAATCAGTGAGTCCTTGGTTACATGTGTGTGTGCAACTGGCACTCTAAGCCGGACTTGCTGCTTTTCGCTGAACCGTAGTCTTCACCATTAGGCTATCTGAAAACTCCTTTAGATCTGTAAAAATAATTAAATCTGGAGGCAATGGGAAAATTGAAAATTGTTTAATGACTATCTGCATTGAATGGCACATTCCTTAAAACGTGGACAATGCTGCAGTTATTGTACTTCGTGTCTAAGGAGGCCGGAAAGAAAACTAGACCTACCAGCCTCTCTTCCGTAAAGTACGAGGTATTGACTAAAACTATCAATAGCCGCACAGAGAAATTACCGCATTTTCATCAAGCAAAGGAAGAAGCAGGCATTAGAAGTCGATATAGCATACTTGATAATTTGCAAATTGTAATCTAAGCTATAGAACGGAGCAATAGGTAGTCTGACTTACCACTCTGCTTGTCAGGCAAAGATTTTGAGTAAGCGTTTTACTCAATTTCAGATAAAATGTATACCTGAAGTCCTCATGAAACAAGCTAGTACTCCAACCTACGTTAATATTCTGCGCATTATATAAGGGAAGGAAGATTATGACCTAACGTCACGTGGGGGACCAGGTCATTGCAGACGAAGCATAAGCTCCGATGGGGAGAGATAAAGAAGGAAATTGGTCGTGGTTTTTTTTTTCCCCGAAGGAATCATCGCGGCATTTGCCATAAGTGATTTAGGAAAACAACGAAAACTCTACATTTGGTGGTTGGACGGGGCTTTGAACTATCGTCCTCTCGAATGTGAGTTCTGTCTCTGAACACTGCGTCTTTCGTTCGGTGAAGAGTATGTACACTTCACATTACAGAAAGTAGATGGCGAAAATTTGGATTGCCAGTCACATTACAGAGTGCACAATATTTCTCAGAAAAGTGTGGGGTACTTTTAACTGTCGGGGTAATTGGGAGAGTAACGCCACATACATTTTCACTACGAAGCACGCACACTCAAAAAACACACAAAGTCTGCTCTGTGTCATTTCTAGGATTTGAAAGGTGGAAAATGTACTTTTTGTCGAGACGCTGAGTCAAGGGCGGAACAAAAGTAAGAAATGCGCTCAGTATACTGACCTAGTCGACAGCGTGACAAGCAACTAAACTTAGGCAGGATTCAGATCGAATGCCACTTTTGGCAGTTGCTTCTTTCGTTACGTAAATTTGTTTATTCTCAAGAAAACACGAAATTAACAGAACAAAATGTCCACGGTCCTTAATAAAAATGTTTCAGTCTCGAAATTGGCACTGCATGTGGTTTCTTTACCACTTAACATCTTTGCCAAAAGCTTCCATTTCAACGATCATTTGCATTCCTCCAGTAAGGAAGTGTATGGATTGAATAATAAACTCATTTTCTGTCACGTTCTCCTAGGCAGCTAGAGCGATATTCCAAAGGTCATTACGGTTTCTTGGCGCGGAATTAGGCCACTTTTCCCGCCCATATGTTTTCATAGGGCTGTGGTATGAAGCAGAATAAATCTACAATCAGACCAGAAATCTCGTTCTGTTCTACAAACCGCTCCTGAATACTGGCGACTGATCTCGCTAGAAACAGAAGAATTCTTCAGGATACAATCGTCGCTCGGATAGAAAGATATCATTGCCATAATGTGACTATACCGGGTAGCATCCATGATGAGAGGCATCCGAATTACATGAGAACACGAATGTAGCCCGTAACTGCCACAGACACATGGACCTTGCGACAGTACTCTCGGATATCGACTGCCTGAAAAAAATAAGTGAAGCACCCTGAAGACATGGTCGGATGCCCTTCGGCGGGTGTGTTATTAGAGACGCAATTCTCTGTAACAGGTAGAACGGCGATGAGAGTGCATTAGTGGTGTTTGTGCTTAATCTTGTTACCAGATCTCTTGGGATATAATTGACGCGAACTGCTTCAGATGTTGAGTGATCACTGAAGGACGCGGAGCTGGCGTGTACCCGTGTGAGGCAGCGTTATCGGTGCCTCACAGAGTTTAGAAAGGGGTCACATTGTGGGTCTCCATTTAGCTAGCTGGTCGAATCGTGCAAATCCGCATTTGTGGGGAATTCAAATGTTACAGTGCCCCACCGTTAAATTGAGTGGGAACGTGAGTGCAGGCATACTCGTCGTCAAGGATCCAGTCGATCTCGTCTGACCACTACAAGGGAGGATCGCAGTGTTGTGCATCAGGCACATCGTAGCCTCTTCACATCTGCACCTGCTGTCCCAGAACAAGTAATGAATTCCCTGCGACATTCTGTGTCATCCCACGACACTAGTCGGAGAACAGCAGCACCCTGATATAGGGAATTACCGACCGATGCGTAGGCTGCCGTTAACATACGGCTGTAATATACATTTCTGCTAGGCGAGTGTTAACAGTCGTCTAATTCATGAAATGCACATTTGAACAACAGCTGTTTTACTGAAAACCTTAAGAGTCAACCAGTCTCGGTCTTAGGCCATCATCAACGGATATTTGTCCAAAGGTACAAACATAAATAAATATAGTGCACAGAAATATGTTAAGAAATTGTAAAGATGTACAAAACGAACTTGAATACTTGCAAGGTAAAAAACAGTCTCAATAAATAGATCTCTCTTGCCATTATTTGACAATAAAAATGGTTCAAATGGCTCTTCCCTCGCTTCCCTCGCCCGGGTTCCCGGGTTCAATTCCCGGATTTTCTCTGCCTCGTGATGGCTGGGTGTTGTATGATGTCTTTAGGTTAGTTAGGTTTAAGTAGTTCTAAGTTCTAGGGGACTGATGACCATAGATGTTAAGTCCCATAGTGCTCAGAGCCAACTGACTTGAGAAGATGAAAACTCCAGGATGGATTTACGACCCTCTTGAATTTTAATTCAGCAGCTTACAACTGCTCCACCTTTTCTATTAGAAAATTACATCTTGAAAAAGCTTGACCAAATGATACAGTGATTTCGAGGTAAGTGAGAACTACAGGGGCGGTGTGAAGCACAAAAAGTATTCGAGTCGTGAGGCAGCAGGTAGATATTCGCAACAAGATCTCTACTCTATGCGCTTCAACACGTTGGAATCTTGGTTTGTATAACTCCGTTTACTTCTCCAAGAGCACTGCAGCTTATTTTTACACTTGTGTTTGTTTATTTTCCTTTCCTTTCAGTCATCGGTTTCATCTACCCTAAAGACGTGGAAGGAAATGGAAACTGTTACTCCATGAACAGCTTGAACGAATACTACCATACTGATAACTCAGTATTCCAAGCCTGTGGCATATGGTCAATAAAATTCCATGAACACGCAAGCTTATTTTCAGCACAGGAAAGTGTCGTTCTTACCCGTGAAGGATGATGTGAGTGCATGATGGCTCTTGGGTGTGTGTAACATCACTGTAACTTTTCATGTGGCCATCGCAGAACAGCAGTCCCAGTGGACGTGGACGTGCACGTGCGTCTTATCAACATCTTACAAACTTCGAGCAAGATCAAATCATTGTCATGAAGGACATGAAAACTTCATACCGGGTGATATAAGTTCGTAGGCTTCCACGGCCGCTGTCGTTTTGAATGAAATAATTTTGGGTATTGGGTCGCATCATTGTACTGGGTGGTTATAATTAAAGTGCAGCTACTCACGGACGTACAGTGTGAGCTGTAATTATCGAATAGCAGCGAAACTTGGTAGATATGCTAATGCGTTCATACGGAACCGATTTACGTTGGAAAACAATAGTTCCAATTTTTGCCACCGGTTGAAAATCTGGCGTTGTACAGCTTCTCGTCGACGTCTCCAATACTCATTTTGAACCAACTGTGTAAGTGGCAGTTAATAATAAATTCAACATTATGCCTTTCTCACTTGTTTAACCTTTTCTGCCCTAGGAAAGCTCTAATCTATTATATATGGAAACATTTCTATGTGTCTTCCATGCAGAGCGTCGGATTTGCAGCCGGTGTTTAAAATAAGAACTATTTTTTTTCCAGTGTAAATCGGTTCCACATCAGCGCATTAGAGTATCTACCAAGTTTCACTGTCACACGATAATTACAGCCCACATTGAACAGCCGTGGTTAGCTGAACTTTAATGATAATCACCTGGTATGAAGTTTTCATGTTCTTCATGACAGTGATTTTACCTTTTTCAAAATCTGTAAGACGACGATAAGATGCACGTGTGCACTGGGACTGCTGTGTTGCGACTACTTGAAAAGTTGCAGTAATATTACACACACGCAGTAGGGAGCATGCACTCACAACATTCTCCTTTGCCGAAAATAAGGTCACATGTTCATGAAATGTTGTTGAACATATGTCGCAGACTTGGAAATACCGGGTTAGCAGTGTCGCAATACTCGGTCGAAGTGTTCATGGAGTAGCAGTTTCCATTTCCATATGCGTATTTAGAGTAGATGAAAACAATGACTGGAAGGGAAGGAAAATAAATAAACAGAAGTGTAAAAATAAGCTGCACTGTTCTTGGTGAATAAAACAGTTTTAAAAACCAAGAGACCAATGTATTTGAAGCGGATACAGTAGAGACCTTGTTGTGAACATCTTACTGCAGCCTTGTCATTAGAATCATTTATCATCTGCGACACACTGCCCCTGTTGCTGTCACTTATCATGAAATTACTGCACCATTTGGTAAAGTTCCTCCAAGATGTAATTTGCTCATAGAAAACATGGAACACTTCTAAGCGGCTGGATTACTATTCCAGAGGTCATTAACTCCATCCTAAATGCTTTTACGTTCAGTGGTCAGCCTAAGCCTTAAAAACTACCGAGAAACCCCACTTACGTGTCTCCACTTTCAACAACTTCGGGAGAACTGCGAGGCCGCAGAGCAACAGAGGAATTCCAGACACGCTCACACAAGTTTGAGACTATCATTTGGGTGCTTCTCGTACGAGCCGTGTAGGGAACATTGAACAGCTGTATAAAGCAAATGAAAACTTTGATCCTTGATGACATGTTCACGCAGAGTCGTCCCCTTTGGGCACCAGAATTTAGTGGACTGGGATAATTGCTGGCAAACTGGAGTTAACATGAGCAGTTCTTGCTTCTAAACATGGGTTCGATCTTTATGTTGGCGTGGTTAGGTCTGTAAACAGTCTGAGAGACAGCTGAGACGTGTAGGAAAGCTGTAGACAAACGAGCTGTGGGTGTACACACAGTCCTTTGTTTAATCATTCAACTTGATTCATCCACGATTATGAACAAGTATTTAATTCTTCCATCCGGCTAGTACAGATATTCGAGAGCAGTTTATGCTTGACGTAATATTCCGCACTGAGCGGCACGCGTAGTCACGGCCGGTGGCGCAGAGGCGAGCTGCTTACACAGGGGAGCTCTGACACCGAGCGCTGGCTTGGCAATCGTGAGTCAGGCAGCAGGAGACACCAGCTGTCGTAGCGGAAGGTCACGGTGCGGCCCACAGTCTGACTCCCAACTGCTGACTCGACTCTGGCGATAGCGAATGATACAGAGCAGGCGGCGACTGGAGCGGTGTTGGTTGCCCGGGCTCAACGGACTGGCAGGGGTCCCTCGCTCGCGGCCCGGTGGCGGCCGCGTTACGACGACGGCGCAGACGGGCACAGACCAGGCGTCACTCGGCCTGACGATGACGAGCTGGTATGGCCGTGGTTAAATACAGCTTCCTTGCGCTGGCGGTCGCGAAGGCGTGACGTTAGTGTCCCTCGCCGAATTATCTGGAGTGAAGGCAATGACCAGCGGTCGTAATCGGCAGTGAATCGAGCAGCAGTTCTTCCCGGTTACCGGCCTGGTTTTTCACAAATAACAGCAGTGATGCGGAAGTTGTAGACGTTCACTAGGCCCGAGGGTAGCTGACCGTTATCTGGCTGTCTCCAGTATGTGGCCACATTGCAGTTCTCCTGTAGTTTTGTCCGTTACCAGTAATTGTAAAACATACCCCAAAGTTGTATGTGCATATAGAACATATACAAATGTAAAATCGTATTTTTTCTTTTGGAAATAAAAACTTTGTAGTCCTTTACGTAACTTAACTCAAGTTTTTATCTTCATTGCTGTAGAAGATATGTTTGTTGTTGTTGTTGTGGTCTTCAGTCCTGAGACTGGTTTGATGCAGCTCTCCATGCTACTCTATCCTGTGCAAGCTGCTTCATCTCCCAGTACTTACTGCAACCTACGTCCTTCTGAATCTGATTAGTGTATTCATCTCTTGGTCTTCCTCTACTATTTTTACCCTCCACGCTGCCCTCCAATGCTAAATTTGTGATCCCTTGATGCCTCAGAACATGTCCTACCAACCGGTCCCTTCTTCTTGTCAATTTGTGCCACAAACTCCTCTTCTCCCCAATTCTATTCAATACCTCCTCATTAGTTATGTGACCTACCCATCTAATCTTCAGAATTCTTCTGTAGCACCACATTTCGAAAGCTTCTATTCTCTTCTTGTCCAAACTATTTATCGTCCATGTTTCACTTCCATACAAATACTTTCAGAAACGACTTCCTGACACTTAAATCTATACTCGATGTTAACAAACTTCTCTTCTTCAGAAACGCTTTTCTTGCCATTGCCAGTCTACATTTTATATCCTCTCTACTTCGACCGTCATCAGTTATTTTGTTCCCCAAATAGCAAAACTCCTTTACTACTTTAAGTGTCTCATTTCCTAATCTAATTCCCTCAGCATCACCCGTGTTAATTCGACATTCCAGTATCCTCGTTTTGCTTTTGTTGATGTTCATCTTATATCCTCCTTTCAAGACACTGTCCATTCCATTCAACTGCTCTTCCAAGTCCTTTGCTGTCTCTGACAGAATTACAATGTCATCAGCGAACCTCGAAGTTTTTATTTCTTCTCCATGGATTTTAATACCTTCTACGAATTTTTCTTCTGTTTCGTTTACTGCTTGCTCAATATACAGATTGAATAACATCGGGGAGAGGCTACAACCCTGTCTCACTCCCTTCCCAACCGCTGCTTCCCTTTCATGCCCCTCGACTCTTATAACTGCCATCTGGTTTCTGTAAAAATTGTAAATAGCCTTTTGCTCCCTGTATTTTACCCCTGCCACCTTCAAAATTTGAAAGAGAGTATTCCAGTCAACATTGTCAAAAGCTTTCTATAAGTCTACAAATGCTAGAAACGTAGGTTTGTCTTTCCTTAATCTTTCTTCTAAGATAAGTCGTAAGGTCAGTAGTGCCTCACGTGTTCCAAATTTTTCTAAATCGGATTAATCTTTATGACACACCCAATATTGCGAGGGAGTATCAAATATGAACCGGAATTTAAATCGGGAGACTGTGGTAGTGGACTGAAATGGAAGCGACCTTGACGGGATGTTGGTAGGGATGTCTCGAATAGCATTGTGATGCCACAGTTAGCGAGACGCGACAGCTCCAGCCAGGCCACCGCGTGTGACCAAGAGGTGCCAGAGTCCGTTGCGAAGCGCACAGTCTTTATATTTCTCACCAACGAAGGAAAAAACCTGCAGAAATTGAGGAGCCTCCGTGTACAGTTTGGACAAGAAACCCTTTCGCAGACGCAAGTGTAAGAATGGCATGAAACGTTTGTTGCAGGTCGGGTAGTTGTGGAAAACCAACCCCACCAAAGACGACCACAGATGAGCATCTCGTGCCTTGCAGGACCTTATTGCATAAGATCGACGTACAAACCTTCCCGAAATGGGCTTTGGCGGTAGGAATAAGCTATGGAAGTGCTAAAGCTATCGTCACTGATTATTCTTTCGCACGACAATGCAAAACCGCACTCTGCTGCTTTAATGAGGAAGAAACCGGGGGAAAAAAATCACTCGACAACTCTGGAACGTTCTCCTTACAGTTCACATTCATCAACCTGCCACTAACACACATTTGAACCGCTGAAGGAAGAGCTTTGAGAAACCGGATTGATGAGCGGTGGAGAAGCTAGAGCGCAATAGGCTGCACAAATTTTTCTCTCATTTCTTCAAGGATAGCATCAAAAAGTTGCCAGCTCGACGGGAAACGTGTGCAGCGAAGTCAGGAGACTATTTAGATCAATGAGATAGGTGTATTTTTGTTTTGGTTGATTCAATAAACTTTACAGTAAGCGAGTGTGGTTCATATATGATCTCTCCTCGTATTAGGCTCTGTTATCAAGCCGTATATAGTAAGAAAAGAATAGCTTCTTGAACTGATAATATTTCAGCTGTGAAATTCTACATTTCCTTAGGTAAAGCACATCTTCCCGTGGTGTTAGTGAGGAGAATAGGGGCTATGAAACGAGAGAGAGTTTAGATTCTTTTATTCAGAAACAGATGTAGTAGCCTTTCAAATGCTTTAAATATGTTAGGCAACTCCTTTTATAGATCTATAAAGAATAAGAAGAAAAGAGTTTAAAACAACAACAATATATGGTGTCGCTTAATAGTGGCACAATGAACAGACGGTGCAAAGTATGTTAAGAATTTCCAAGAAATTTTTATATTCTGGTACTGGTGCTGTGCGTCGTGAAAGCCATTAAAAGATATAAGCAACATCGCTTTGAAATAAAATAGGGAGTTTCTAAAACTATATTTTAATTGGGTCGGTGTAATATGAGACTGGAAAAAGTTTTTTATACGAATACAACAGTGTCGTGTATAATATTCCATGGACCCCGAAGTTTTCAAAGACGAGTGCAAAATCACTACATGTGTCTGTCTTTCCTCACAATTTATTAATGTTTAAAGATTACGATGTGTGTCACATTTCACACAGTTTGAAAGAGAGAGAAATACTACAGCTCTAAAGCAGAAAATACTGATAAGCGAGTGACTGACATCATTAAATTAGGCCTCAAAGTAAACAGGGAAATTCGTTTCCTGACTGTCTTTTCAAACTGATTCACTTCTGAAACTTTGCTCCTTATATTCGCGTTTATGTCTAACTTCTCATTATCTTGACTATTTCTACAGTGGTTATATGATGAAAACTTCGTTTCCGTATGGTGTATCGTACCTTGAGGAGTTGAAATATTGTCATCCGATTTAAAGTGCATTGTTGACGACTGATTTGTCCACTGATTGGTTATGAAACAGTAATTCTTTACTTTTGAGTGTGCCGCTATACCTCTAACCGATGCTGATCTTTAAACACCTATTATTCCATATATCTCCAGGAAAAAAATTGACTGCTGAAGCTGAGAATTCTGCGAAAAGCAGGAGTGTTCCCGTAATAGGCGCGCTAAATTTTTATCTGTGAGAGTATTGTGTACTCCACTGTCGGAGAGCGCTTGAGAATGTCAATGTTTTGTATAGTCTATACTCAAGACGACACCCAAAGTGACAGTCGCCTCATCACTCGACCTCCTATTTGGGTAACAATTCTGCGTAAACAATGTTATTTAATGTTTGCATTACCTGTGTTCAACAGCCTACTATGCAATGTTTCCAAAGTGTGACAAAGTGTGATATATTACATTAGAGAAAGGAGCCTGCGACCATTGGAGATAGAGCCAGAGGTTACCCTAAAATCGTAACACAAACGAGTCGTATTAACACACGTAAATCCATCTGATGATTGGGGTTTAAACTTTTGAAACGCATTGTGGATATAAATAAACAGTTGCTGGTAACAGTAAAATTGTTGTTTCATTCGAAAGCTCATAAATTCTTCGCATACCTTGCTTCACTCGTTTAATTGTACTTTTTCGACAACATAGAAAGCCTAAGATTCTATCTTTCTCTCAGCGAAGTTCGTACCATGTACTATTGTGTCCATCGCTGACGTCACCACTGTACTTTTGAGTGCAGATTTAGTAACAAAAATCACCAGAAACGAATTACTGCCATCTACAGATACGTACAATGACTCCAGCAGTAATGACGGAAGTCCATCAAGGCGGGCCTCCGCCAATCCAAATATGCCGAAGAACGTCTCACATGTGCGCTGTTAGAGCAAATACTACTTACAAACGTGTATCAGGCTGTCTAAGACGTTATAGTTAAGGAGTGTCCCTCATAAAAACTGCAGGCCGAACTTTATACCTCGGTACTACCCAGTAGGCCACTATACTAGACCCTCAATTACTGACCGCCCTGCCACCCCCCCCTCCCCCCCTTCCCCTGAGAAATGAAAACCTTTGCTATCTTCCTCCCCCTTCCCTTATTTGCCTATGATGTGGCATTCATTTATGCTGGTCTCTGTACTGATACTCGTCTGGCAAGGGCTATCCTGCGAACAGCTACCCTACCGCTTGTGTAGCCCATGGTGGCACTGAATCGCACAAACCGTCCCGCTTTTAAGGAAAGCGGTGTCCTGCGGAAGGTGTGGGTGTCAGTGTATTATATTGTAAAACAAGGATTCAGCTGTCTTTCACTTTACTTGTACTGGAGGGGTTATGGAAGTGCGGTTGTGCTTCAGCAATTACTGTTCATTCGTGTAGCTGCCGGTGTCACATTACACAAAGAACACAAAAATAGTGAATAGGACGTCAAAACCTCATCAGTTCGAAGCTAGTCCCCTGCAAAACGGCCTGTATATAATGCTGCAGGATTTTCAGAAGAATGTCTGGCATCCCTATAGAATATGAAGCGTTCCTGAAAACTTCAAGTGCCACAATGCCAGGGGCCTTCGTGTTACTTAGACTTTAATTTTAAAAAATCGCCGTTTTATTGCCGGGACAACGGCACAACTCATAAGCTGTCACATTCATGTCGCAGTTTGTCGCAAAGGACCTTTATTTTTACCTCATCCAATTCACCAGCCCTGTACACATACCGGTCTTATTGTTCTGAATTTCTCCAGAAGTGATCTTGTAATTTGCAGTTAACCTAAATCGGACGATCTGTAATGGATGCTGGCATTAGTAACACACTGGGCGTAATTTCGAAAAAATCTGTCACCAAGGCCAAACGATTGTCGCTTGAGTTAAACGAGGTCTTTGGTTGTGTTAAAGGTAGAAGATTCGACATGAAGTTAATTTTAAAATAAATCATAACACAAAATCAACATTTTCCCCAACTGTAGAGGAAAAAATATCGCGCAGCGTTTGACCTTGTAACAGCTTCACAATCCTCATTATCTTCATTTTTCTATTACTACTGTTTCTTACAACAATGAGAAAAAAGTTCAATAATACTTTTTTGTACCATATCTAGCTGATATATTCAGTAAAACTGGAGCAGGCAAATTGATCCAAAACTACAGATCTCTAAGATTTTACTATTTATTTCATTTCTCAATCCCAAGTTGGCTTATCTGATACTGAAAGATCTTTATATCTTAAGAGGGCCTGTTCAACCTTTCTGCATTTTATTACCTTTCCTGTATTCTGCTCTTCAGTATCTTGACATCTGCACCTCATCCTAGGCAGATCCATTCTATTCACTAAGAGAATGACGTAACCTGGAAGTAAGAACCTACTTGTGAGGCTTATCCGGCTATGCTGAGTACAAGTAAGAAATCACTCTACGTGGATTCAAAGGCACATTTCCCGTTACAGAGTGTCTCAGACAAAAGATGTCGAGAAATAAGGGAACGTACCGTCAAAGACGAGATAATTAGAGACAGAGCACAAACTTTGATTGGAAAAAGAAGGGGAAGGGAACCTAGTAATGTCCTTTCCGAATGAACCAGCCTGGCATTCAGCGTAATCGATTTAAATGGTTGCTAGTCCAATGAGAACCACCGCGCCACCTCGCTTAGTAACATATACACCGAACAACTGCTTTTAAAACGCATAGAGGTACCAATAACACGATACCATCAATACGATAATGAAGATCGAGGCGCCATAACCATCAAAAAAGATAAAGTAATTATGATCACTTAATTAGATAAGGAGACACTCTTATCCCACCTGCAGAACTAAATGCAATCTTCTGGTTTCAATACAGTAAACTTTGGACGATTCATGATGCAAACTGAGACTTGTCGTCCGTCACAAGGTGGGTATAGGTGAACAAAATTAGAGGTGAAGGGACAGCAAAGTTACATCAGTTTTGGAAGAGAAACGAGCATTTCCATCTCAGAGAGAGAGAGAGAGAGAGAGAGAGAGAGAGAGAGAGAGAGAGAGAGAAAGGCTACACTCATTGAATTCTAAGATATATCTGACGAAAATCTACCCAGGAAGCATAGAAAATATGTTAAGTAACGTCGGTGCACTGCGAAAGGGAACGTTTTCTCTATAGAAGAAAATATTTGACGGTAGTCGAATCACATCCATCATTAAATCGAACACTACTGCTGAAGTATGCTCCAGGTCTGAGAGTACTGCTCAAGTCTTCTGCCTAGCTGACATTTCAAAGACATAGGAAAGTCCAGTTTTGTCAAATAAAGATGAGATTGGAGACTGTGGCGTTTGTGTGACACAGATTTTGATCGTGTACAACAGAAACCAGCCACAGATTGGTTTTAGATTACTTTACTGAAAATGTACCGTTACCGGTTTCGAACTGATACAATTCACGATCAGATGGCTTCCACGCTTTCGTCAAAACACATGTAATGCTGGATCACAGGCGATTTTCCCTAGGATAAACAATAATTCGCGCATACAAAACTATAATAAAAATAGTTGCGGTATAGTCTTGCGCTAGAATGAAACTTATATTTGCTTTTATAGCATTTCTATAACGAATCATATTATGGTCGTTGTTCGTATCTCCACTCAAACTCTCACACTCAAACGCACACGCTTACGCTTACACACACGAAATAAAGGTGGGAAAATCGACTAAAATGTACACAGATTCGCCTAGAAATTCTGGCGCTATGTGAACCAAATGTAATGTCGCGTCCAGCCGTGCTGAAATGATGCCAACAATTTTACCAGTGCTGCCCAGACATGGGTAATGCTTTTCGCGACGGAAGGAAGGAAGGAAGGAAAGAAGGAAGGAAGGAAAGGAGATCTTACGCCAGGCGTTTTCCATCTTTTCGGCAGGCTGAAAGAGCATCGGCGGGGGAGGAGGGGGGAGGAGCTCTTTCAGCGATGAGGGCGTTGATAGAGCCGTTCGAATGGTTCCCTGACCAACGGGTGGATTGCATCGTCGAGTAACTGAATGATTGGTAGAAAGTTCCGATTATTGTTTATACAGACTTGGTGACTGTGCTGAAAAAAGTGTCATGTATCTGTGTCACTTTGAAGTGTAGTACAGCATTCAACAGAATTTATTTGAAGTCCACTCTTATATGTATTGTTATCTGCTCCATATTTAAATTGCGTTTAGAGTGACATCCCGTGGCAATGATGGGAGCTACGAGCTCGTCAGCTACAGAGGTATGGGCTTATAGAACATTTCCACAACCCAAAACGAATCGTTTGCATACAAAGGAGCTATAAAGCTCTGAAACAATCTAAAAGTAAAATGCATTTAGTAGCTCCATGGCAAATTCTTATTTCCTTTACACAATTATAACTATCGCAAAATTATCAGCACAGACATGTGAGCACGCCGACGGAAACCGAGGCGACTGATAAAAACCAAGTAAAAGTTTTTGTGGAAAAAATGGGCTGAAACAGAAGCCGACAAACGAAGTCAACGAAGAATGTATTGCTGTTTTATTAAAACAACTACGGTCGCAGGTTCGAATCCTTTCTCGGGCATGGCTGTGTGATATGTCCTTAGGTTAGTTAGGTTTAAGTAGTTCTAAGTTATAGGGGACTGGTGACCACAGCAGTTAAGTCCCATAGTGCTCAGAGCCATTTGA
This sequence comes from Schistocerca nitens, assembly GCF_023898315.1. NCBI lineage: Eukaryota > Metazoa > Arthropoda > Insecta > Orthoptera > Acrididae > Schistocerca > Schistocerca nitens. Next base: position 404,843,953 of record NC_064616.1, on the reverse strand, counting down.
ACCATTTGTCTTCCACGTTTCTTGCTTTTTCAGTTTACTTGGCTCTGAGCACTATGCGACTTAACTTCTGAGGTCATCAGTCGCCTAGAACTTAGAACTAATTAAACCTAACTAACCTAAGAACATCACACACATCCATGTCCGAGGCAGGATTCGAACCTGCGACCGGAGCGGTCGCTCGGCTCCAGACTGTAGCGCCTAGAACCGCACGGCCTCTCCGGCCGGCTTCAGTTTACTAGTCGTATGCAGAGCCCACAATGATTTCTGATCAGCTGCAGCATCAATTTTAATATAAACTAATAAACATTCAAATGTTAACGGCGCTTTAAGAAATTTGCTTGTGTAGCTTAGGTCTAAACGAATCGCTCATCTGTAACTACGCCATGTTGCTGAATGACGCTACAATTTAAGTCTCGCGTGGGACTGGCGTTTATTTCTCTCCAGTAAGACTTTGCAAGTGCGACTAAAGCAGTTGTTCAGTGTAAACAACTAACGAAGTAGTAGGAAATTTTATAGTAAGCTCCATCCTTCGGGAAATTTGTGCTGACTACAGTTTCATTCCCGTGTAGTTTTAGGTTCTGTGGAAGAGGCTACAAATTGCCTCCTCTTCGGCCGAACTGGGAAGTATATTGCTTGTTTCAATTCACATGCGTTGCTGATTACGTGGTTTACAACCGGGGAAGTATGAGATGCGTTTAACGATCCTTCAACGTGAAACACATTTTTTTTCTTTTTTTATACTAGAAACTTCTCTTCAGTACTCTTTTCACCACAGACAATGGCTATCTGTGGCTACTTCTACCACAGCTGTTAAAATAATAATGCATTCCCATTGCAGTTCAGTAGTACGCACCGTCTTCAATCGTGAATGGGACAATGAGGCTTGTGTACTATGTTCACTGTGCCAACATCCTTCAAAGAGTCATTTTGAGCTCTAACTGTACGCCTTGTTAGTTTATGGCGAAGGTTGTTGGTATGTGACGTTGCCCACCAAACTGCGTACACCATACCACATTATTCGAACATTCAGTGGCTATAAAGAGACAACCTGCTGTCTGGCACTATAGATAACATTTCGGCGATTGGTTTTTCTCTCAGCATGATTATACAGAAAAACTGGACAAACCCCCAAGTAAATGTAACTCATCCACGCAAGAAGTGCCTCATAAAGCGCTTTTTCGACCGGTTCTTGAATATTGTTCATCAATATGGGTGGTGGTGGTTAGTGTTTAACGTCCCGTCGACAACGAGGTCATTAGAGACGGAGCGCAAGCTCGGGTTAGGGAAGGATTGGGAAGGATATCGGCCGTGCCCTTTCAAAGGAACCATCCCGGCATTTGCCTGAAACGATTTAGGGAAATCACGGAAAACCTAAATCAGGATGGCCGGAGACGGGATTGAACCGTCGTCCTCCCGAATGCGAGTCCAGTGTGCTAACCACTGCGCCACCTCGCTCGGTATCAATATGGGATCCTTGCCAGGTAGGACTGATGGAAGGGACAGACAAGGTCCAACGAACAGCGGCACTTTCCGTCACGGGATCGTTAAATCGGCGCGAGAGCATTACCGAGATTCTCAACAAATTCCACTGGCAGACGTTACAAGAGATGGGTTATGAATCACGGAGAGATTTACTATTGAAATTTCGAGAGAGCACTTTCCGGGAAGAGTCGGCCAATGTATTAATTTCTTCCGTATACATCTCACGTAATGACCACAACGAGAAAATCGAGAAATTAGAGCCAATACACAGATCTACAGACAATCATTCTCCCACGCCCCATTTACTAGTGGAACAGGGTATGGGGCATTAGTTAGTGGTACCAGAAGTACCCTTCATAAAACACCATTAGATTTCTTGCGGAGTATGATGTACATGTAAAATTGTTACACAGTCTTCTTCGAACATTAGTTCTCAGTGCTTACCGAATAGGGTATGAAGTCAATACACTACCGAAGAATGCTGTTTATGTTACCTAATCATCTCCCTTACACTTACACTGTGATGATGTGCTACGATCCTAGTAGCCTGTCTCCAAATTCGTCGATGTCTCCTTTCATATCTATTCGGTAAGGTTTTGAAACGCAGGAGCAGTACATCCTAACTGCTGTTACTATGCGTTTTCTCAGTAACTTCAAAGCAAAAATCACACTGCAACTCACCTTTCCTGTAACTTAATTCACGTGTTTGTCGCCTCGAATATTGTCGCTAGATATTTTAAATATGTGCAAGGAACCTGGACTTTATCAGGGATATTTTCAAATGCTATGGAGTTAAGTCTCTTTGTTATGAGCATTGCTCTGGCTGTTTCAATAATACGTCAAGAGCGTGCTGAAAAGTAATGCCTCCGAATTTTTTATGTGAACATTCTTAAAGCTTTTTAAAGAAAAGAAACATTAACGTTGTACATCTTTATTCTCCGTGTCTACATATTTGCAGCCCTCAGCCGCTAGAGGGCTCCGAATTGTAGCGTTTAACATAGCAGTGTATAACGTAAGGATGCTGGCGCGTGAGAAACAGCGTGCTGTAATCCAGATTCGAATTCGAAGAGATCGTCTACGCATTGAGGACCCTTTCCTTCAGAATCTCAATGCCAGACCACGCACGAGCGCTGCGAGACCTGCGACAATCCGACGCCTTGCGTTTACTGTCATCGATCGTCCACCATACAGCCCCGACTTGGCACCATCCGATTTTAATCTGTTTCTAAAACTTAAAGAACACATCACTTTGATAGTCATGAAGCGGCGAAAGCTGAGGTGACGCTATCGACAGACTTGTCACTCATTGGGAGAAATGTTTTCGTCACCAGGATGTTCTACGTTTAAAAATAAATACATAGACGTAAACAATAAAGACACAGAATGTTAACAAAGTTTGTATTTTTTTAAAAAAAAGCTGCTTTATTGTGTCTTTCCGCATTTTCTTAATCTCATCGATTGACTATAGTTTCCTGTAGACAACAGTTTCATCATGAACATTCATAGTGCCACTGATGCTATTTGATTCGTTCTTTATGTATCTTGAGTACGTTAGCAATCATACTACAATTTCGTGGAGGACGTCCGATATTTCTTTCAGTTCCGTAATAAGTTCACCGTCCAACATGTCATCAGCCATCTGAGATCCATAACATGATAAATACCTCCTCCAGACTTGTCCATACACTATATTTTTGTGCTATAGGCTCTACGTATTTCCGCTGTATGTAATCGAAAGTCATATATGCACCTTCAATTAGACTGTCTCTTATCTCTCGCATCCTTGATGCATGCACCACCACTGACCTGGCCAGGTGTCCTGCCAAACTCCGTTATGCCATATAAGACTACTTCCAATCCAGTCTGATAACTGAACTACTTGTTTTTTTTTTTTTTTTGTTTTTTTTTTGTTTCTCCTAGACATTCTCACAATACATCTCAACGTTTCTCGTCGAGCAACACTCGCTCAGTGTTTGCTTGGTTTGCATATTAAAAGTGCGCGTCTCGCTGCCATAAGTCAAAACTAGTCTCACATTTATTGTAAACTTTCTGTTTCAGACACATTAGATCGTTTGTTACGAAAACGCTGTTTAGTTTATCAGAAGCATTCCAGTACATTTTTGCTCTTCTGTTGGTTTCTTTTCTGTCCATGCAGACACTATCACTCTGAACACAAAAATTCGTCAGTCGATTCTATTCCTTCATTTTTAATTTGTTCTATTTTATTTTCGATATGTTGATATGAGGGCAGCGTGGAGGGTAAAAATCGCAGACAGAGACCAAGAGATGAATACACTAAACAGATTCAGGAGGATGAAGGTTACAGTAGGTACTGCGAGATGAAGAACCTTGCACCGGATAGAGTAGCATGGAGAGCTGCATCAAACCAGTGTCTGGACTGCAGACCACAACACAACAACATGTGGATTATACACTCCTGGAAATTGAAATAAGAACACCGTGAATTCATTGTCCCAGGAAGGGGAAACTTTATTGACACATTCCTGGGGTCAGGTACATCACATGATCACACTGACAGAACCACAGGCACATAGACACAGGCAACAGAGCATGCACAATGTCGGCATTAGTACAGTGTATATCCACCTTTCGCAGCAATGCAGGCTGCTATTCTCCCATGGAGACGATCGTAGAGATGCTGGATGTAGTCCTGTGGAACGGCTTGCCATGCCATTTCCACCTGGCGCCTCAGTTGGACCAGCGTTCGTGCTGGACGTGCAGACCGCGTGAGACGACGCTTCATCCAGTCCCAAACATGCTCAATGGGGGACAGATCCGGAGATCTTGCTGGCCAGGGTAGTTGACTTACACCTTCTAGAGCACGTTGGGTGGCACGGGATACATGCGGACGTGCATTGTCCTGTTGGAACAGCAAGTTCCCTTGCCGGTCTAGGAATGGTAGAACGATGGGTTCGATGACGGTTTGGATGTACCGTGCACTATTCAGTGTCCCCTCGACGATCACCAGTGGTGTACGGCCAGTGTAGGAGATCGCTCCCCACACCATGATGCCGGGTGTTGGCCCTGTGTGCCTCGGTCGTATGCAGTCCTGATTGTGGCGCTCACCTGCACGGCGCCAAACACGCATACGACCATCATTGGCACCAAGGCAGAAGCGACTCTCATCGCTGAAGACGACACGTCTCCATTCGTCCCTCCATTCACGCCTGTCGCGACACCACTGGAGGCGGGCTGCACGATGTTGGGGCGTGAGCGGAAGACGGCCTAACGGTGTGCGGGACAGTAGCCCAGCTTCATGGAGACGGTTGCGAATGGTCCTCGCCGATACCCCAGGAGCAACAGTGTCCCTAATTTGCTGGGAAGTGGCGGTGCGGTCCCCTACGGCACTGCGTAGTATCCTACGGTCTTGGCGTGCATCCGTGCGTCGCTGCGGTCCGGTCCCAGGTCGACGGGCACGTGCACCTTCCGCCGACCACTGGCGACAACATCGATGTACTGTGGAGACCTCACGCCCCACGTGTTGAGCAATTCGGCGGTACGTCCACCCGGCCTCCCGCATGCCCACTATACGCCCTCGCTCAAAGTCCGTCAACTGCACATACAGTTCACGTCCACGCTGTCGCGGCATGCTACCAGTGTTAAAGACTGCGATGGAGCTCCGTATGCCACGGCAAACTGGCTGACACTTACGGCGGCGGTGCACAAATGCTGCGCAGCTAGCGCCATTCGACGGCCAACACCGCGGTTCCTGGTGTGTCCGCTGTGCCGTGCGTGTGATCATTGCTTGTACAGCCCTCTCGCAGTGTCCGGAGCAAGTATGGTGGGTCTGACACACCGGTGTCAATGTGTTCTTTTTTCCATTTCCAGGAGTGTATATTGGTTTGGTGTTAACGTTACTGATTTTCTAGTCTACTTAAGAACTTGTTTTATTACTTATTAACTCGTCCTACCTGGGGTTCATAGTTTTTAAACAGCAGGGTCACCCTTTTGAGTGTAAAATATTTAATTAAATAACCCACTATTTCAGTTCAGCTGTGTGGCCATTATCAAATGGCATACGGCAAAATTGTGTTGCAGCACATCTCAAAATCCTAAAAATATCTGACATGTGGGTAAAGGCTGTTTCAAAGCCTTTGCATCGAACGTCTGACCCTTCCCGGCGATGGTAGCCCTCTTTTATTGGAAATGCCACTGGGAACAGTAGGGCGTAGACACACTGCGGTTCGCGTATATAGTGTGTGTTGCCTGCTATCCAGTTATCTGCTCGGAGTGAAACGAGATAAGTCAAGCAAAATTATAGTTCTTAACATATGTTTCTCTACTTAGAGACACTCATTCTTGAAGTTTCTTGTCGAAAATCACTATCAGATTACTAGGGTAAGGAAGTATGCAAACGAAGCACACGTGGTAATCAGACCACGCTAGTTCGGTGAAATATCTTCGTCCTAGGGGTGGCTAATTCAGTAAAAAGAAGCGTATCGTCGCCGGAAAGCGTCAGCGAACACCTTGTCTCTAACAAACGGTGTTCCCTATGACGTGATCTATTACTCAAGAAAGTTTAATGCAAAGACTTCTAAACACCCTGTTTGGCGTCGACACATGTGTGTGCTGGGGATTTAATGTTATCGTTATCATCATTTTTTACGTAAATCACGTATTATCACTACTCAGATACCTCAGTTATACAGTGATATGATGAGATAGATAACTGAAAACTGAGCATATTTCTTCTTCATAAAAGGGGTCCGCAAACGTATATTTTCCAAGAAATCGAGGAAAGAAACTTTTTTGGTACGCTTATGTACTCATAAGGTAAACGCTTGTAAGGGGTTCACCACCCTGCTGGAGCAAATGTAATTTCGACGTATTGCTCACGCGCTGTCTGAGACAGAAAATATCTTTGCTGCAATAGAGTCGCAGGTCAGAGCAGTCTCGGCAGTTGCTGCAATGCCTCGCTGCTACATTGCAGTTGTAGTCTGTCGCGGGTACAGTGCAGTTCATAGCCATGTGTTGTAAGGTAAATTTTATTTTTTTTATTAGCATGCGCGTACTTAAGTCACTTGTCTGAGATGTTAATATGAATTTGTTTCAATCTTTTTGTGATTCGTCAGCACCAGTTGACCCAGAATTGTAATATTCAATTTTTCATATAATGGATTGCGAATCTTTATCAATGGTTGGTTTTTTGGGGAAGGAGACCGGACAGCGTGGTCATCGGTCTCATCGGATTAGGGAAGTATGGGGAAGGAAGTCGGCCGTGCCCTTTCAGAGGAACCATCCCGGCATTTGCCTGGAGTGATTTAGGGAAATCACGGAAAACCTAAATCAGGATGGCCGGACGCGGGATGGAACCGTCGTCCTCCCGAATGCGAGTCCAGTGTCTAACCACTGCGCCACCTCGCTCGGTAATCTTTATCAATAATGTAAAAGATTTTCAGAATATAATTTTTACCTGTCAACAAAAAAGGAAGGAATAATTTTGCCGTAAGTCATTTCCGGTCCCGATCCAGTCATTTATTTAAATTTAAATATTTCAGAAATTTTCTCAGATCCAGGATAAAAATGATAAATTTTCTTTTTTATCTTAACTCATGAAAACTGATAAATTTTGACGCAAGCAGCGCTACGCCATGGCCCTGTGAAATCAGTCTGAATAAACTGAAAAATTCTTACCTCACGATGGTGTCGCCGGATAACACTGTCTATATATTTGCTCGTGAATGGCACAGCTTAATGAAATGCTGGCCTAATCTACTAATACTGGAAAACATTTGTCTGATATCTGAATCACTAGAAAAACTTACTTTGCTTATTGATACAGCTGCACAACTTGTCTGATTACTAAGGAACACAGGAGTATGATCTGAGAAAATTTCTGAAATATTTAAATTTAAATAAATGACTGAATCGGGACCGGAAATGACTTGCGGCAAAATTATTCCTTCCTTTTTTGTTAACAGGTAAAAATTATATTCTGAAAATCTTTTACGTTGTTGATAAAGATTCGCAATCCATTATATGAAAAATTGAATATTACAAATCTGGGTCAACTGGTGCTGACGAATCACAAAAAGATTGAAACAAATTCATATTAACATCTCAGACAAGTGACTTAAGTACGCGCATGCTAATAAAAATAATAAAATTTACCTTACAATACATGGCTATGAACTGCGCTGTACCAGCGACAAACTACAACCGTAGGCTACAGTAGCAGTGAGCGCCTGCAACACCTACCGAGACTGTTCTGACCTGCGACTCTAGTGCAGCAATGATATTTTCTGTCGTAGGCAGCGCGTGAGCAATACATCGAAATTACATTTACTCCAGCAGGGTGGTGAACCCCTTACACGCTGTTCAACGAAAACATCTCTGCCATAGCGACCACGGCATCGGGCTGGGAAACAGAACCTGTGTTCGATTACCAGATACATTCTTCAGATTTTTCCATTTGTATTTTTTCCGCATCGAAATTACTTGGAATAGGAGGGTTCACGTGGTAAATAAATCAATAAGAGAAAATAACAAAGTAGACAAATTTCTCAAAAAACATATTATTAAAGAATTAAAATTTTAAGCCTAGTTATATGAAAGCAATTCGGAGTATGACTGCTACGAAGACGAGAATTTGAGGCATGTTATCGCATAAGGGAAGAAAACGAAGCCTTGTCGCAGTTTCAGTATACATAAAATAACAAATCGTACACTGCACAATATTCCATCTGGAAAATTGTTGCCTAAAGTTTTCCTATGCTTGTAAGAAACTAATTATTAATTTGTGTCCTCGGGGTGTAGAAGAGGTCAACAGTTTGATCAACGATTTTGTAACGAGTTGGTTACTTGCTTCTAACGTGGGAAATTGAAAAATGCAATTTACAAAACATACCTTGAGAACGTTTTGATACTATACGTTGCTGTTAACAAGATTCGTCTGACATTGGATTCCTGGCGTGGACAAACTAATACAGTCATGTGTGAACGGTGGAAGTAATAAAAAAATGGCTCTGAGCACTATGGGACTCAACTGCTGAGGTCATTAGTCCCCTAGAACTTAGAACTAGTTAAACCTAACTAACCTAAGGACATCACAAACATCCATGCCCGAGGCAGGATTCGAACCTGCGACCGTAGCGGTCTTGCGGTTCCAGACTGCAGCGCCTTTAACCGCACGGCCACTTCGGCCGGCCGTGGAAGTAATAATTCCAAACTGCCCACCTACAGACAAACAATGTGATATTTATTTTATCACCATGTTTAATACTTTATTTCGAGGCTTCAAAATTGCAGTCTGCTTCTGCAAAGCCAGTGGGAACTGCACAACCATGACGATGTAATAACCATTCACTGCGTAATTCATGATCAACATACACCAGCGATTTTTCAGCCGATGTTGTTGTAAGCGTGATATTTATCAAAATTAATTCCCGAAAAATAAATACTTTTCAGTGCAAACCAAGTCTGTTTGACGCTGAATCTTCGGAAGGAACGATGTAGTTGCGCGGAGATTGCGTTCATTAGATGCCGCGAGTATATTTGCTTCGGTAAAGCGGCTAGATTACATGTTTTAATCTTTATTAATCCAAGTCATTTGAGAAATTTATTTTCCTAGCTTGTCATTATCCCTTATTGTTTCACTTGCATTATTAGCCCTTTTACTTCTTCCAAGTTCGAAACGTGAAAGAATACAAAAACATTGCAGAATTTGGAAATCGAACGCAGGTTCTCGGCTCCGCAGCCAGATGCCTCGGTGGCTTATTCCGTAACAGTCGAAATCAGAGGAGGTGGTGATGTTGGACGCTCGGATTTTGAAGTCAATTTCAGAGATGTTATTGCCCAAAAACCATTGCCACGCAGATGCTGCTTTATGACAGAGTACATGGTCACGCTGATACATTTACTGTCCCTATACTATACGCAGTACACAATGTTGTAAAATGTATTCATATCCTTCCACATTTAGGGTTTTCTTACGCGAAATAAGAGGTCCGCACAATAACATGAAAAACAAGGCCACACTGTTACACAAACTTGGCACTAACATGATGACAGGTAACTTCCCGAGGCATTCGGCAATCACAAACCCTTCCATCGAATGACAACGGGGTATAGCGCGCTTTATCACTCAGTATCACTTGTTTCCAGTTATCGACTGTCCAGTGACGTCACTCTTTACGCTAACTCAAGCGTAGCTAATCACTGACTAAAGGAAAGTGTGGCTCATGAGGAGATGCTCAATCATTGCATCTCATTCATTTTAACGTCCTACTCACAGACATCATGCTAGCTGAAATGTTGGTGGCCATTTGGATCTGACGAGTGATTAATTCCGCTGATTTTTACAGCCACCTTCAGCAATGCCAGACCGTTACCGTACGTCAATCGGACCCTTCCGCCGGAGGTTCGCGTCCTCCCGCGGGCATGGGTGTTTGTGTTGTTCTTAGCCTAAGTTAGTTTAAGCAGTGTGTAAGTCTATGGACCGATGACCTCTGCAGTTCGGTCCCTTAGGAGTTCACACACACATCTGAACATTTGTCTGTCAATACACGAGAGATTTGCCTGGTCTTTGTTCAGTTATGGTTCTTCCTTCGCGTTTCCACTTCACAATTACCAACAGTCGATGTGGGCAGCTTTAGAGGGTTGAAATGTTCGTGATGGAACTGTTACTCATGTGACATCGAACGACTAGTCCACGTGTGAAATCACAGGCTCTCCTGAGCGGTCCATTGTGCTGTTACTTTTCTACCGGCAACACATCACTCTTCGCCTCCTTTGATACCGACAGGTTCGCTCTCGTGACATCTAGTGGCCAATTCCAAATTACATACGAGTATTCGGATATCTTCGATCAAATATCGTATTAAGTAGAGTTATTATATACTTTGGACCCTAATGGAAGTAACTACAGGTTTCATCTTGTAGGAAACTTGAAAACTGATGCTCAGTATTCGAATTAGTCATTTCATAAATTTTTAAGTACAGCCGGCACTGTATACTAAGTTACGCGCTAGTTTAGTCTTTTGCTGAGTAGATAAGGCATTTATAGGGATTCATTTCTAACTAGTTAACAGAAGTACACAATTCTCGCATTTTTAAAACCGTTTTTATTGAAAATTTTATTCTGTCATATATGTGACATTCAGCGATGCAGTCTGTCACATTTACGCAGAAGCGCAGATGTAGGGAAACCCAAAACTTCCGACACTCCATAGCCAATACACTAGTAATTGCCATTCGGTGGCATTCCAAAATATTTAGTTTACCGTTAGCGTGAAAAAGCCGTGAGCAGCGACCTTTTAAGCGTTGTCTGTTGAACAGGAAAACAGTGAGAAAATACCGAATACCAAAGCTGTGCAAGTATACCTATTTGCAGAGACGGTAGACAGATCCTCACAGTTCATACGAGAACTAATTCGTTGTGGGAGACTGTTAATCGAACGTGTCGATTATGCGCCGTTTCAAGTGGATAGACGTCCGTGATGAGATGTTGCAGTTAAGAGATAACTACTTCCTAAGGTCGTCTCAAGATGTGTCGCAGTGATTTATCGTACAGTCAGAAACGAAAACAGCTCTGATGGCCGTTGCGTGCCCAGTGTGGGAGCCGCTACGCTGACGACTTCGGAATCGGCAATCTTGGCCCTCACAACGTCTTACGTAACTTTGAGATAACGCGCTTAACAATAGTCCCTCTCAGTATTAGCTATGCTTGTGTATCCACTTGATTTTTAAGTTGAAGGGAGGAAAATATATTCACGACATTCGCCGCTGTCGGATACAACAAAGGCGGCCTTTGAGACGGTCTCAACTTGAGGCAGCGACAAGGATTCGTATACAGGTAATTGTTGCCGTACGCAGTCACTGTGGCGCCAATCCTCACAGCAGCTGGCGCCTTATCACTCGGTTGGCTAGTATACCTGTCTAGTGACATCAGAATAACAGGAGAACTATCCGAGGGCGATCGGATAAAACCGAATAAAAATGCTTTTAAAATACGGATCCATCAAGGCCATTTAGTTGTTAAATTACGCAGTTGTGAACAGTCGGTCTTTGTTAGTTGTGAAACGGGCCATTTTACACCAACATCGCAAAATAATTTAAATATGGCTATATGCTGAACATTTATAACATTTTTTTTTAAAATATATAGATGAGAGTTAGTAATTCCTACCAAGCACCTTAAACACTTACAGTACCGCAAATTTTTCTACACAAAAGAAAAACTTTTCAAGGAGAAACTTTCTTTTTCAGTTTGATTTCAAATTTTATTCTGCTGTCTATCAGACCTTTTTATATCAATGGGAAAGTTAGCAAAAATTTTAGATGCTTCAGATTGTTCACATTTTTTTGCAAAAGACAAACTCAATGTAGAGTAATGAATGTCTTTTTCTGCTATTGTAATTATTTACGTCATTATTCCTTTTGAGCGGCGTGGTGTGGGCATGCGGTTTGAGGCGCCATGTTACCGATCGCGCGGTGCCTCCCGCCGGAGTTCGAGTCCTCCCACGGGAATGGATTTGTGCGTGTTGTTCTTAGCATAAATTACTTTAAGTTCGTTTTAGTAGTGTGTAAGTCTAGGAACACATGACCTCAGCAGTTTTGTCCCTTAGGAATTCAAAAACAGTTGAACCTTTCTGTTCCTTTTGAACTGCAGTGGATTATTTACAAGAGGGAATAAATACACTGTGAAGCACTATTCAGAATGTCCAACTCTTCCATTTGGAGGTTAAGGAATCCAAACATTGTAAAAGCACAGTTCGCCGAAGAAGTTATACCGAGTAACAGTTATGACCAGAAAACTCACAAGAGTTACAAATAAGGTATTATTTGCCAGAAAGATAAACATTTGCTGCGAACAATGTTTGTTAACTCACTCAGTTCTTACAAGTCATTATTTCTCGATATACGAGGGCGTGCTGGAAACTAATTCCTCAGAATTTATGGGAAAATTCTTCAAGCTTTTTAAACAAAACAAGCATTATTAACTGTCTACATCTTTATTCTTTATGTTTACATATTTGCAGCCCTGTGCCAGTAGCCGGCTCTGAATTGTGGCGAGTAACATGGCAATGGGTAACGTGACAATGCCTGTGCGTGAGAAACAGCGTGCTGTACTCGAGTTTCGTAAATGAAGAGTTCGTTCATACACGGAGCACCGTCTCCTTCAGCACCAAGATGAAAGAGCGATACTTGGATTCACTGTTATTGGTCATTCTCCATACAATTCTGACTTAGCCCCATCCGATTTTCATCTGTTTCTAAAACACCTTCGAGGACTTCACTTTGCGAGCGCTGAAGCGGTGCAAGTAGAGCTGAGTTTGTGGCTCCGTCAACAAAGTCAGACATTCTATTGTGACGTTATCAACAAACTGGTCTCTCGTTGGGAGAAATGTGTTCGTCGCCTCGGTGACCATGTCGAGAAATAAATATGTAGGCCAGATGAATAAGGAAGTACAATGTTAATAACCTTTGTTTTATTTGGAAATTTTTAAGAGTTAAACATAAAAATTCGGAGAAAGTTTTCAGCGGGCCCCTGTAAAGGTTGCTGTGTTGTCCAACGTTGTTCCATGATTCGTTATAAGAAGTGCAAAACTGTCAAGTTGGAATGAGGTGATTAAAACACAGTGGAATGGAATAGTATGCACACATGACAAGGGAAACATGTGGATATGCTAAAATACATTGATGTGCAAAACTTAAGCACGAAAGTAACTTTCACATGACTTGGGACTGCCGAGAAACAGGTCGATAAAACTTGGACCATACGCAGAAGGAATTACTGCAGTATAGTGCAAAGGCAACTGAAGGAAATATGTAATGAGAAGAACAGAAACGAAACATTTATTGAAAGAGAACTACTACACGAAAGTCATCACGATTTGTGCTGGTCCCCAGGAAATTACAAAAGGCAGATTATAGTTATCAACGGGGTCCGTTATCACCACGGATGGCTATGCATACTCTGCAACATGCTCCCTTGCTGACCACGCGGTTGGTAAGGAATTCTTGTGGTAGGGCGCTCCATTCCTCCACCAGCGCGGTTCACAACAGTGGATGGTCCTTGGCGCATATGGATGTGGGTGTGCTGAAATACGTCTCCCCAACCCATCCTACACGGGCTCGATGGGACTTAAGTCGGTGTAACGGGCTGGCCAGTCCATTCGCCGAATATGTTCTCGTTCCAAGAGCTGCTCCACCTGCGCCGTTCACTGCGATCGCGCATTGTCATCCATAAAAATTGAAGTCAGGGCCAAATGTACCGCAGAAAAGACGCACATGGAGAAGGAATACAGTGTCACAACAACGTTGAGTGCTGAGTTTACCGTGTTCGATGATTTGTAAGTCAGTACGCCCATGGAACATTATGCCTCCCTACAGCATAACACCTGCACCACCAAAAGGATGATTTTCAGCAACACCGCATGTTCCGCCATGGCGGAAGTTGGGAACGCGTAAGACAGCTAGGAATATTGGCGACCATGATCTTTTGGTGGTCCAGATGTTACGGTGTGGGGAGGCTTAATTTTGAACGGTCGTGCTGATTTCCGAATCTCTGAGCATGGGACACTCAACTCTATTGTGACACTCTACTTCTTCAAAAAATGGTTCAAATGGATCTAAGCACTATGAGACTTAACAGCTGTGGTTATCAGCCCCTAGTCTTAGAACTAAGTAAACCTAACTAACCCAAGGACATCAAACATCAATGCCCAAGGCAGGATTCGAACCTGCGACCGTAGCAACCGCGTGGTTCCGGACTGAAACACCTAGAACCGCTCGGCCACATTGCGCGACCGCAACGATGTGTGCAGATGGAGCAAGTCTTGGAACGAGAGGATACTCATTAAATCGACTGGCCCGACTAAAATCCCACCGAGCACGTGTGGGATTTGCAGCACGTCTACAAGTACCAATCATCATCCAGTAGTTGTCAACCGTGGTACGACAAGAACTCCTTACCAACATTGTGACCAGCATAGGAGTACGTGGCTGAGCATGCATTATCGTTCATTGTGACCACACCCCCTATTAAGATCCCTGTCCCACCTTTCGTAACATCCAGCGGTCCATGATAAATCGCGGAGACAATGTAATTATAGTCTTTGAATAAAAGTGTCATTTTTGTTAGTCTCATTGCGAATTTTTTCTGTTTCCTTATTTAATATACTTTATCAGTTCTTTCTATTGTAAAGTTTGCATTTGTTTTCTGACATTGTAAATAATTCGCCTTTACTGTACTGGAACAAAGATGAATGAGCGCAATGTACGAGTAGTGAATAAGATCCTTGACAGTGTAAACACAGAGTCATCTGTGATTCACTTGCTAGTCAGTAAATTGTGCAGCGCTGAGGCATTCTTATTTGAGGCATAGTTGAGTTTTTCAGGGAATGATATCTGTTATTTGTGACTCTGGGATAAAATATCTGGGATACTTTATTATCGGGATGAAAACTTGTTTATAAAGCTATTTCATTCTTTGTGTTAACGGAGAAGATTTTTGGAGGAATTTTTCAACGGTAACCTACGTATGGACAAGAATAAGATGTTTGTTTGTCAGAACTATTAATTGAAGGAATTCTTTAATTCTTTGTCTCTCAGATAACTAATAATATTTATGATTAGAGTTAAGTCGCTCTCTCTTTTCATTATGTCACAAATTACTTAACTGATTGAGATGTCTGTAATTTTTGTAATCAGAGAATTCCACAGTTGTTGAAGACTTCTTATGTTGAACAGTCCTTTTTCTTAATAATCAGAGTTTAATTTTTCAAGAACGATTCTCTTTAAAATAATACCCGCATCTATCTTCTTAGTGAAGTTTCGAATATTTTGTTGTGTGTGCATTTGCACCTTACGTCACACGCAGCAATAGATTTTTTCTGGGGAAAAGAAATAGAGTAGATTATTTTTTCATTGGCATCTGGTTTCGAGAACGTTAGTAAATTAAACACAAAATAGCATGTTGAGCAAGAAGTGGGTTGCTTTTATTTCAGGACGTATCTCACCTTGCATTCTTATGAGGAAACAGTACGTAGTCAGAATTATCAGGTGTTGCGCTAAGCAAGCAGATTAACTCTCAGTGAACAGTGTTGGTAATTTCAAACAGTTATGTTTTCCTGAGTAGAGCAGTAATTTACTTTTGTCGTTAGTCCAAGTCAAACATTGCAACTTTCATGATGTACGTCGGTACTGAGTTTCAGTTATATAGTTTTCATTGAGCATACAATTCTTTTCGCAGTTAATTAGATTCATTTTCATTATTTAAGATTCTGTATTTTATTAAGTTTAAGGTTTTGTTTCGCGACACTGTTCACTTACGCAACACAAGGCACCGATAGTATTGTTCAGTAGTTGAACATGATATCTAAAGTACACGTTAAACGAGGAGAATGTTTTGGAAAACAAAATATTCAGTACTCACACATACGGATAAATTTTTCATGGAAAGCTTACACTATGTATGGTCCAAGTTTCATAGAGCTATGTTACTTGGCAGTGACACATCATGCGAAAATTTCTTCCGTCCTTAAATTTTGTACACCAATGTATTTCGGTGCACCCGCACTGCGGTAGTGCAATATCAAAAGCCACAGTGATGATGTTATCCAGATATTTACCACGATCGGTTCCACTGAGACAGAAGAACTTTATGCAAGTACAGAGGCATATAGGAAGTTATTTCTAACTCTCTCAGTACTCAAAAGGAATAGGTCAGGACATCAATAATATTGTTACGATGTACCCTCCGTCACGCACTTTAGAGTGGCTTGCGGAGTATAAACAATACACTGATGATCCAAAACCTTTGAGCACTACTCACTGCGAAACTGAATTCCGCCTGATGGCGTTGCTGGCTCGTAACACGGTAAAGAAATTATATAAGCGCAGCAGAGACTTATGGGGAGTCATTCCAGAGACAATACGGGATGCAAAAGTAGAAACCCACTGACCTAAATGACTTTTAGAAACGGCTGATTGTTACGGTCTGGTATGTGGAAACGAACAGCTAGGAAACGGCAAAGCTGGTCAGTTGTTCTCCTACTACTGTCGTGAGCATAAATGGGAATTGGGTGATTCGTTGGGCGCCAAATTCGCCTGATCGGAACCCTATGGAACAAATCTGCGATGCTGTCTGGCCCAGCACCGCACCACCTATCTTCTGGCCCACAACTTACGAGAACTGCGTCACCTGTACGTAAACGTCGGGTGTCACATACCTCTGGAAACATACTAATGACTTTTCGACTCCATGCAATGCAGAATCTATGCTTCAATGCGTCCCAAAGTTGGACCACCATTCTATTAAGCAGGTGTTCATAATGTTTTGACTCAGTGTATTCATATGCACTGTAGATGTAGAATGAAGTAAATAACATCATATCAAAAGATGCATTCCTGAAGCAGCATGTGAAGCGCTGGGTCAACAAAGCGAAGAAAGAAAAGAAAGTCCGGAATGATGGACGGAGAATGTAGAGAAAAAGATAAAAGTGAACAAGAAATTGTGTGATAGTTGGATGAGGACCAGAGACACGGAGAATATAAATAATTATGTGGAAATAAACAGGGAGGTTAAAAAAGAAATAATTTGAAGGAAACTGAGATGTGGGAAAGGAGATGTAGGAAAAGGTACCTGAAGCCTGAAAAACTGAAAAGTTTACGAAGAGATGTGATAGAAGGTACAAATGCAACAGTTACTGGCATTAGAATGAGGAAAAATCATCTTTAGTGTGTGTGTGTGTCTTTGGAGCTTATGGAGGCTCAATGGCAAGGTTATCAGCACCTTTACACTCATTAAAACAAACGAAAGTAGCTAAAGAAGGGAGAAAGAGTAAAAGTAGCTATACATGAGCTTAAAATACAAGTAAAACAACAACGGAGGTAAAAGAAAGGCACAGGCAGATGGCAATGGCTAACTACTGACAGCGAGCCAGTCACCCTGTTATCACATTAAAACCATCTCCGTAAAATCTTGGGAAAAATGTTGGACAATTCACAAAACTTTAAAACTCGAACCACATTCGTTTGAAAGTTACTCAAAATAGAGGGCAGATCCGTTGGCGTATTGGCCGCGGCCCGCTGTGGGGAAAATAAAACACAGTCCAATAAAATGGGGTGCACAGTGATCTGCACGCCACAAGCACCACTCATCGGATGATCCTCTCGCCGGAGCAAGAAGCCATACGTCATACGGCTGTGGCCTATGCGAAGACGAGTAAGGAGGTCCATGTTCCGTCGACGTGGCTGGAAGGAAGTACACCACGGCCTCGTTGTGCGCTTTACTGGATGGAGCTTACCTTCTGTCACTTCCAGCCACTATCCTCTCACCGACACGAGACTCTGGAGCTCAACAGCGAGGCTATCGCATGCGGGGGGATGTCACACTGAAACAGCTGAGGAGCACGACATGCCTCCTGAGCTGCTGAATCCGCCCTTTCGTTCCCCACAATACCCACGTGCCCTGGTACCCAGCACAAAGACGCCTCCTTCCCTAGTCGTCGTAGTTGGAGGAGGGCATCCTGGATATTCTGGACTGCTTTATCTGCTGGTTACAAACGTTTTAGAAAGTGAACGGTACTCGGAGAGTGGGAATAGACAAGAAATTTAGCACTGGAAGAACGTCTCATCTGCTCCAGTACACAAGCAAGATCGCATATAATTCTGCGTCGAAGACAGTAAAATCGTCGGACCTTGAGGGCAAGACAAGGGAAAACTACAGAGCAACCGACTGAGTCGCCCTGTCGAGATCCCATACGTGAAGTGGTGCTCACATAAAATGTCAGAAAATATTGCATTAAAAACAGAAGCCGTAGTGCAATCTCTCCTGCACTGCACCAAAACTAAAATTACTAAATCATTTCTAGACACTGCTTACGGAAGAGAACAGGGTTTACGGAAACAGAACTCGATTACGTGAATGAATCATCTGTGCGAAATGTGGACCTAATAACTACAGCAGAAATTGGAGGATTTGTGAAAGACATGGAAAATATCCTGGACTGGGAAACATACCAATAGAATTAGTGAAGTGTAGACTAATTGTGTTATGGGAATGTTTGACAAAGTTGTTTAATGCATGAATGGTAGTTCGAAAAGGAGTGCCCACATGTCGTATCCCCTTAGGCTACCTATTCCATCCTCTTACATTTTTTTAATGTATTCCGTGCGTTATATTTTGGCCTACTGATTGACACTGTGTTATCCTGGAAAAACCTGTATTATTTTGAGATGACCCTTGGATGAGTGAAGATAAATAAATAAAAAAATGGAACTTGGTATATCTAAGTACAACTTATAAGGAAGGTAGTAGGAAGATGTGTGGAAATTATAGTGGAGTCAGTATTACAGACTCTGTTGGTAGATTGTATGGTCATGCCCTAAGAGGCAAGATAGAGGGCTTGTTGACGGACGTTGAAGAGCAAAGGGGATTCCGGAAGAGGAGGTCTTTTAACGCTGTTATTACTTTAAGACAGCTAGTTCCAAAGGGAAAGTGGTAGGAACGTTTATAGTTCATAGAGATGGAGAAGGAGTATGACAATGACGCTGAATAAACTGTTTGAAGTCCTAAGTGGGAGCGAGCTTGAAAAGACAGAAGTATATGCAAACGATACAAATTTGCAGAGTGTGTAATCAGGGTGGGAAATAAAATTGCGTTATAGCCTTCCAAAATTACAGGAGAATTAAAACAGGAATACTGCTTGTCTCCTACACTGTTTAAAATATCCATCGGGAAAGTTTTGGACTTTTGGAGCGGCAAATGTGGAGGAATGGGCATTCGGAGAAAGAGGATCAAAGTCTGTAGACCTTGTTCTTCACGGATAATTAAATAGTGGTAGCCAGTGAAGAGGGTGATATCTGCTTTATGCCAAGAAAATTTATCTACATCATACTCCGCAAGCCACCTAATGGTGTGTGACGTAGGGTACTTTCGGTACCACTATCTGATCCCTCCAACCCTGTTCCACTCGCGAATAGTGCTCAGGGTCAACTGCCAGAGTCTGCACGATTCATCAATTCTCCGCAGATCGTTCTGCAAATTCTTACTATCTTCAAGGGTTGCTACTTTGCTATAAACAACTGCATCATCTGCGAATAGCCTTGAAGAGCATCCGACGCTTCCTACTAGGTCATTTATTTTTATTGTAAACATCAACGGTACTATCATACTTCCATGTGGTACTCCGGATATTATCTTTACATCTGTAGATGTAGTTCTGTTAAGAGCGACGTGTTGAGTTCTATCTGCAAGAAAGTCTTGAATCCAATCGCAGGTCTGCGCCGATACTCCGTAAGCTCGTATTTTTTTCATTAAACGGCAATGCGGGACGGTGTCAAATGCCTCACTGAAATCAAGGAACACGGCATCAAACTGAACACCTTTGTCCACTGCGCTGTGGGTCTGTTGGAGGAACAGAGCGAGGGTGTCTGTCTGCGGAATCCATGGTGATTTTTACAGGAGAGAAGTAACTTTTCCAAGAACGTCATAATTCTTGAGCATAAAATATGTTTCATAATTCTACAACAGATTGACGTCAACGATATAGATCTATAATTGTGTGGATCTGTCTTACGGCCTTTATTAAAAACGGGAATGATCTGCGTTTTTTTTTTTTTTTTCAGTCGTTGGGTACCTTTCGTTGCTCAAGCGATCTACGATAAATTACTGCTATAAGGGGAGCAAGTTCTTTTGCATTATCTTTATAGAATCTTATAGGTATCTCATCTGGTCCTGAACCCTTTCCACTAGTAAGCGATTGTAGCTGCTTTTCAGTTCCGCGATCAGTTATCTCAATATCTGCCATTTTGACGTTCGCACGATGATTTAAAGGAGGGACAGTATTATGATCTTCCGTGGTGAATCAACTTCAGAAAACCGAATTCAGTATTTCGGCCTTCTCTCTGTTATCTTCCGTTTCGGTGCCGGTGAGGTCGCTGAGAGAATGAATAGCTGATTTTGACCCACTTACTGATTCTACATATAACCAAAATCTCTTGCGGTTTTTACTCAGGTCGGTTGACAACGTCTTACTTTCAAAATCATTGAACGCTTCCTCATTGCTCTCCTTACGCTCATTTTCGCTTCGTTCAGCTTTTGTTTGTAAGCTAGGG
The DNA here is from genome assembly GCF_023898315.1 of Schistocerca nitens. NCBI lineage: Eukaryota > Metazoa > Arthropoda > Insecta > Orthoptera > Acrididae > Schistocerca > Schistocerca nitens. The sequence goes on along the minus strand of NC_064616.1, from coordinate 404,823,388 downwards.
TTTTACTTCTCTTGAATCTGAGATGAAGTGCTCTTTGTTTATTTAGCGCTTTTCTAACACAGATATTAAATGATGGTGGGTCTTTCCCATCCCTTAAAACCTTACTCGGAACATACTTGTCTAGGACATATTGAACGATGCCTTTTAATTTTTTCCATTTGTTCTCCACATCTGCGTCCTCATCACCGAATATTTGATGCCGACTGCTGAGATATTCTGAAATTTGTGTCCTGTCAGACTTGCTGAGCAAATATATCTTCCTACCTATCTTAAAATTCCTTATAAGACCAGTCGTCATAGATGCTGCCACAGTCTTATGATCACTGATACCTTCCTCTACGTTAACTGAGACGATAAGTTCAGGTCTGTTTGCTGCCAGGAGATCTAAGACGTTACCCTCACTAGTTGGTTCTCTAACTATCTGCTGAAGCTAATTTTCAGACAGGACATCCAGGACAATGCCGCAAGATTACCTGTCTCTGGCACCAGTTTTGATGCCATAACACTCCCAATCTATACCTGGCAAGTTGAAGTCACCCCCTATTACAACGGCATGATCAGGAAAATTACTAATGATATTTTGCAAGTTCTGTCTGAAGTGCTCTACAACTACAGATCCTGACCCAGATGGTCTATAAAAGTATCTGATCACCATTTTTGACCGTTCTGTGATAGTTTCACCCAGATTAATTCACATTCGGAATCCGTGATAACCTCGCTAGATTTTATTGAATTTTTTTCTGCAATAAACACGCTACCACCACTGGCGACTAACCCATATTCTTACGATAAACATTCCAGGCTGAACTTAGGATTCCGTTGTCATTGACGTCTGCCTTCAACCAGCTTTCTGTTCCCAGTACTATCTGTGAATTATAACATTCAGTAGGTGATATTAATTGTGGGACCTTTCTTTGGATGCTCCTGCAATTTACTAAAATCATATTAATATTTTCAATCTCTGATCTGAAATCGTCTTTGCTCCCAAGGGAGGGGCGCTCTAACAATATATATATATATATATATATATATATATATATATATAAATTTGCACGCCACACGTACCCTGCTATCCTAGTAGCCGCTTCCTGCGTGTAGTGCATGTCTGACCTACTAAGGGTAACCCTACAATTCTGCACCCGATAGCGGAGGTCGAGAAATTCGCATCCGATACCGTCGCAGAACCGTTTGAGCTCGTGGATTAGGCCTTACACCCTGCTCCCAACCAGAGGTCCGCGATCAATCCCAGGTACGATGCTACAAATAGACTGCTTAGCCTGCACCCAGCGTGCGTTGCCAGTTGCCTTCACCAATTCAGCCAGCCGCCGAGGATGGCCTCAGAACCCAAGCAGCAGGTGTCATTCGTGCCGACATGTGCCACTACATGCAGCCGGTTGCACCCAGTGTGCTCGATAGCCGCCGGCAGGGCCTCCTCCACATCACGGATGAGATCTCCTGGCAAACATACTGATTGTACGCTGGAATTCTTTCCCACCTTGCCTGCTATTTCCCTGAGGGGTTCCATCATCCGCCTAACATTGGAGCTCCCAATGACTAGCATACCCAACCTCTGTACTTGTCCGGACTGGGCACGAAACTCGACCGCTGGCCCAACAGAAGAGGCATTCCGTGCTGGCTCAGAGTTATCAACACTGGGGAGGACCGCGTACCTGTTGCTAGGCGTAGGGAGCCAGCAGCATGGCCTGCTCCCTCTTCCGCCTTTCGTCCAGTAACACTCGAACCCACCACTGTCTGCCACCCAGTCTGGAGTGAGGAGGAACCGGTCAGATGTTGCTTATCAGAAGCCGCAGTGACGTCCGAGTCACCAGGGGATTCAAATGGTTCAAATGGCTCTGAGCACTATGGGACTTAACATCGGAGGTCATCAGTCCAGTAGAACATAGAACTACTTAAACCTAACTAACCTAAGGACATCACACACATCCACGCCCGAGGCAGGATTCGAACCTGCGACCGTAGCAGTCGCGCGGCTCCGGACTGAAGCGACTAGAACCGCTCGGCCACTGCTCACCAGGGGATTCCAGTGGCACCAGAGGTGTCGCAGATCTCGTCACTGGCGCCCCGACGTCACCACAACTTCGAGCATTAGCTAGAAGTATTTCGACGGTAGCCAACGCAGCTTCCAGCTGTTTACGGACAGCAGCCAACTCTCTTTGTGTCCGTTCACAACAAACGCAGTCCCTAGCCATATCGTACTGTGTATAAAATAGATATAAGGTCTCAAATGGCGCTTCTGAGTTTGAAAATATACCAAAGGAGAATCAAGTAACACGAAAAGTTGGTGTGTAGATTTTTCACTGTACTCTGAGTCCGTCGCTGGTAGCTGAGTGGTCAGCGCGACGGACTGTCATGCCTAACGGCCCGGGTTCGATTCCCGGCTGGGTCGGAGGGTTTTATCCGCTTAGCGACTGGGTGTTGTGTTGTCCTTATCATCATAATTTCATCCCCATCGACAAGCAAGTCGCCGAAGGGGCGTCAACTCTAAAGACTTGCACCAGGCGAACGGCCTACCCGACGGGAGACCCTAGCCACAAGACATTTCCATTTACTGTACTCTGAGACCGCAAGCTATTAAACAGAAATAAATTTCTCTACACGGAAAATTTACACTAGGAAGCCGCCCTACACAATATATTCACAAGACTTATGCAACAACAAAAACTACGATTAATTTTCTTACCACTAGTCTACACATTAAAACACACACGTACAGCTCACTTCTTTGCAGAAGCACGTGACCAGAAAACAAAACTAAATAATTTACAGTTTATCACACAAGTGCTGCTGCTGCTCTGCTGTGCGTCCTCTCGGCTCGGCGGCTGCCGCTACACATTATTACAACAATATGGTAAGTGAGGATTGAAAGTAAACTTTAAGAAGACTGAATACCTACACAGTGTTCAAAATATAATAGAAGAGGGCCAGCACATCAAAGCATATAAAAAATTTAAATATTTGGGTGACATCCTAACGGAAGACGGAGCAAGTAACTGGGAAATAAAGAAACAAGTAGCCCATGGGGAAGCAGCAATCCAGTAGCTAATGCCTCTGTTATGATCTTCTAAGATAAGGTCGCAAGTAAGAAAGATGCTATACAAAACAATTGTGGAGACCAAAACGATCTATGGATGCGAGTGCTGAGAGCTTACGGAAAAGAAAAAAAAGAAAAAAGGAAAAAAGGAAAAAGGAAAAAAGGAAAAAGGAAAAAAGGAAAAAAAGAAAAAAGGAAAAAAGGGAAAAAAGAAAAAAAGGAAACAGTTGCAGATATTGTTTATCTCAGAAGATCCTATACAATATCTTGGAAAGACCACGTAAGAAATACAACGATTAGGAAAACGACCCAGACCCAAGAAAGCATTCCAGATAGAACAAAACAGCGGCAGCTTGCCTGGTATGGACATACAGTGTGATTGGCAGATAACAGATGGCCAAAACAGATCTTTATGTACCGTCCTCTGGAAAGAAGGAGAAGAGGAAGACCGAAGATTGCATGGTTGGATGGCGTAAGGGAAGGTGTGGGAGAAAGAGAAATAGAAGACGAGGAAACACAGGGAGACGAAAACCTATGGTGACAGATATATGGCATGTGGTGGCAGCTCTGGGAACCCCACAGGTCACACAAACATGTAGAATAAATCCCAATATGTAAGTGCGTCTGCCAACGGCGGGGAACAACTGAACCGGAAAATAGGGTACAGTTCAGGGCCACGAATGTTTGTTTTTATGCTGCTTGCGGATGAAAGAGGAGGCTGGACAAAATAGAAGAACGGTAGTCAGAAACCTTAGTAAATTCATATGTCTGTGTGTGTTCTTGAATTACTCAATATTCTTATTGATACAGACTTCTTAATTACTCTGACCGAGAGGTTTGGAGCCTGCATCACAATACTGATTTATTTGGGCATTAGTCTGTTGAACCAGTAACGTTCATTGCACGTCTTCTGGACTATTCTATAAGGGTCATTCAAAAAGAAACGAGTCTGAGGCTGTAAAACAAAAACCGCTTAATTGATCGCAATACCAATGCCTACGGAAGGAGGTATGGTCCTTGTAAGAGCGCTGATACTGCAACTCGCTGCTAAAGTGAAATGGGCGCGCGCCCACGGGATGGCAGTGCGAGAAGGTATACGCGTCGATCGTCCACTTCATTCAGTCATGCTGAAAACAGAGAGGGAGAGACTGCAGAGGAAAAGCAGAGGTGCGTAGTGCGTGTCCTTACAGCGGAAGGAATGCCGGGAACGGAAATTCATCGAAGTGTGACGCAAGTGTATGGAGAGCACTTCATGTCCGTTGAAATTCCGACGCTCAGTCCGACCTCTGGGGCAATGAATGCGGTGTGGCATTCCAGATCGTGCGTCATCGACGAACGACATCCGCGTCTTCGACATTCGTGTCATGCTTTGATGGATTTCGGTTTCCCACACTCCTTCCGCTGTTAGGAAACGCACTACGCCACTTTGTCGTTCTTTCAGTAAGACTGACAAGGGGACCCGCCATGCTGTAAGCCACGGATTTTGATGTGCTTCAAATATGTTGTAGAGGCACTTACCCTGAGTACCTGGCTATCCGGTTTTTAGCGACGGGCCTTGGTTTTTAAGAAACTCGATTTGAAGTTCATTGCGGGGTTTGTATACCCGTAACATTAAGTATGTAGCGCAGCGGTAAAGGTTCACGGCTACCGCGCTGGAGGTACCGTGTTCGATTCCTGCTCCCATATGTTTTTTTATGTATGCAAGAGCTGTCCGGAAAATTTGGTCCTAACGTTCAAAAATGAGTAGACGAATTAACTGGGAAATACAGAAATGTAGTCGTGTCCTGCACGAAATCCGGGAAGTTGACGAAACTGGTGTACGAAGAATTTTTGCGTTCTGTAACTCTTCCGTACGTGGGATAGAATTTTTTTTTTGTACATTATCGATTCATGGGGAGGGAAAACCGATTCAACTTTATACGATCATCTATGCACTGAAGAAAGGAAAGCAAGCACCTGCACCCTAAAAGTGGTTCCACCAAAGTGCACTTCCTATTGCCAGCTGTGCGATGTTTATTTTTACCGACAGATAAAAATCTTCACGAAAATTATTCAGAATACTCCCTACTTGATAAACGACAGTAGGGAGATCGCTTCTAGGGAAGATTCGATAAAATTACATTCGCTAATCCTACATCAATTCAGTGCACCTAATTTTAAAACGTGATTAGATACGCATGGTTCCCATCGAAATTAGCGGATGAAAGAGAAATCTTTTTGAATGCCAAAGAATTGTGTTTCCCGGTATCGGTCATGAAGAAACCGTGCGCCTGCAAGACGGTTGCTTTCATAAAATGCACGTGGTGCTGCGAAAATTTGAGCTTCAGTTGTTTCTATGATAAGTATCACCCACAATATTGTTCTGGCACATCGAGCAATGTGGACAATGAAAAATAAGATTTTGTAATATTGTATCACAGAAAAAAATTAATAACTGAACATATCTTTATAATTTCGCACACCTTACACTGTGTTGATATTCTTTGGAATAAAATTGAGAAATTCGGTCGATTTTGAAAAAAAAAAAAAAAAGTACACGAGCAGGATTCGAACACGGTACCCGTGAACCTTTACCGCTGCGCTACAGTGACTTGCTCCTATTTTCTCAAAAACCGAGGGCTGTCGTTAAAAAACCGGATAGCCAGGTACTCAGGGTAAGTGTGTCTACAACATATTTGAAGCGCATCAAATTCCGTGATTTATAGTATGGAGGATCTCCTTGTGAATACAGTGGTCGGTCGTCGCGTGACGTGTTGGATCTCTTGTCACGTGAGTGTGTGCCCATGTCCCTCTAGCGGCGAGTTTGGGTCTTCAGCACTGTAGAAACCACACCGTCCTTCGCAGGCAATGGCATTACGATCCCTACGGCGGTTTTCGCTTTACAACGTCCATCTCTATTCTTTTTGGATGACCCTACTAATTAAATGGGATGAATTAAAACAACATTAGTTAGTAGTCATGGTGTGAAGACCTGTGGGTTTACTGCATTTCGTTTCTGGCGCAACGCAATACGAAGGAAATAGAGAGTATTGTAAGACATGAAAATCGTCAAAGTTACTCATCCTGAAATAAATGTGAAAAAAAGTTAACTTGAGCAATCTGTTGTACCGTTCTTAACCTACATCTACATGATTGCTCTGCAATTCACATTTAAGTGCTTGGCAGAGGGTTCATCGAACCACAATCATACTATCTCTCTACCATTCCACTCCCGAACAGCGCGCGGGAAAAACGAACACCTAAACCTTTCTGTTCGAGCTCTGATTTCTCTTATTTTATTTTGATGATCATTCCTACCTATGTAGGTTGGGCTCAACAAAATATTTTCGCATTCGGAAGAGAAAGTTGGTGACTGAAATTTCGAAAATAGATCTCGCCGCGACGAAAAAGTCTTTGCTTTAATGACTTCCATCCCAACTCGCGTATCATATCTGCCACACTCTCTCCCCTATTACGTGATAATACAAAACGAGGTGCCCTTTTTTGCACCCTTTCGATGTCCTCCGTCAATCCCACCTGGCAAGGATCTCACACCGCGCAGAAATATTCTAACAGAGGACGAACGAGTGTAGTGTAAGCTACATCAAAACCAAGTACATTTCTTACAGTGAACTCAACTAGCACATATACTGATGGCTGGCTCTGAGCACTATGGGACTCAACTGCTGAGGTCATTAGTCCCCTAGAACTTAGAACTAGTTAAACCTAACTAACCTAAGGACATCATAAACATCCATGCCCGAGGCAGGATTCGAACCTGCGACCGTAGCGGTCTTGCGGTTCCAGACTGCAGCGCCTTTAACCGCACGGCCACTTCGGCCGGCACATATACTGAAAGTGGCAATGAATTTCTGGCTACCTTCCAACACTCGTGGACTAAAAGACTATTGGCAAAGCCGTTTGCGACTTACCAGGATACCATGTTTCAAACAGCTAGCTAAGAGCACCTATGGCTGCAGAAGGAAGGGCTTTTTTTTTTGTCTCTTCACTCGTCGGTCGAACTTCCTTGTGTGAAGAAATACCGTCAGATTTGAATCGCTAACAACCGCTATTTACGCAACATTAGTCTCTTAGTTGAGCCCAAAACGTATAGATGATGTTTGAACTTGTTCAAATGGTTCAAATGGCTCTGAGCACTATGGGACTCAACATCTTAGGTCATAAGTCCCCTAGAACTTAGAACTACTTAAACCTAACTAACCTAAGGACATCACACACACCCATGCCCGAGGCAGGATTCGAACCTGCGACCGTAGCAGTCCCGCGGTTCCGGACTGCAGCGCCAGAACCGCTAGACCACCGCGGCCGGCGAACTTGTTCTATCGTGCAGTATCTATTTATCCTGTGACGTCATAGTAACAACTTGGGGGCACGCGTGTGACTGTTATGAATTAGCTTTGAGTAAAGTTACAAATTGGTATAGCGTGGAAACCCGTTTAGCTAGAATACTAACTCTGTTGTCGCCGTAAAGAGCTTGCGGAGAACTACTAGTGCCCAAAGTTGGACAATAAAAAGATTTTCCGGCATATAAGTGAAAATCGATATTAAATCGAAAATTACAAAATAATGAAATGTATCGTCTCATACGACTCGTAAGTATGCTCGGAATTTTAGAAAACACAAGTCAGAGGAAAGTTAACATTCGAAAAGAATCCAGAAAGACTAAGAAGACCATTACCGAGAGAATGCGAGAGCTACGATTGCTTCGAAAAGGAAATAAATTCCATGAAGTGTGAGGTGTACGTGTTTCTTTAGCTACCAGAGACTCTTATTGTACGCGATAAATGTGCGATTTATCTATTCTATAGCCATTTTACTGCTCTGTGTAACTAATGTATTAAAGAGAGTGATAATTAAATTATAGCCGGCCGAAGTGGCCGTGCGGTTAAAGGCGCTGCAGTCTGGAACCGCAAGACCGCAACGGTCGCAGGTTCGAATCCTGCCTCGGGCATGGATGTTTGTGATGTCCTTAAGTTAGTTAGGTTTAACTAGTTCTAAGTTCTAGGGGACTAATGACCTCAGCAGTTGAGTCCCATAGTGCTCAGAGCCATTTGAACCATTAAATTATATATAAATACGAAACACTTATTATGATTTTATTCCGACGTTTTTATGACACGGGCCATAACTGTGCACACGAATATTCATTCGTTCCAGGCATGGCTACCTTTGCTTTCTCAGATCAAGAGTCATTCGAGTCAGCTAGAATGTGTGTTTTTGAGACTACATAAGTGGCTAACAAAAACAGGTTTTTTCTAAGAATTTCGTTGCTTCCTCCAGGTTAGACGCCTAACTTTTGTGACGGGGTGCTGAAAAGTAACGCCTCCGAATTTATTGTAAAACTTTTTAAAATAAGACGGACTTTATTAACATTCTACGTTGTTATTCTAAATGAGTATTCATTTCTCGACGTAGTCACCCTGGCGGCGAACAAATTTCTTTCAACGAGATACCAGTTTGTTGACACCGTCACTGTGGAATGTTTGACTTTGTTGACGGAGCCACTACTTCAACCTCACCTATGCTTGCACCGCTTCATCACTGTCAAAGAGAAGTCCTCGAAGGTGTTCTTTAGGTTTTGCGAACAGATGAAAATCGGATGGGACCAAGTCGGGACTGCATGGAGGATAGTCGATGACTGTGAACCCGAGGTGTCTGATTGTTGCCCATGTCGCAGAACTCGTTTGCAGTCTGTCATTATGCTGACGGAAAGGGCGCTTTATGTGTGGAAGAAGTCCTCGATTTCTCGCTTTCAGTTTTCTGAGGGTCTCTCACGCACCGACATAATTACCTTACCCACCACCACGTTACACACCACAATTCGGAGCCCCCTAGCGGCAGAGGGTTGCAACTTGCGTCAGCGAAGCGGGAAAGTCGAGCGAGTAATATACCGCAACCGATATTTGAGAACAGAATAAAAAAATCCGAGGTTTTATTTTTCAGCGCGCCCTCATATTTTGCATTATACATCATCTCCATGTACGCGCATACTCCGCAGTTCACCGAACGGTGTGTGCCGAAGGGTACCCGGTATCACTACTAATCATTTCCTTTTCTGTTCTACCCGCAAACAGAACGAGGGAAAAACGACTCTGTATAAGCCTTCGTACGAGACCTGATTTCACGTATCGTATATTCGTGGTCCTTACGTGAAATGTATGTTGGAGGCAGTAGACCCGTTCTGCAGTTAGCTTCATATGTCGGTTCTCTGAATTTTCGCAGTAGTGTTCCTCGAAGAAGGGGGGGGGGGGGGAAGGGTGCTTTCGCTCAAGGGATTCCCATTTGGGTTCCCGAAGCATCTCCGTAACACTTGCGAGTTGTTCGAACCCACCGATAACAACTCTAACAGCCCGCCTTTGAATTGCTTCGATGTGTTCCTTTAATCGGAAGTGATACTGATCCCAAACACTCGATCAGTACTCTAGAAGAGGTCGCATTAGCGTCGTGGATGTGGTCTTCTTTACATATGAATCACACTTTCCAAAAATTCTCCTAACAAGCGGAAGTCGACCACTCGCCTTTCCTGGCACAGTCTTCACATGCTCGTTCCTTTTCATATCGCTTAGCAACGTTAGCCCCAGATATTTAAACGACGTGGCTGTGTGAAGCAGTACGCTACTAATGCTGTATCTGAACATTACTTGTTTGTTTTTCCTATTCATCTGCATTAATTTACATTTTTCTACATTTAGAGCTATCTGTCATTCATCACACGACCTGCACATTTTGTCTAAGTCATCTTGTATCATCCTACAGCCACTCGACGACGACATCTGCCCGTACACCACAGCATCATCAACAAACAGCCGCAAGTTGCTGCTCACCCTGCCTGCCAGATTATTTGTGTTTATAGGGAATCAGAGCGGTCCTATTACACTTCCCTGGGGCTCTGCTGACGATACCCTTTGTCTCTGAAGAACACTCGCCGTCGAGGACAACGTATTAGGTTCAGAAAGTTCACACTGTTCTGGGCGAAGGTAGAAATATCGAGTTTCTAGTTTCGTCGCGTATGAACATTACCAACGCGCTAGGTGGCGCAGTAAGATACTGGATGTGTATTCAGGAAAGCGACAACTCAAATTGCAGTCCAGTCTTTCAGATGTAGATGCGTGATGGTTTTCCTAAATCGCTTAAGGCAGGTGATGATTCAGTTGAAATGCCACGGCAGAGTGTTACTCCTCAAATCAAGGACGTTAAATTTTAATCTTCCTTACATTTAAACACTGCCCTTTACAGGCAATGCACATGCGTCTGAATTGTACTCTTCATTTCAAGCCAATCGTTTCTTGCTTTCATAGCTATCAGTTTAAATACTCTCACGCTCTCGATAATACATAGGACATCTTTCTATTGAGGTGATGATGTAGTTGAGCATTTACGATGTACGTCGGGCAAGGCAACTAGTGTGACATCGCAAGTTCATTGCGAGAGGGGCCCTGTGTGAGCCCCAGTGACGTCACATCCAGCAGTTAGAGTATATAAGAGCGTATCAGTAGCCCATCAGCAATCGTTCCACTGGACAATGGCAAGGAGTACTTGGTCGGAAGCTTGTGTCATTTTAACCACTTGACGCATCTGGAGCCCGAGATCATTTTATTCAATGTTAACGTCGCGAGCCTCAGCATTCTTACATTACTATTAAATATTGTTCACTTCAAAGCAGTGAAGCTGTTTAAAGCAAAATTTTTGTTTTTAATGAAAGAACATCTTTATTTTCTATGGACGATCTTTCTCTGGTGATGGAACTATGACTACTTGACTTGCAACTCAGTGCTACGACACAAGCACCACTACAGATATAGTGCCTTATATGTTATAACGTCCAAGTTAGTGTCAGTTTTCACGCAGTCCATCATGTCCTGACTACGCAGAGACGCAACATTAGTAAGAGATAGCTATTAGCTTCGGCTATTGACCTCGAAGATATGACAGACTACTATAACATTAATCATCTAAAACTCCACCCAAACAAATTGCAAGTGTTTGCGTTTCACCCGAGAAATAGACAAGCTATGGAAATGCTAGAAGGGCAAAGTGGAACTGCTCTCAGTACGACAGGCGGCATTGTAACAGAATGTCTATGATCAATTACAGCTGACAAAACCTACCATCTTGTAGATGGAGGTTACACGAAGCTCAGCGCAGAGTCTGAGAAGAAAAACCAGGAAAATAAGCCCAGACATTCCATGTCTAGAAGTGAAGCAGAACGTTCCAGACTGAAGACTAGAATGAGCCTTCTCCGATCAACTTAACCAATTGCATCACCACCTTCCGGTCACCGAACAGAACTGTGGTAAAAGAAGTCACACGGAGCACATATCGAAAATCAAAATGAAGAGTCTGCAGCTGGTATATCCTATGAACTTGTCATACGCTGTAAATAACTATACTGTCCTGAATACTATAATAATAATAATAATAGGCCTCCGGTATGTTCTGCCAGTCGTAAAAGGCGACGAAAAGAACAAACCACTAATAGGGCTAACCCCCCTTTAGTGTGATTAGTTGGTTCAGGACAGAACTAAAGAAGCCTCGGACAAGCGCCGTCATGGTCGGGGACGACGCTTGAACCCTATGCCCGCCCACAATGGTAACGACACTGCTAGCCAACTGGAAAATGATTTAAATCCAAATAGAGGTGTTTTGCAGGATATGCTTCCTGCAACCACCCTAGAAGGAAAACAAAGACAGAGGATGAGATGGTCAGATGAAGTTAATCGACACCTCATGTTCTGTTATTACCAAGCAACAAACCTAGGAACCAACACAACTGGATACAGATCACAAGTATACACAACATTTATTACCAGATACCCAGAATAAAAATTTTTAACAGAACAACGACTAGCTGATCAGATCCGTGTAATAATCAAAAATAACAGGATACCCCAGTCAGAATTAGAAAACATCAAACAAGAAGTACAACAAATACTGGAACAAAATAATGTGCAATCAGAAGAAGAAGAAAATACAGTAATGGACTCAAACATCCCAGAGCAAACAAACAAAGAACAACACGCACCAATTAAACAATCAGAGGAAAACGAAATCTTAAGACAGCCACCAGAACAAGCACAAATAGAACACGAAGTGACACAGATGCTAGATATAGAAAAAAAATTTCAGCTAACATATATAGAATACAAAGACACAAATACAGACATTAGACCATTCTTGCATAGACCACCAAATAACCCACAAGTCGAAACAACAATAAAAACTATCAACACAATCATACACAACAAAATAAATGAAAACACAACTATGGAAGAGTTACAACTACTGGTTTATATAGGAGCACTCACTACACTAAATATACACACTAGACAGAGATCAGAACCAACCAACACACAGAAGAAACCCACAAAACCAGCATGGCAACACAGGCTACAGATCAGAATAGAAAAACTGAGAAAAGACATCGGACAGCTAACACAATTTATAAGAAATGAAATCTCGGAAAAAAAAAACGAAAAAGGTTAGGTAAAATCTCACAACAAGAAGCAATTAGACGAAAAGAAGCAGAAATTACAAGCATTAGCCAAACGACTCAGAAGATACAAAAAAAGTGAAAATAGAAGGAAACAAAACCAAACATTCAACACAAACCAAAAGAAATTTTACCAGACAATAGATAACACACACATTAAAATAAACAATCCACCAAACATAACAGACATGGAACACTTCTGGAGCAACATATGGTCAAACCCGGTACAACATAACAGGCATGCACGGTGGATACAAACAGAAACAGACACATACAAGATGATACCACAAATGCCTGAAGTGATAATTTTGCAACATGAAGTCACCCAAGCAATTAATTCTACTCACAATTGGAAAGCCCCTGGAAATGATAAAATAGCAAATTTCTGGTTAAAGAAGTTCACCTCAACACATTCACATCTAACTAAATTATTTAACAGTTACGTTGCAGACCCATACACATTCCCTGATACATTTACACATGGAATAACTTATCTGAAACCTAAAGATCAAGCAGACACAGCGAACCCAGCTAAATATCGCCCCATAACATGCCAACCAACAATATACAAAATATTAACTTCAATCATTAAACAGAAATTAATGACACATACAACACTGAACAAAATTATAAATGAACAACAAAAAGGCTGTTGCAAAGGAGCACGAGGATGTAAAGAGCAAGTGATAATAGATGCAGAGGTGACATATCAAGCTAAAACTAAACAAAGGTCGCTATACTACGCATACATTGATTACCAAAAAGCTTTTGATAGTGTACCCCACTCATGGTTACTACAAATATTGGAAATATACAAAATAGATCCTAAATTGATACAGTTCCTAAACATAGTAATGAAAAATTGGAAAACCACACTTAATATCCAAACAAATTCAAATAATATCACATCACAGCCAATACAGATTAAGCGTGGAATATACCAAGGAGACTCATTAAGTCCTTTCTGGTTCTGCCTTGCTCTGAACCCACTATCCAACATGCTAAATAATACAAATTATGGATACAATATTACTGGAACATACCCACACAAAATCACACATTTGCTATACATGGATGATCTAAAACTACTGGCAGCAACAAATCAACAACTCAACCAATTACTAAAGATAACAGAAGTATTCAGCAATGATATAAGTATGGCTTTTGGAACAGACAAATGTAAGAAAAATAGCATAGTCAAGGGAAAACACACTAAACAAGAAGATTACATATTGGATAACCACAGTGACTGCATAGAAGCAATGGAAAAAACGGATGCCTATAAATATCTAGGATACAGACAAAAAATAGGAATAGATAATACAAATATTAAAGGAGAACTAAAAGAAAAATATAGAAAAAGACTAACAAAATTCTGAAAACAGAATTGACAGCAAGAAACAAGACCAAAGCTATAAATACTTATGCCATACCAATATTGACCTACTCATTTGGAGTAGTGAAATGGAGTAACACAGACCTAGAAGCACTCAATACACTTACACGCTCACAATGCCACAAATACAGAATACATCACATACATTCAGCAACAGAAAGATTCACATTAAGCAGAAAGGAAGGAGGAAGGGGATTTATCGATATAAAAAACCTACATTATGGACAGGTAGACAATTTAAGAAAATTCTTTATAGAACGAGCAGAAACTAGCAAAATACACAAAGCAATCACTCATATAAATACATCGGCTACACCACTACAATTTCATAACCACCTCTACAACCCTTTAGACCACATAACATCAACAGATACGAAGAAAGTAAATTGGAAAAAGAAAACACTTCATGGCAAGCACCCGTATCATCTAACACAGCCACACATCGATCAAGATGCATCCAACACATGGCTAAGAAAAGGCAATATATACAGTGAGACAGAAGGATTCATGATTGCAATACAGGATCAAACAATAAACACCAGGTATTACAGCAAGCATATTATTAAAGATCCCAATACCACAACAGATAAATGCAGACTTTGTAAACAACAAATAGAAACAGTAGATCACATCACAAGCAGATGTACAATACTAGCAAATACAGAATACCCCAGAAGACATGACAATGTCGCAAAAATAATACATCAACAGCTTGCCTTACAACATAAACTTTTAAAACAACAAGTTCCTACATACAAGTATGCACCACAAAATGTACTGGAGAATGATGAATACAAATTATACTGGAACAGAACCATTATAACAGATAAAACAACGCCACATAACAAACTTGACATCATACTCACCAATAAAAAGAAGAAATTAACACAACTAATCGAAATATCCATACCCAATACAACAAATATACAAAAGAAAACAGGAGAAAAAATTGAAAAATACATCCAACTGGCTGAGGAAGTCAAAGACATGTGGCATCAGGATAAAGTTGACATCATACCAATTATAGTATCAACTACAGGAGTCGTACCACACAATATCCACCAGTACATCAATGCAATACAGCTACATCCAAACATATACAGGGTGGTCCCGAATTCATGGTACAAACTTTAATGGTAGGTACAGGACATTGTAACAAGGATTTATTGTATAGGAATGTATAGTCGAAGGTGACGCGGTGAGGCGTAAACAGGGGAAAGAGAAATGGAGTGATCGGTTGGTGTCACTGCCGGTAGAGGGCAGTAGATGAACATGATGTATCGCAGTAGGGACAAGCGCCATTCACAATTGTGCTGCCGTAGACGATGGGTGACTTTACGTATGCAGAAAAAGCAGACATGCATTACATGTACGGCCGTGCAAATGGTAACGCCAGAGCTGCGTTACGAATGTATCGCGCGGAGTATCCTAATCGACGAATGCCGGATCATAGAATTTTTCAACGGTTACATCGTCAACTTTGTGAAACAGGTACGTTCGACGTCAACAGACATGACGCTGGTCGATTAAGAGCTGTACGCACTCCAAGACTGGAAGAACGCATCTTGAACATAGTGGCTGATAGACCCGAGTCAAGCACAAGAACTGTTGCGCGTGACGTACATGTGAGTCATCAGACTGTATGCAGAGTGTTAAATGAAAATCGCTTACACCCCTTCCATTTTCAAAAAGTACAAGCATTGAATCCGGCAGATTATCCTCTTCGCGTGAACTTCTGCCAGTGGTTGTTGCAGCAATGTGCGTTGCAGCCGGATTTCGTAGGTCATGTGCTATTTACAGATGAAGCGACATTTTCACGCGAGGGTGTCTTTAATGCGCACAATTCCCATGTGTGGGCAACAGATAATCCACATGCAACGCGTCCACATGCGTATCAACAACGTTTCGGTATTAATGTGTGGGCTGGTATTGTGAACGACTTTTTGATTGGGCCATACTTACTACCCACGCGACTCTGTGGCGAAAGCTATCTTATTTTTCTGCAAGAAGTGTTACCAGAACTGCTGCAAGATGTTCCGCTCGCCATTCGTAACCGCATGTGGTTTCAGCACGATGGAGCGCCAGCACACTTCAGCACTGCTGTACGGAATTACCTGAATGCCACGTTTGGTGCTAGATGGATTGGGCGTGGTGGACCAGTCCCTTGGCCACCCCGATCTCCTGATTTCTCTTGCCTCGATTACTTTTTATGGGGACATCTTAAGAGCCTTGTTTATGAGACTCCAGTTGACTCAGATGAGGATCTCGTTGCTCGCATATCTGTAGCTGCTGCAGGTGTGCGTGAAATACCAGGCATCTTTGAACGTGTACGCCAATCGCTGCACCGACGCTGTCAAGCATGTATCGCTCATGGTGGACGCAATTTTGAACACTTACTGTAAACATGACACTTGTCAACAACGATTTCAATAAAATCTTTCGTTTTCCTTTCGGCCGTTATTTCCCCTGTTTACGCCTCACCGCGTCACCTGGGACTATACATTCCTATACAATATATCCTTGTTACAATGTCCTGCACCTACCATTAAAGTTTGTACCATGAATTCGGGACCACCCTGTATATATATACAACTACAGAAATCCGTAATTATTGATACATGTTCAATTACCCGAAAGTTCCTAAATGCAATATAACACATACCGTACAGTTAATAGGAAGTGACGCTTGATCAAGGTCCGCGTCACTTTCCATTCTCAACCAGACTTAACGTCTGAGAAAGTAAAGAAATAATAATAATAAGACTTAACGTCTGAGAAAGTAAAGAAATAATAATAATAATAATCAGAGAGAACAAAACCAATGAGACTGCCCGAGATCGAGAAACAAACCCCGTATTCTGTAGCCAACGTTGAGAATATGTTGACCACTTTAAAAGTTTAACGAATTTGGCGAATGGCTCTGAAATCGGGGAACCGGTGGTGAATCCCTGAGGAGGGGAACAGGCAGGTGTTGAACGCGGAGTTTTATCGGCAGTTCCAGGTTTCGTAAACGATCTTTATCTTTCTACTGTGAGTGTGCCAGATTTTGCGACGGAAAATTTGCTCTAGTATTTATGGATGGGCATCTGTGACTTTCGAAGTAGAGTCTGCAGCCCCAGCTTGTGCTGTTATTCGGCGACAGTTGCGTGTTAACTCGTACATTAGAAAATCTAACAGTTCCTGGAAGAGGATCTGACCGAAGGAATGGACAGGCTGGAGGTGCCTCATGTGTGAATAAACGATACTGTTTCCGTGGAAAATTAAGTATTTCATTTTGGTCTTGCTCTCTAAGCTTCACATGTTTGAACTCTTGCCCAGGGATCTGTTTTACCTCCATAAATTTACAGGACATTTCAAGGAGCTTAAATGTGACTGTTATAGGTGTATGTTGCTATTCCAATGGTGGAAGTTATCTGATTGCAATCGGATGCCCAAATTGTGATGTTCATTTATGACGGTGCAACCTTGTCTCCTGGGTTAAAGCGAGGATGCCATCCCTTAGCTACTGTATCAGCAACATTTCAGTGTCTGGATGCGTCGTTTTAACCGTTTTTTTTCTTCGCCGACAATTATGAAATAACGTATTTTAGCTATAGCATTTACCAAACAAACTGGCCTGTAAAATTTCAATTCTCTTGGGTCTTTGTCTTCCCTTTCTTAATCTAATGGTATTCTAGATCTTCCAAATTCTGAACACCCATCCATGCAAGAGACATTCGTTTAAATAACTTTTCCAGATATGAAAGAATTTGGTCCAATAGTTCGTGCGGCATTTCTACAATAATTCTATTTCGCTCGGGTAGTTTCTTACTCCTTAACTTCATTGTTGACAGCCTCACTTCATCCTGGGCATATGGAATCTCTAATGACAGAATAGAAAACCCTAATCTTCCTCTAACGCAGAACTAGATGCCAATCATTTGTACTGGGTATTAAAAATCCTCAGGATCGAAAATTTACAGAATGTAGACCATCCTGAATAGAAAAATGTGGTGTAACAACTGTCGGAAATGAATATTTACTTTTTCTTTTATAGAGAAGTTACACCTCGTAACATTTAGGTTCATAGGAATTGTTCAGTGTGACTACCGCCAGAATCAGTGGATGCAGCCGGCCGGAGTGGCCGAGCGGTTCTAGGCGCTACAGTCTGGAACCGCGCGACCGCTACGGTCGCATGTTCGAATCCTGCCTCGGGCATTGGTGTGTGTGATGTCCTTAGGTTAGTTAGGTTTAAGTAGTTCTACGTTCTAGGGGACTGATGACCAAAGTAGTTAAGTCCCATAGTGCTCAGAGCCATTTGAGCCATTTTTGAACATAATCGACGAAACTGAAAATTTCCTTCGACGGGAAGAAATTCGGATAAAATGAGGAAGTGATCCGTAAAATCAATGATTAATTCAGAGAGTTTGACAAAAACTGTTTTTCAACGAAATGAAAAAAATGTTAACTAGCTGGGGCAAACGTAAAGCAATAGTTGTACATTATTTTGAGTTGCAAAAAATCTAAAAAGTTTTAAAAATTGGTAACTTGCTTTTAAACTACACTTATCAAATGGTCCTCATACATTTGATAACAGAGTAACAAATCGCCTCTAGTTTCTGCCGAAAGAAGCTGAATAAGAGTTCCACACGTCCAATGTAGACCCCGGTAATAGAACAATTACATTCTTCGGGGATAGGCTAAAATTAAACCTCGCGTGGCTCACAGCATCTGATATAAAGCTTGCCACTTGCGTGCCAGGATCACTGCTCAATGACGCAAGCAATTCCCCATCTTTCATCACGCGACCGAATGAGTCCCTGTCCAGACTACCTCATTACTGGATAAAAGTTGAACGACCACGGAGAATGAAAACAGCGTCTTCACGTAAGATGAATATGTAGGATTTGACTTTGTCCGTTCCGGAATGTATTTTGTTTGTGCCACACGAAGCCTGACCCATATACTCGTAACTCGTCTGTAGTTTTGTATCGATTCTTTGTGTCACTTATCGCTCCTTTAACCTCTCGCTATTACGCATGATGAGCTGCATGTCACCCTATAAATGACTGGGAAAGCCACTTCAAAAGTAAAAGGAAACCGCATCAAGTACTTCACGGCAGTGTTCGAACCAACGTTCGGTTGCGGACAGGTTTATTTTATTTATGTAGAATGATTAAGAAAATACAGGCGAACAAACACAGCTTAGAAATCACAATAAAGAAAGAAGTAATATTATCTGGAGACGTCGGAAAAACTGTACATCAGTAGTCTATTTTAGTCCAGCTTGAAAAATGGTTTCACAGGGTTATGATGTTAGATTCCTGACGTGACATTTTGGAAGTGAATTCCAGGCATTTCACGCAAGAACGAATGAGCCAAGATTCTTGAAGGTCGCGATTCTCGGAACCAGTCAAACTGAACGTAAACAAGGTCGATCATGCAATCCGTTCAAGCCGTCACATACTTACAAGTCTGCGACATAACGTGTATCTGCATCCAGTTGTAGGTGCACAATTCTGCATGTGGAAGTCTCACAGAAGAGGTACGGCGTGTGACATACTACGAAACAATCATGTATTCATTCCACACAGGGAGGAATATGAACTATTAGTTATTTACCTGAAGTTTGAACTAATTTTCTTATTTTTTGACCCTGGTAATTACTAGAAGACTAACAAGTTCCAAATGATTTAGTCATTGTAGCAACCACCTTATGCAAATATGCACCTATCAAAGTTACTAAGTGTGTTCAAAAAGTATCAGACTACTGCCATTCCCGCTTAAGCCAATGAGTCACGCAAGACATTCGTCGGTGGAGACGTGGAGGGGATCATAGTTGCGCAGTCGTCAATTTTTTTCCGCCAACAGAAAGCGTCAAACGCTGGCAGTCGATCAGGCCAATGAGTAAGGACGTGTAATGCATGGACACCTAAATTACTGTAAGTTGTAAAAAAAAATTGAGCAGATATACTGCATCAAATTTCGCCAAAAGTTTTGCAATACCCAGGTGGAAACCATTCGCAAGATTCAAAAGACTTTCGGCGATGAATCCAGGAGCAACTCACGAGTAGAGGAGTGGTACAACCGTTTCGAAGATGGCCGCACATCGGCGGACATCGAACCTCAAGGCCATGTGACAATGTCATTGAGCAGGTGCGGACTTGGGTAATGGAAAGCCATCGTATCACAGTAAGAGAACTTGCGAACGAGATAGTGATAAACATTGGATCGTTACATTCAATTTTCACCGACGATTTTTGCATGAGGGGAGAGTCCGCAAAATTCGTACCGAAACCGCTGACAGTGGAGCAGAAGTAACGCCGTCTGGAAATCACACAGAATACGCTGGACAACGCAAACAGCACACCAACTTTCTGGACACCGTGATCATGGGCAATGAGACATATGTTAAAGGGTATGACTCAGGAACCGAGACACAGTCTTCACAGAGGGCGCTTCCGATATCCACGATGCCGAAAAAAGCACGGCAGATCCGCAGCAATGTCAAAATCATGTTGGCCGTTTTCTTCGACTCACATCGCATGGTACATCATGAGTACGCACCAAAAGGCCAAATAATCACAAAGGAATATGACCAGGAGGTCTTTCGTCGCCTTCACTATCCTGTGCGGCGCAAACAAGCGGATCTGTGGACAGCGAAACCTTAGAAGCTCCATCATGGCAGCTGACCCGTACATTCTGCGCACCTGTTTCAAAACTTACTCGAGAATCACAACATTCCTGTGGTCAGCCAGGCCCCGTGCGGCTTTTAGCTATTTCCCGAACTGAGATACCCGTGAAAGGAACACTACGTGAGTCAAGAGAAGACATCATGAGGAACGCCACGGCATGTCTGGTCACCATTCCGAAAGATGCGTTGTAGGAGTGTTTTGAACAATGGCGGGAGCACCGGGACCATGCATTACCAATAAATCAATAAACCAATTTGTGCCAACAAAAGGTTAGATACTTTTTGAACACACCACATGAATTGGATCGTCGAAAATAGACAGAAACCTAGATATTGATCGATTTTTTTTGGCACCTACTTCTTTATGTAAACCGAGCAAAGTCCAATCAAACACTATTCAGAAACTATATGCATCGAACCTAGAATAACTTATGCTTTGATCCGCGTCACCTTAGGCGGACGTGAACATCACGTTGTGCAGCCGCTAGAGGTTCACAAGACGCGCCATGGCGCACGAAAGTGGCGACTACAGCAAGCAAAGGCCACGTGGAAGGGTGAATGACTGTCCGGGCCGATCAGAAGGAGGCGGCAGCGCGGTGGGACGTGCGCGGACCCTGAATGCGCCTAAATTGAGTCGTCCAGTCGTCTCCGAGGCCATTCCTCCGAGCTTGCCCCCGAGCTCCTCGATGCACTTCTTTTGCTCGCTTTTAGGCGCCACAGCCTCGCTCAGAGGTATGTATCGACAATAATGTATTGTACGGTTCTAGGAGACTCCTCAGAACCTCTTATACCTTTCCTTCACTGACTGCTTGGCAGACCACAACCAGCATCACGCATAGCCCCCGTTTTTGTTCTTTATTCTTTTCAGGCTTACATGATAGCCTGCGAACCATGGATGCGGAGTAATAGGCACATTCTGCGTCTCCATCTGCATCTACATCAAAACTCCGCCAGCCACATTACGCGCTATGGCGGAGGATAGTTCTGGTACTGCTATCCTATCCCTCCTTCTCTGTTCAGTTTATGAATTGCGGGTGGTAAAAATTGTCGGTAAACTCTCGTATTAGCTCTAATCTAGGAAGACTCAGGACGACTGACAGAATTTCTGTTTCGTGCGATAAATGGCGTTTTGTTTCATATGTGGTCAAATCTAACTTCATGCGAATGGCCATGTGAAACATCCGTGTATTGTTCAAATAAAATATTAATAGTATGAAGCTTGGCTCAACCACGACGATTAAATATCTAGACATAACGTATTCGAAAAGACTTGACAGCCGTCAGCCTTCGTTGCTGAAGCACCAGGAGGCTAGCGAGTTACTTGTTTAGCTTTTCTATATATATTCATCGTTTGATTCTTAAATTTTTTTTGAATGCTTTTGTGTGCTTGCATAGTTAAATCCTTAAATTAATCGTGTATTTTTGTATTTGAGAGGTGCAGTATCGCTTTTTAGTTAAGGTAACGTGTACATTCGTGCAGCTTGTAGCGAATCAGATGTTTGTTTGTTTGTTTTGGACGGGCAGTGACCGTTGATGAGATGATGTTAGATTTGTGGGGCTCTCAACTGAGCGGTCATTAGCGCCCGTACGAAGTCCCAATTTTTTCTCATTTCAGTTTTTCTCACAGTCCAATCTAGCCACTGTTACGAATGATGAGAATGATGACTAAGTGATGAGGACAACAGAAACACCCAGTCCCTGGGCAGAGAAAATCCCCAACCCGGCCGGGAATTGAAGCCGGGATCCCGTGATCCAGAGGTAGGCTGCTGCCTCAGGGTGTAGCGGCAGTGGATCCGCGCTCGCTGGAGGGTGATTGGCGGGTAGCGTCGCCCGAGCCGGAGAGTCAGGCTGGAAGCTGACCCACTGGCCTCGCCCATTCACCCTGTGAGTGGACCGGTAGCCGCTCCTTCAGCGGGGTCCGAGCAGGCACAGGTGCGGAGGGCTTTATTTGATACAGGGAGATCCAAAGTTAGGCGCGTTATGGAGCCCCCTATGGAAAAGGCGTCCAAGGCTGGAAAGAATTCCAGTGTGCACTTGATGTGGTCTTATCCGAGATGTGGAGGACGTCCTGCCTGAGCCTATCGAGAGTGCAGGGTGCAGTAGTCTGCAAGTTGTTGCTCACGTCGGTAGGCAACAATGACACCTGTCGCTTTGGTTCTGAGGTCATCAAAAAATGGTTCAAATGGCTCTGAGCACTATGGGACTCAACTGCTGTGGTTATCAGTCCCCTAGAACTTAGAACTGCTTAAACCTAACTAACCTAAGGACATCACACACATCCATGCCCGAGGCAGGATTCGAACCTGCGACCGTAGCAGTCGCACGGTTCCGGACTGCGCGCCTAGCTGAGGTCATCCTCTGTTCCTGTGGGCGGTTGGCAGAAGTGGTGAAGACTGCTGGCATCGCTCGCTGGGTGCAAGCAGAGCTCACAATTTGCAGCATCATACCCAGAAACGATCGGAGTCCTTTGGTTTCAAACCGAGTGGAGGGTATCAGACAGAGGTTCCGTCCAGTCTATGGAGGCCATGGCTGCGGATTTCAGGACCAGCGTTATGGAGTGGAGAGTTGTAGGACATCCCTTGATAGATCAGAAGTGCACTACAGAAAGGAAGCAGCTACAAGGGCAACATAGTACTTGTCAAGTGAACATGGATTTCGTTTTTAGGCTAGGCGGTAGTTTGAGTTCCACGCTAACCGAATGATATGTAGAGAGCAAAATCAGATCGCGTACAAACTAGCGACACTTCGAATATCAAAATTTTACCAGTAACTTGTCGAAATATCGTAACATTGTTCCTCAACTTACTGCCCTCCAGGAAAGCTGTCACGCTCAGATTATTCTCGGAACAAGGAGGTGGCTGAAACTCTAAGTACAAAGCTCCAGAATATTTAGCGAAGCATGGAACGTATATTTGAAAGACAGATTAGACACCATAGGAAGAGGATTGGTCATTGCTGTCGGCAAAAATATTGCGTCTATCCACGTTTGAAAGCGTTTTCCTAAACCTGCCCTGAACAACTAGTGAGACAACCGATAAGCAATGTAAAATATTTAAGACCTTGTAGCTACAAACAGTGTTAGTATAGAGACGAATAAGAGCGGTTATGTCATAGCGATGATGTTTACTAGGGTTAATAAATCCATCAATAAGACTAGGAGAACATTTTTGATAGAAACAGCAGATGGGCAGTTGTTAGCATTCCACTAAAACAATGAACTGGCACCATTTAATTCCAGTATGATGGACACAGAGGAATCATGAGAAATGTTTACATGGATTGTAAATCGTTCTCGGGAGAAGTATGTGCCTAATTAAGGGATCAAAGACGGAAAATACTCACCATGGTTTAATAATCAAATTCGGAAAATGCTGAAGAAACATTGTCGTGCCCTCTGTTTAAACAAGAGCGCGGTACATCAACATACAAAATTTACTAGAAATTCGTGCGTCCGTAAGAAGACAGAATAGCGAAGCAAACATCAACTTCCACTGTCATACCTTAGCAAAAGATCTTGCCGAGAACCTGAGAAAATTCTAATCATACGTAAAATCATTAAATAAACCGAAGGCTTCTATCCAGTGTGGAGTGGCAATACAAGAAAGCAAAAGGGAAGATGAAGTCTTAATTTTTCACGTTTAAGAAATCATTCACGCAGGAAGAGCGTACAAACATATCGTCGTCAGAGAGTCGCAGAGACTCGCGCATGGAGGACATAGATATAAGCGTTCCTGGCGTAGAGAAACAACTGAAAGAGTTGAGGGAAGAGAAAAAAAAAGTCTGCTGTTTCAGATGGAATCCCAATTCGGTTTTACATAGAGTACTGCGGCATTGGATCCTTACGTACCTTGCATTTATCGCGAATTTCTCACCCAGCGCAAAGAACTAAGCGACTGGGAACAAACGCTATTGACTCCCGGAAATAGGAAAGGTAAAAGAATGGACCTGAAAAATTACAGACCAATATCCTGAAACATCCATTTGTTGCAGAGTTCTTGAACACATTCTGAGCTCGACTGTAGTAAGTTCCCTTGAGACAAAAAAGCTTCTGTCCACAGATAAGCACTGATATACACTCCTGGAAATGGAAAAAAGAACACATTGACACCGGTGTGTCAGACCCACCATACTTGCTCCGGACACTGCGAGAGGGCTGTACAAGCAATGATCACACGCACGGCACAGCGGACACACCAGGAACCGCGGTGTTGGCCGTCGAATGGCGCTAGCTGCGCAGCATTTGTGCACCGCCGCCGTCAGTGTCAGCCAGTTTGCCGTGGCATACGGAGCTCCATCGCAGTCTTTAACACTGGTAGCATGCCGCGACAGCATGGACGTGAACCGTATGTGCAGTTGACGGACTTTGAGCGAGGGCGTATAGTGGGCATGCGGGAGGCCGGGTGGACGTACCGCCGAATTGCTCAACACGTGGGGCGTGAGGTCTCCACAGTACATCGATGTTGTCGCCAGTGGTCGGCGGAAGGTGCACGTGCCCGTCGACCTGGGACCGGACCGCAGCGACGCACGGATGCACATCATGGTGTGGGGAGCGATCTCCTACACTGGCCGTACACCACTGGTGATCGTCGAGGGGACACTGAATAGTGCACGGTACATCCAAACCGTCATCGAACCCATCGTTCTACCATTCCTAGACCGGCAAGGGAACTTGCTGTTCCAACAGGACAATGCACGTCCGCATGTATCCCGTGCCACCCAACGTGCTCTAGAAGGTGTAAGTCAACTACCCTGGCCAGCAAGATCTCCGGATCTGTCCCCCATTGAGCATGTTTGGGACTGGATGAAGTGTCGTCTCACGCGGTCTGCACGTCCAGCACGAACGCTGGTCCAACTGAGGCGCCAGGTGGAAATGGCATGGCAAGCCGTTCCACAGGACTACATCCAGCATCTCTACGATCGTCTCCATGGGAGAATAGCAGCCTGCATTGCTGCGAAAGGTGGATATACACTGTACTAGTGCCGACATTGTGCATGCTCTGTTGCCTGTGTCTATGTGCCGGTGGTTCTGTCGGTGTGATCATGTGATGTATCTGACCCCAGGAATGTGTGAATAAAGTTTCCCCTTCCTGGGACAATGAATTCACGGTGTTCTTATTTCAATTTCCAGGAGTGTAGAAAGCATCGCTTGTACGAAATTCAGCTCGCCCTTTACCGACATACCCCACAAACCATGGATGGAGGGCAACGGGTACATTCTGTATTCCTAGATTGAAGTGTTTGACACGGTGCCACGCTGCAGTCCGTAAACGATCGGAGCCTAAGGATTAGGTTCCCAGATACGTGAGGGGCTCAAAGACTTTTTAAGTAATAGGACCTAGTGCGTTCTCTACGGGAAGGGTTCTTCAGAGATAAGGGTATCACCAATAGTGCCCTTGGTGTCAGGGGACTGCTCTTATTTTCTATATACATAAATGGCCTGGTGGACAGGGTGAGCAGCGATTTACGGCTGTTTGCTGAGACGCTGTGCTGTACTGGAAGGTGTCGTCGTTGAGTGACTGTATGAGGAAGAATGGAAATTTGTGATAAGATACTATGGGACCAAAATGCTAAGATCATCGGTCCATAGGCTTACACACTACTTAAACTAACATACACTACGGACAAAACAAACACACACACACACACACACACACACACACAGGGAGGACTCGAACCTCCGACGACGGGGGGAGGGAGCCGCGCGAACCGTACAAGACGCCCTAGACCTCGCGGCTGAGGAAGAAGGGTGACTTAGACAGAATTTATAGTTGCTGTAGTAAATGGCAGCTTACTCTAAATGTAGAAAAATGTAAGTTTTTCTGCTCACTCTAAATGTAAAGAAATGTAAGTGTCTCGTTCAGATACAGAATTAGTAGCGTGTCGCTTGACACAGTCTCCTCGATTAAATATCTAGGTGTAACGCTGCAAAGTGATATGAAATGGAATAAACACATCAGATTGATAGCAGGAAAGGTGAATCCAGCGTTCATCTCGTGTGCGGACAAAATAAGAGAGAATTGAGGATATACAGAGGGTTACAAACAATAATTTTCTTAATGCTCCTTTTGACAGACGGACATGAGAGAGAATTAACATTGGTACAAAGTACTCTGCACCAGGCATTGGGCCCTGATTTGTAGAGTATTGTGACATACTCTTTCGATACAGTTTATACTTCCAATTACGTACAAATTTTACAGATATTTGTCATTTCGTGTCACATATAAAGTAGTCATACCCACATTGATAAATTGCAAAATCTGGTAATCAGCTGGTTTTATGTTGGCGTTGTTGTGTTCTTCGGAATATGACTGGTGGCACAGACTTTGTCAGAAGAAACTATCTAGAAAGTTACATTCCGATTACCAAGGTGGCTCCTGCTCGTAAATAACAATAGTTCCCGTAATTTTTTGTTTTCTGTATTTTTTCATAGCAAACAAGCAAACTGTTTCATAATGATAAACCAACTTCCGCAGATATAAAACTCTGTACGACTGCACAAATATGTCGCGTAATGGCTTCGACGGTAAAATAAGAGAAATTCGATATCATGGAGAGGGGTGTAGACAGTTTTTCATCCTGTATACCATCAACGAATGGGATAGGAGAGGGAATGAAATGTCAAAGGAAATGGCTCTAAGCACTATTGGACTTATCATCCGAGATCATCAGTCCCATAGCTTTAGAAATACTTAAACCTAACTAACATAAGGCCATCACACACATCCATGCCCGAGTCAGGATTCGAACCAGCGACCGTAGCAGAAGCGTGGTTCCGGACTGAAGCCCCTAGAACCGCTCGACCACAGCGGCCGGCGGTGACATGTCATTTTGGTACACAACATACCCTCCACCACGCACTGTACCGAGGCATGTAGATGGGCAAGACGCGTAAGCTGCCTTCGATACTACTCTGAGGACCCGACATGAAATACGTAACGACTATAGCTGTACCAGATGGTCATAAGAAGTCCTGACTTGTTGCAAGACGAGGCAGAACCTAAAGTCACCGTCATAGCATTACAGACCAATCAGAAAACAAACCCCGGAAATAAGGTGATAAATGATTACCACATCTAGCAAGAAGTACACGGTTTTTCATAAGTACAGATGGCGGATGAAAATATGGCAATCCCAAAAACACAACACATTACTATGCAAAATACCGTACAAGTTGCAAACAGTGTGAAACAAGACACATCCGATCGAATTACTTTCTTGCATTGGTCCATAGTTAAGGTTTTATGGCTTCGGCACTTCACTTCAGCCCTGTTACGGGCTTTGCGAACTGATGGGTGATTTTGGAATTCTAGCTCGCCTTGCCATTCCCTGCTTATGGAGCTGCCTGAGTTTTGTTTTGGGGCTGACAGGTTTCGAGAGAGCAACATTCACTTGTACAGTGACTTTTACAGCTATCGCACCTTTATTTTTGTCGTAATCGTCTTCAGTGACCGTCTATCACGACCATTTAACACAAATTTTCGACCGCTTTGTGGCTTAGCGGATAATATTTTCCCGCTTTTCCTGTATAAGGTGTACATCTTTGATACGGTGTCTCTTGAAACACCTAACACTTCGGCTACATTGTTTACGGATAGCACCCAACACAATCAATTTGTCCCCGTTCGGAGTCACTCAGTTTCGACATAGTACCCTCGCATACCTTCATGCATCAGTGATGAAGTAGGATAACAGTTGACACATAACACGAGAGTATATACAGATAAAAAAGGCAACAATCACACGACAAATTTTACCGTGAAGATTGTTTTGCGTATTACGCAGGCCAGAATGAAAAAAAAATTAAGAAACTTATTCTAATACATGAACATGTCTAATGAACAGTGTTGCTCTTTACTAAAATGGGTGAAGATTTAGCAGGAATTTGCTGAAAAAAGAAAATGAATTCTACAACCACTTCTGCTGAATCCTGAACCATATTGTATAAAGACCAAAACTGAAAGTTAGATATATTCATGCATCTATTTTCTGAATTCAGAAGGAATGTGTAGCTCCTCACAAGTAACAGTTTATTATTATCTGAAAGATAGTACGTTTCAGTATAGCAAACTGATTAATAGTAACTTGTTTGTACTTTAGTTTTTTGACGTGTGATGTTCGCATCGTATTGCGATTTTTATTGCACCATTTTAAATGTTTCTGGAACTACTATACGTTGTCACAATGACAAGAAATGCATCGATCGATAACAATAATCTATGTTTATCGCAATATTCTTTACGAGGTGCTGAGAAGGTTTTACACCATCCTCAATCAATCACGAGATCAGTACTTTCAGCCGCCTCGACAATGGAGTTAAAAGTAAACCTGTATTTCTGTGAAGCTCTCCGTGTCTTCAGTCAACATGTTCCAATGGTTATTTCAAGCTTAGGCCGGACTCAGACTGTCATTTTACGGCAAGGGTTGTCAGCTCAGTATAGCGACATCAGTCGAGCATTCAGTCGCTATCGGGGGATACTGTCAGTGACGATCTGCTCTTGATGGCAGCCCGCGCTCAAAAAGCCCAGTTGATGAGTGCTACCTATAAATTGTGACCGATACGAATTTAAAAAGTCAACAATTATTGTGACAGCCCAAGTAACTTTACTGAACTCTGCATTGCACTTCAAGGTGACATGGTTACATAACACCGTTTTTTAACACAGTAATCATTTTCCTGTAAACAACGGTCGGAATCTTTCAATTCCTGCACGACAGAAATCCGCTCCTTGGTTACGGAGCCACTCGACAACTGCTGAGTGAACGTCCTCATCGTTGCAAAATCTGCGATTGCTGTGAATCCGTTATTTGATTGCCTGGACATTGACGTCTGTGGTCGACGGCCTTCCTTCCCGATCAGCATCACTCACGTCTGTGCGGTCCTGGTCAAACTGTTGGCACCATTTCACTACAGCTAGATGCAACACTACATTTGGGCCATATAACGTTTGAATTTCGCTGTGAAATGTGGATTCATTGCCCACATGAATCCTACCGCACGCGTGCTTTGGAGTATACTACCCGTTGCTAGAAAGTTTCAGAAACACACTGTGTTTCACCTGTTAGCCGTACAACATCAGAACTGTCTCTGCAGGGAACTCAGAAAAGCTACGCTCTTTTGACAATGCGTCGAGGTTACTGCACATTGTCTTTTTGCAGACAACTAAGAGGGCTATATCGACTCAGACAGTGCACAACCATTTTCACAATTCGGCACAAAAAACAACAGTACAGCCACATCACCCATCACGCCAGCACAGTGGGTCGTAAAAAGGGTAGGCTTGGGATGGACTTTGGACCGATGGTGTCAGGTTGTCTTCATCATGGTATAGAGGTCTTATTTGACGCCTGATGATCGTCGTCGTAACGTGTGGAAGCGGCGACTTACCAACGTACGTTTGTAGCAAGCAGCTACCGGGTTCAGCGGAGAGGTAGGCCAGCCATGTTGCGGACCTGTTCCATCTACAGATGTCAGAAGCCTCACAGTGTCATCGAGGGAAATTTGGGGTGGGAGGAGTATCGGGACAGACTGCTATAGCCTACTGTACAGCCCCGAAGGTCACTACCGAAAAGTGGGACAAACATGAGGAACACCATCTGGACCACTTTGAGGACAGCAATCCAAGGAGGAACCAAGCATTTTACAATGCACGGCGGTGGATCAACATGATATTAAATTTTCGAAATTTATTCGCTAACTGCGAATTCCTTGACAACAGCTGTATTAGGTCTAGATTCACTATCCTATAGTGACATATGAAATTTGTGCCGGACAGGGACTCGAACCCGGATTTCCCGCTTACTGCAAGCAGTAGCCTTAACCACTTCGTCTATCCGTGCACATTCCCGAGAGCAACCCAAATATCCATATGACACACTGTCTACATCGTTGTATAGTAGTCCACTGCAACCTCTCGTTTAATGGACTACGATACAATGATGTAGACGGTGTGATATATGGAGGTTCGGGTAGGTCCTGTGAGCGTGCATGGATAGCCAAAGATATTAAGGCGACCGCTCGCGATAAGCAGGAAATCAGGGTTCGACTCCCGGTCCGGCACAAATTTTCATATGTCACTATTGGGTACTAAATCTATACCTAATAATAATAATATTAATAATATAATGAAACTTCCTGGCAGATTAAAACTGTGTGCCCGACCGAGACTCGAACTCGGGACCTTTGCCTTTCGCGGGCAAGAGCTCTACCATCTGAGCTACCGAAGCACGACTCACGCCCGGTCTCACAGCTTCACTTCTGCCAGTATCTCGTCTCCTACCTTCCAAACTTTACAGAAGCT
This sequence comes from Schistocerca nitens, assembly GCF_023898315.1. NCBI lineage: Eukaryota > Metazoa > Arthropoda > Insecta > Orthoptera > Acrididae > Schistocerca > Schistocerca nitens. The sequence goes on along the minus strand of NC_064616.1, from coordinate 404,792,476 downwards.
CTCCTGCGAACCTTGCAGAACTAGCACTCCTGAAAGAAAGGATATTGTGGAGACACGGCTTAGCCACAGCCTCGGGGACGTTTCCAGAATGAGACGAGATACTGGCAGAAGTGAAGCTGTGAGACCGGGCGTGAGTCGTGCTTCGGTAGCTCAGATGGTAGAGCTCTTGCCCGCGAAAGGCAAAGGTCCCGAGTTCGAGTCTCGGTCGGGCACACAGTTTTAATCTGCCAGGAAGTTTCATATCAGCGCACACTCCGCTGCAGAGTGAAAATCTCATTCTGGAAACATCCCCGAGGCTGTGGCTAAGCCGTGTCTCCGCAATATCCTTTCTTTCAGGAGTGCTAGTTCTTCAAGGTTCGCAGGAGAGCTTCTGTAAAGTTTGGAAGGTAGGAGACGAGATACTGGCAGAAGTGAAGCTGTGAGACCGGGCGTGAGTCGTGCTTCGGTAGCTCAGATGGTAGAGCTCTTGCCCGCGAAAGGCAAAGGTCCCGAGTTCGAGTCTCGGTCGGGCACACAGTTTTAATCTGCCAGGAAGTTTCATATCAGCGCACACTCCGCTGCAGAGTGAAAATCGCATTCTGGAATAATATAATGGCGTGTGACGAGAGCCTCCCGTCGGGTAGACCGCTCGCCTGGTGCAAGTCTTTCGATTTGACGCCACTTCGGCGACTTGCGCGTCGATGGGTTTGAAATGATGATGATTAGGACAACACAACACCCAGTCCCTGATCGGAGAAAATCTCCGACCCATCGAACCTGGGCCCTTAGGATTGACAGTCCATCGCGCTGCCACTCAGCTACTGGGGGCGGACATCTATACCTAATACAACTGGTGTCCAGGAAATCGCAGTCAGCAAATAAAGTTCGAAGTATTTCGTGCAGCTGTGGATCATCAACAGTGTAAGGTGTCAGGCAAATCCAACACCTTCCATGAAAACCGTGACATGATAAGCAAAAAAATGGTTCAAAAGGTTCTGAGCACTATGGGACTCAACTGCTGAGGTCATTAGTCCCCTAGAACTTAGAACTAGTTAAACCTAACTAACCCTAAGGACATCACAAACATTCATGCCCGAGGCAGGATTCGAACCTGCGACCGTAGCGGTCTTGCGGTTCCAGACTGCAGCGCCTTTAACCGCACGGCCACTTCGGCCGGCCATGATAAGCAAATCCAGTAGTATGTCACATAGCTCCGAATAAATCGTGACATTAAATTAACCATAGTAATACGAGTAACAAGTGAGCAAATGGAATACCACAGACTAACACAAGAATGCCTAAATGCATGTCACACCTTCCCACCGTGAGACAGACGCAGTTCCAAGGGGAGAAACGAGAACAGAAGCTGAGAGCAGAACCGCGTTAAGCTGGAAGGCCCTACGATAAGGGACGGACACCCACGTACCAGCTAACCGCTAGGACCACCCCCCAGCCCATGTTAAAAGCTAGAGCCCTCCAGAAGAACAGTAAAGATCTTACAATAACACTAAAAGGACCACACCAGCTGCAAGTTTTAGCGTGAGACTTTTTCGCGTCTCTGTTATGTTGCAAACTTTAAAAACATTGCCCCACCACGAAAAGTATAACGTTTCTCATTGGATAGACAGAATTTTGTAGGCGGAGCTGAAGGTTAACATTGAGACCCTGATTGGTCAGATAAAAACACAGCCAGATAGTTTTTTTTAAACCAACTTCGGTAAATTGTAGTAAGGAGAAGTTAGGAGAGAGTTGTTTCCGAGACGGCGAGGTGAGCGGAGCTGTGCTGTCCGCCGCCCCCTGACGAACACCGACAAGGTAATGAACGCGCGCGATGTCGCATAACAGCGCATAAAGCTTCACTCAGAACTGCAGAAGTCTCATCTGTTACACCCCCTTTTTGCGTAATACTAGTGTCGATCGTCAATTAAAGTTCATGGTGTTCACATTTGCCACTTTAAGTAAAAATCTGAAACACGATGATTTTTCTGTTATATAGTTATTGAGAAGCCACATCAGCCACTGTAATTTACAACAAGTTAGATAAGTAATTAAAGATAATTGAGGGTCACTGTAGGCCATTTTGATAGTTTTCTCTCTTGTGAAACTTAATTTAAACCTAGATTATAGCTGTGATATGGCATAGGTCATCCTTCGATCCATTGTAGGGAATATTCGTTCACATTTTTGTTGAACGCAGTTGGTTTTTATCATCCTGTATTAAAACATTTCCTCTTATCAATACTGCAATTTATAAACAATGTTTTGTGAGTAGAATAAAATTTCGGCCGGCCGAAGTGGCCGTGCGGTTAAAGGCGCTGCAGTCTGGAACCGCAAGACCGCTACGGTCGCAGGTTCGAATCCTGCCTCGGGCATGGATGTTTGTGATGTCCTTAGGTTAGTTAGGTTTAACTAGTTCTAAGTTCTAGGGGACTAATGACCTCAGCAGTTGAGTCCCATAGTGCTCAGAGCCATTTGAAGCGATAAAATTTCCAATGGTAAACTTAACTGCTTTTTCGACGTTATTTTACCAGCTAACTAAAAATAGGAAAGCCTTGAACCCCTTCCACTAAATTTAGTTAGTATTAAGATTCTTTTACAGGGAGTGAAGTGGAGCTGACGCTGAAATCATTAAGTATTTGGTTATATCATCGCTAGTCTCACTGAACTCTTCTGAACTCTACATGTCATGTGTGGTCTGGCGTCTCCTTACCAGCAACAGGTCCCAGGTTCAAACTAGTCAATTCCCTAAAAAAACACGCTCAGAGCGTCGTTGCGCGAAAGTGGTAGGGAGACACGATATAGAACAACAGACACCACGCAGAATGTTGGAACAGTTTCTGTTCTTCGGACTGGCATGTAAGTATGGTATTCAAACTTAAGCCGCCAGCAGATTCTGATTACACCGATGTACAAAGACGTGTACTTTTCAACAGACAGAATTTTGTTTTCATTTCATGGTAAAGCTATCTTTTGTGTCATTTGGCCTATTGTTTCATTACTGCTCCCCTTGGATTTATGCTCACATACGTTCGCAGACAGGCAGGTGGTGAGTACTATTGAGCAGTTTATATATTTTTATTAACATCAGTGGAAAACCAGCATAAAAAAAGAGACGTGTGGAATTGTAAGAGGCAATGTACCTGAGCATGGATTAACAAGATCTGAAATGTTATGGTGCAAAATTTTAAATGAAGTAAATGCAGAGTTCATATATATACAGAGTGAAACAGGACTCCACCGTAAAACTGTCAGGGGTGGTAGTATGGACAAAACAAAAAACTGTCTATTAAACATAAGCTCTAAAACGCATACCTTAAGAGCTCTGAGGACTTGTCCTGTAGGAGGTGTGTGTTTCATAGAAACAAAATTGAACAAGTGCTCACAGTTGCTAAGGCAAGAATTCCAGGGTCCATGTTTACCAGATATTTTTTCCCGTTTTGGTCCAATTACCACCTCTTAAAGTTTGTTGATGGAATTCTGGTTCATGCTGTGGTTAAAAAAGAATGCACGTAGCACGAAGTACTAGGCCGACCGCGGTGACCGAGCGGTTCTTGGCACATCCGTCCAGAACCGCGAGACTGCTACGGTCGCAGGTTCGAATCCTGCCTCGGGCATGGATGTGTGTGATGTCCTTAGGTTCGCTAGGTTTAAGTAGTTCTAAGTGCTTGGGGACTGATGACCTCAGCTGTAAGTCCCATAATGCTCAGAGCCATTTGAACCATTTCAAGGGAGTAATATGTTTTGAAAACATCGATCGCTGCACCACGGATCGGTTGTTGGAGGAACGAATACATCGTCTAGTTTATATTTATTGCCGCTAGATGTTGGTTGTCTTCTGTTTGCTTCGTTACCGTCGCACGTTGCAAAATGGTTGCTCTTTAGTAGAGATCATTGTGCGTTATCAAGTTTGCGACGTGTATTTTCCTGATTACAGTGCGAAGACGTTTCAGGTTGAGGTACCAAACTGATCCTCCGAATGAATGAAACACTCGAAGATGGTAGCGACAATTTGTAAACGCAGGATGCGTATGTAAAGGAAATAATCCTGGCCTCCTTCGTATTTTCAATGAAAATTTCGCCCGAATTCAAACCGATTTTCAACAAAAATCTGTTCGTCTTGCCAGTCGGGGCTACAACTGATTACAACAATAATTTGGCTTGTTTTGTGACGCTGGTTGGTTATTAAGGCGCACTCGTTACAGCTGTTACAGGCTCTGCGTAATGAAGACAAACGCAAACAAATGTCATTTTCTGACGAGCTTCAGAATGCTATTGACAAGGAAAACACTTTCGCAAAACGCATCGTGTTCAGCGATGCTGCGACATTCCACCTTAATGGAATGGTTAACAAGCACAATATTCGAGTTTGCAGTCTACAAAATGTTCAAATGTGTGCGAATTCCTAAGGAACCAAAATGCTGGGGTCATCGATCCCTAGACTTACACACTGCTTCAACTAACTTATGTGCGCGCACACACACACACACACACACACACACACACACACACACACACACACACACGCCCGCCCGAGGGCGGACTCGAACCTCCGGCGGCAGGGGCCTCGCAATCCGCGCATGTGGGCCTCAAACCGCTCGGCCACTCCGCGCGACTTGGAGTCTACAGAACCCATATACACGCACTAGACATATAAAAAGTTCACCCAAAGTCAATCTGTTATGTGCGATATCCCACTCATCTGTTAAAGGCCCATTTTTCCTTGATGAAACACTGCTAATGGTCAGCAATAGCTTGCTATGTTACAAAACTATTTGTTTACGAGGCTGAACGAGGACAACTTCATTTTTCAATAAGTCTGAGACATGTTTATCCGAAGATGGGAGGAATTCGAGTATCTATATGATATTGCCCGTGTCGTTGGTGAAGAACATATTGAGAGTCTGTAATCTAAACTTTACAGATTCGTAAGTATATATGCCAAGCTTCATAGTTGTATATCTTACAGTTTAATAGATATATGCTTTTTAATACGTATATTTCTTTTTGAAACACACTGTCTTTTATCTCGAGTAATGCGTGATAGCAGAGTGTTTACATTATTTCGTTCAATCAGTATCGAACTTAAAGAGGCACGGCTACTAGGAGCGACGTTTGGCCCTTCCGTCTCTATTGCACGTCACTGACCGTTTAACAAATGGCCTCCTGGAGTGAGCGCACAACCTGCGTTGTGTGGTCGCCGCAGTTTTGAGTGTGCAGCCTTCGCTTGGTATTCCGTGCCTGTGACGGATCCTGCAGATAACACGCCTCATGCATTCCACGTTCTCCGTTCGGCTAGCTAGCGAGACGCGGCCAGTCATATCGGCCCGACAGGTCGTGTTTCAGTGCGACTTTTAACGGCCTTAGCATTCTCTCTTTCGAATCACACATGCCGACCGTGTCCTACTGGACTGTCCGGTTTATGAGTCCTTGATGGCAGAGGGAAGACAGCAGCTTCAGGGCACTGCTGTTCAACAGGCAGCGCACGACGAAGGCAAATTTGGCTGCTTCTGCGCAATAGCGGCAATTTTCTCAGACAGTCGAAGAAGAGAATCCTGGACGTAGTCCCCGTCAAGGAAGGGAACGGTTCGATACCAGGATAAGAACAAACTGAATGTAGGGTTATAACCACAGTAGAAACTGTCAGATTATCTTCGGATCCGAAGTCGAGTTGTCTTAAAAATGCTGAAAAACTGTCCGAGTAATTTTCGCTTCGTCAACATATGTTAAAAAGAGACCAGTCACTTTTTTCTGTTCTTTGTTCCATTTCCTGTCAATGTTTCACTTTTTGTTGCTACAACTTTTCTTTTGCAAATTAGATGAAGGGAAGTTTTAAATAGATTTATTAGTAATATTTAAATGCTATTAATTTCTTTGAAAATAAAAGTGCGAAGATCACTGTCGACAGTCGACAAGGAACGAGATCAAAATAATGTAATAGGTACCTTAAGAACTAACAATAAATACATCTACAAATTCTTTTCATCTGCAGCCCGAAGTTTAGTATGATGCAACTCTCCACATTCGTCTGGCCTGAACAATACTCTATTCTTCACGTAACTATTAAAATCAACATTCAATTGAACCTACTTAATATAGTCAAGCTTTGGGCTCCCTCTGTAACTTCCCCTGCCCCCTCCACATTTTGCTACATTATCAAATTAATGATTGCTTGATGCCTCAGAATGTGTCTCATCAACCGATCCCTTTTTTTAGTCAGATTGTGCTACAAATTTCTTTTTTCTACCAAATCTATTCGGTATCTGTTCATCAATTATCCGATATACCCACCTAATCTTCAGAATTTTTCTGCAACACCAAATTTCAAAAGCTTCTACTGCTCTTGTCTTGTTTATCGAGTACGTTACACGTCCGTAAAAGGCCACACTGCAGATAAATGCTTTCAAAAAAGACAACCTAACACTTAAATTTACATTCAGTGTTAATTTTTTTTTTCAGAATTTTTCTTGCTCTTGTCAATCTGGATTTTACATCCTCTCTATTTCTGCTGTCATCAATTATTGTGCTGTTCAACTCATCTAATTTTAGGGTCTTATTTCCTAACCTGATTCCCGCAGCATAGACTAATTTAATTCAACTACAGTCCATTCCGTTTAAACGATTTTCCAAATCCTTTGCCGTCTCTGACAGAATTACAATGTAAATACCCGGACGGCAGCCACCGCACACACTCCGGCAACACACTTTTGCGGACCATGGGAATTTTCATTCAGTTTTCTATTTTAAAAGTTTTAACACCTGTATGTAAACATCTGTGTTTTGCTGTATGGATGGTCAATCAATTATATGTATTTAAAATGTCATCGGCAAATAGCAAAGTTTTAATTTCTTCTCCATGAACTTTAATTCCCGTTTCAAATTTCTTGTGGTTTCATTCGCAGGTGATTCGAGGTACAGATGGAATAACACCTGGGATAGGCAAGAATCTACCTAATTCATCAACTTCTGAACCATAGCTTCCCTTTTATGTCCTTCGACTCCCATAAAATGCAGTTTGGATTCTGTACAAGTTGTAGATAACGTTTCGTTCCCTGTATTTTATCTCTGCTAATTTCTCAGTTTCAAAGAATGTATTCCGGTTAAAAAAATCAAGGGAATTTCGTTGTAAATCTACAAACGCTATAAACATAGGATTGCCTCGCTTGTTCCTACATTTCTCCGGAACCTCAACTCAACTTCCACGGAGGTCGGGTTTTATCGTTTCTCCATTTGTCTGTAAATTATTCGTGGCAGTATTTTGCAAGCATGATTTATTGAAGTGATGGTTTTGTAATATTCTCATCAGTCAGCATCTACCTCATACCTTGCATATCAGGTATAGTAGTATTTAATGGTTAATTCACCCAAGGATTTCAATAATTCTGAGGGAGTGTCGTCTACACTGGGTGTTTTGTATCGATGTAGGTCTTTCATTTCTACAAAATTATTTTTGGATCATCGTATCTCTCTGATGATTTCCCATCTACTTCCTCTTCCTTTTCCATTATATTCGTCTAACGTTACCTGTCGGAAGACGGATCACCTCTCATCCATTTCACTCTGCGGGTAAGATGGAATTTATCTACGATATTGGAGTGTGACCCCACCTCTCCCTCCCTTGGTGGGAAAATACAACAGATAATATTTTTTCCTAATACGAAGGTTTGAATACCCTACCTCTGACTCAAGCGGCACTGTACTTGCGAGCGTTGGCGACCTTGGGTGAAACTAATTGGGGGAAAAAACCTCTATAAACATGTGTGCAGACCATTAGCTACTATGATAGACATCTAAATATTATCACTACCGGAGATATTGTTACAAATCCTTCAGCTCTCCTCATGATCTAATCACTGTCTGAGGAACTCGTAAAATCTGCTATTGCTGCTCTGGGATTTGATCACACCCAGAAAGCAGACGCTATTGTAATGTGAAGATGATGTTGACTTAAATGGCATGTACCAATGATTTTAAATGTACTTGTATGTAGTATAGCCATGACAAATCCAGCAGACAGTTTGAGGGTCTATCACTTGTCGGCACTCAAATCATGTCACTGCAGTTTCAGGCAGGAAATTCAAAAATCCAAGATGATAGAGAGCAGTAAAAACAAAAACCCAAGACGACGCTGGTGGGAAATTCAAAATGATTCCGTATTTCTAGATTTCCAGAAGGCTTTTGACACTGTACCACACAAGCGACTTGTAGGAAAACTGAGTGCTTATGTCGCCTCAGTTATGAAACTGGACTCTTTTATTTCCTATCAGAGAGGTCACAGTTGGTAGCAATTGACGGAAAGTCATCGAGCGTTCCCAAAGGTAGTACTATAATCCCTCTGCTGTTCCTTAACTATATAAATGCTTTAGGAGACAATGTGAGCAGCCTTCTTAGGGTGTTTAAGTAATGAAAAGTGTTTAGTCATCCACATAGGCGCTAAAAGGAATCCGTTAAACTTCGGTTACACGATAGATCAGTCAAATCTAAGGGCCGTAAATTCAACTAAATACCTAGGGATTACACTTACGAACAACTTAAATCGTAGAGAACACACAGAAAATGTTGTAGGAAAGGCTAACCAAAAACTGCGTTTTATTGGCAGAACACTTAGAAAATGTAACAGATCTATTGAAGAGGCTGCCTAAATTTCGCCTGTCCGTCCTCTCTTGGAATACTGCTGCGCGGTCTGGGATCCTTACCAGATATAATTGACGGAGTACATCGAGAAAGTACAAAGAACAGCAGTACGTTTTGTATTATCGCGAAATAGGGGAGAGTGTGTCACTGACATGGTACAGGATTTGAGGTTGACATCATTAAAACAAAGGCGTTTTTCGTTGCGGCGAAATCTTCGCAAGAAATTTCAATCACCAATTTCCTCCTCCCAATGCGAAAATATTTTGTAGACGCCGACATACATAGGGAGAAGCGATCATCTTAATGAAAAGAAGAAAAATAAGAGCTTTCACGGAAAGATATAGGTGTTAGTTTCTTCCGCGCTATTAGATATTGAAATAATAGAGAATTATTGTGAAGGTGCTTCGATGAACCCTCTGCCAGGCACTTATGTGTGATATGCGGAGTACCCATGTAGATGTAAACGTAGTGCAAGATCATGGGAAATTTAAAAAATTCAAATATTCAAATGTAAATTTAAAAAATTCAGTGTGTGTGAACTAGCTCACTTGTGATAGTGGCCAGTTGATGCCATGTTCATAATTTCCGAATATCTAGCTCCGTTTTCAAAAGTATGAGGGCATGCTGAAAAGGAATGCCTCTGAATTTTTTTATTCTGTTCTCAATATCGGTTGAGGTATTACATGTCATGCGAATTACTCGGTCGACTTTCCTACTTTGCTGACACAAATTTTAACCCCTCTGCCACTTGAGGGCTCCTAATGGCAGCGAGTTACATGGCGGTGTGTAATGTAACAAACGTCGGTGCGTGAGAAACAGCGTGCTGTAATCGAGTTCCTAACCGCAGATAACATGACTCCATTTGGAATCTACTATCAGTAAACAATGAAATCCAGCTTGAAGACAGCAGACAGTAGTGACTTCTGAACGCTGAAGTTAAATGAACCATACCTTAATTTTTTCTAGTTTTGCTGACAATACTGTACTATTGGCATTAAGGCAGTTAAGCTTCAACAAGAAGAGGCGAAATTTAAGAGAGTAAGTTTCAGAGTAGGCTTGAAAATCTACAACAATAAAACTAAAACAATTTATAACGAACGTATCGCAATGAAGATACATTGGTGTGTAAAACTTAGGGACGAAAGTAACTCTAGCGTGATGTGTCACCGCTAAGAAATGTAGCTCGATGAAACTTGGACCATACATAGGAAGAATTGCTACAGTATAGTACAGAAAGTAGGTAAAGGAAATACGTAATGAAACGAACGGAGATGATATTACTATTCAAAGACAATAATTACACTGAAGTCACCGCGATTTATGATGACCCTTAGGACATAAAAACGCGGAATATGATTCTTCATGTAGTGCATGAAGTGCATTGTGATCACCACGAACGGTAATGCATGCTACATCTACATCCATACTCCGCAAGCCACCTGACGGTGTGTGGCGGAGGGTACCTTGAGTACCTCTATCGGTTCTCCCTTCTATTCCAGTCTCGTATTGTTCGTGGAAAGAAAGACTGTCGGTATGCCTCTGTGTGGGCTCTAATCCCTCTGATTTTATCCTCATGGTCTCTTCGCGAGATTACGTAGGAGGGAGCAATATACTGCTTGACTCCTCGGTGAAAGTATGTTCTCGAAACTTTGACAAAAGTCCGCACCGAGCTACTGCGCGCCCCTCTTGCAGAGTCTGCCACTGGAGTTTATCTATCATCTCTGTAACGCTTTCCCGATTACTAAATGATCCTGTAACGAAGCGCGCTGCTCTCCGTTGGATCTTCTCTCTCTCTTCTATGAACCCTATCTGGTACGGATACCACACCGGTGAACAGTATTCAAGCAGTGGGCGAACAAGCGTACTGTAACCTACTTCCTTTGTTTTCGGATTGCATTTTCTTAGGATTCTTCCAATGAATCACAGTCTAGCATCTGCTTTACCGACGACTAAATTTTAAATCACTCCTAATGCCTACTCCCACATAATTTATGGAATTAACCTCTTCCAGTTGCTGACCTACTATGTTGTTGCTAAATGATAAAGGATTTTTCTTTCTATGTATTCACAGCACATTACACTTGTCTACATTGAGATTCAATTGCCATTCCCTGTACCATGTGTCAATTCGTTGCAGATCCTCCTGCATTTCAGTACGATTTTCCATTGTTACAAACTCTCGATATACTACAGCATCATCCGCAAAAAGCCTCAGTGAACTTCCGATGTTATCCACAAGGTCATTTATGTACATTGTGAATAGTAACGGTCCTACGACACTCCCCTGCGGCACACCTGAAATCACGCTCACTTCGGAAGACTTCTCTCCATTGAGAATGACATGCTGCGTTCTGTTATCTAGGAACTCTTCAATCCAATCACACAATTGGTCTGATAGTCCATATGCTCTTACTTTATTCATTAAACGACTGTGGGGAACTGTATCGAACTCCTTGCGAAAGTCAAGAAACCAGGCATCTACCTGGGAACCCGTGTCTATGGCCCTCTGAGTCTCGTTGATGAATAGCGCTCTGCAGCGTGCTCCCATGCTGGCCACAAGACTGGTGCGGCGTTATTGTGGTAGGGCGTTCCATTTCTTCACCAGCGCGGTTGACAGCTGCTAGATAGTCGTTGGTGCATGTGGACGAATTGCAGAGCGTCTCCCCAATGCATCGCACACGAGGTCAGTGGGATTTAAGTCGGGGGAACGGGCAGGCCAGTACACGGGCCGAAATCATCTCCTTCCAGACTCACATGGGGAAGGAGTACCGTGTCACAATAACGTTGACCGATGAATGTGCCGTATTTAAAGATTTAGAGGTCAGTACGCCCACGCAAGATTATGCCTCCTCACATCGTAACTCATGGACTACCAAAACGATTATGTTCGACAATGGTGGACGCATCGTGATGTGGCGAGAGGTGGGAATACGTGATGCACCTTGGAGTACTGTCTATCATAATCGTGTTGGTTCAAAATGGCTCTAAGCACTATGGGACTTAACATCTGAGATTATCAGTCCCCTAGTCTTCGAACTACTTAAACCTAACTAACCTAAGGACGTCACACACATCCATGCCCAAGGCAGGATTCGAACCTGCGACCGCAGCAGCAGCGCGGTTCCGGAGTGAAGTGCCTAGAACCGCACGGCCACAGCGGCCGGCAATCATTTTGGTGGTCCAGGTTTTGTGTTGTAGGAAGACATTATGTGGCATGGGTGTACTGACTTCCAAATAGTTGATCACGGTACGCTTACAGGTGAACGTTGTTGTTTCGCTGTAATCCTTTCCCATGTCCGTCTTTACAGGGATGCATTCGGCCCGGACTTCATTTTCATGGATGACAATGGGTGACTGCATCGAACAGTGCAGGTGAAGATGCTCTTTGAACGAGGGTATATTCGGCGAATGGACTGGCCTGCCCGTTTCCCCGATTTAAATCCCATCGAGCACCTGTGAGATGCGTTAGAAGACGTACTGCACATGTCTACATGCACCAACGAACATCCAGCAGTTGTCAGCCGCGCTGCTGAAGGAATAGAACGCCCTACCACAACAATTCCTTATCACACTCGCGGCCAGCATGGAAGCGTGTTGCACAGCATCCTTTGCCGTCGGTGTGTAATTACGCGCTCTATTAAAAGAACCCACTCCCGCCTTTTGTGATGTCCAGGGCACCATCACGAACCGCGGTGACTTTAAATAAAAATGTCATTTCTGTTGTTCTCATTGCGTATTACTTTCATTTACCTTCTGTACTACAGTGTAGCAGTGCTTTCTATGTATGGTTCAAGTTTCATCAAGGTGTTCTACCTGGCAGCGAACATCACGCGAAACTTATTTTCGCCCTTAAGTTTTGCAAAACCAGTGTATCGTTCAAAGAAAGAATGTAGTCTTACAAACAGATAATGAGTTTTGTATTTTGCGCAATCAGCGACATCGACTGTATGAGAAGCAAAAGAAATAAACAGTATTTTGAAAACGGCATTGAACAGTTTTACTAAACCAAATAGGGTTCCCGAAGCTAAATTTCCGAAGTGTCTGGAAAGGATCTCTTACAGTCCGTTGGCATCAACACTTCTGACTTAAGATAGAGAGATATTAACTTCTACTGTGAAAACCGTTCAGACAGTGAGGGCTGCTCAACGAGCAATGACGGAATGCTTGCTGGGAATCACTAGGATCGGTGATCAACCTAGAACCACAGGCGTGATGATGACTGCAGTGAAAATGAAATGAAGGTGAGAGGGCATGTAGCCAAGCGAATGAATTGCAGAGAGCCTACGGAATTACGATTACTTCAATGTATTCCAAGAACCAAGAAAACCGTGATAATCTGAAACTTCCTGGCAGATTAAAACTGTGTGCCGGACCGAGACTCGAACTCGGGACCTTTGCCTTTCGCTGGCAAGTGCTCTACCATCTGAGCTACCCAAGCCCGACTCACGCCCGGTCCTCACAGCTTTACTCCTGCCAGTATCTCGTCTCCTACCTTCCAATCTTCACAGAAGTTCTCCTGCGAACCTAGCAGAACTAGCACTCCTGATAGAAAGGATACGGCGGAGACATGGCTTAGCCACAGCCTGGGGGATGTTTCCAGAATGAGATTTTCACTCTGCAGCGGAGTATGCGCTGATATGAAACTTCATGGCAGATTAAAACTGTAGGAGACTAGATACTGGCAGAAGTAAAGCTGTGAGGACGGGGCGTAGCTCAGATGGTAGAGCACTTGCCCGCGAAAAGCAAAGGTTCAGAGTTCGAGTCTCGGTCCGGCACACAGTTTTAATCTGCCAGGAAGTTTCATATCAGCGCACACTCCGCTGCAGAGTGAAAATCTCATCCCGTGATAATCTGATTTATAATTGGTCCACAGTCTCAATATATTTTTAAACTTAAAACCTTGTCCTTCGTTAAGGGGTGCGCAATTTTCACTTTTATTGGTTTATGGTCAATCTATACTTTCTAGTCATTATCAAGCAACATTCAGTTAACTGTCATGGAAATTGCCCTGCGGCCGACGTTCTTTTGACGATTTTTCTCACGTTCCGCCAGCACGAGTGGCTGTGACTGTCTAAGCTTAAACCCTCCATTACTGGTGGCGGACTGAACGGTGAAGCTTTGACATGGCCGGCGAAAGGTCAAAAAATTCATCAAACAAACATTGGCCGAAGAAGTTAACATGTTCTCGCCATACACAGCTTGAGATCTCTTCGGGTCTGCGGAGTCTGTTAACCTTGGTTTTTGGCAGTGAGCTGCCGCTGGTGACCGACATTCGCACAGGACGCCCGTGACGCCAGAGAGCAGTCGAGGTGCACTCTTAGCGCCGTACAGTCGCTTTCCCTTCCGCCTTAGCTTACGCTAGGCAGCCAGTTGTTTCATTCCTGCTCTTAAAACGACTCGTTCATACGAGCATTTCTATTTTGTATTTGCAACGCGGGACACCATGGAATATTACCAGAAGATCCGAATCCAAAATTAGCTACGAAGTGTAAGTGTAACACTCTTGGAGTATATGACAGTACGTCTTTCTCCTTTTACGATTTCTGCGTTTAGGATCATTGCATGGTGTGCTCTAAGAAAGATTAGGGTTTTAATATCTCATCGACGATGAAGTCGTTACAGACGGAATACCACCACCAATTCGACAAGGATTGCGAAGAAAAAAACCGATAGTGCGTCCAGAACCTGACTCTTGAAGAACGGTCACGTGTGTGTGTGTTTGTTTTACACCTCCACACCACCTCCTAAACGAATGTACTGATTTCAATCAAACTTTCTACACACATCACTTACTGTCTGGAAGTCGTCGCTGTGGTGGTAAAAAAACAGCTATCTATCTAAGGAGTGGGGGTGAAAAGCAGTGTAGCCTATGACGCGCGAAAAGCTGTAATTTAGTCATTCAGCATTTGAGAATGAGAGCACCCAGAGACTTGCAACAAACTTTACACACAATTTCAAACTTCAACGAAACTTTTTCTCGCTGACACTGCTCAAAAAAAGAAGAAACGAGAAAGTTTATCGCTACTACATGTTCGCTGTTCATGCTGTAAAAATTGCCGCATGGAGAATGACGTTTTAATTTACCCCTTGTTTACTGCTAACTGTATTAGCGACACATTTTGCAGACAGTATTCACATATACCACTGCATGTAGCAGAAAAATTAAATAACTGTACGACACACAGTTCTGGAGACACGATGTTATAAACAGTGAGATGCATGAAAAACTGCCCCATCATGCAAGACGTTTAAATTTATTGCGTAGTTGCTACTAACAGTACTAACAACACTTTTTGCAGATGGTAACAACTGACGCTGAATATAGCTACCAAAATATATCATCCTGCGACACACAGTTCAGCAGATGTGACGCTACATACTGAGATGCGTGAAAAACTGACGCATCATGCATGACATTTAAGTTTATTACTCCTTCACTACTCACTCTTCCCGCAAAAAATGTAGCATACGTTCTCCAAATACACCATGGAATGTATTATTGTACAGAAAATAGTTCACAAGATATGATTTCATAAAAACGGAGCAGCGTGGAAACGAAACTGCAAGGCAAAATTCGCTAGAGGTACAGGTGAACAGATGTAAGTGAAATATGTTAAAATATATAGAATATTTAAAATACATTTGACATGTACGTATGTGGGCAAAGCCATGGGTAAGAAGCTCATCTTAAAATCCTGGAATGATTTCAAACAAATTTTGTATACATATAAATTACAATCCGGAAACATTGGGACGAAATTGATACCATGGAGAGAGTAGTGGGTGGAGGAGAAGGAACAACAGTGAGGGAAAAGGAGAAAGTGAGCACGGGTAGTGGTGAAGAATACATGGAGAGAGAGAGAGAGAGAGAGAGAGAGAGAGAGAGAGAGAGAGAGAGAGAGAGAGGGGGGGGGTGCCAAGAAGGAGGGAGTGACAGGGAGGAGAGGGGGTCAAGGGGGCAATGGGGTGGTGGTGGGCAGGCAAGTTTGGCGGCAAGGGGGGAGAAGTGCAGTGGCGAGGGTGTGTGGGAAATGGGGTGGTGAGGGGAGAAATTGGTGGTGTGGGTGAGAAGGGGGACGAGGGAAGTGAGAGGGGGTGAGGAGTGTTAGCAAGTGATGTGTGTGGGGTGTGGTGGAGGTGTGAGGGTAGTGGTGTGGGGGTGGAGGGGTGCGAGCAATGGTGGGGTTCAAGAGGTGTGAGCGGTACTGAGGGTGTGGTGTGGTGTGGTGTGGTGTGGTGTGGTGTGGTGGGGGCGTCGGGGGCTGGGGGCATCGGGGGGTGAGGGGCCTGAGGAGTGAGTGCGTCGGGGGGTGAGTGCGTCGGGGGGTGAGTGCGTCGGGGGGTGAGTGCGTCGGGGGGTGAGTGCGTCGGGGGGTGAGTGCGTCGGGGGGTGAGTGCGTCGGGGGGTGAGTGCGTCGGGGGGTGAGTGCGTCGGGGGGTGAGTGCGTCGGGGGGTGAGTGCGTCGGGGGGTGAGTGCGTCGGGGGGTGAGTGCGTCGGGGGGTGAGTGCGTCGGGGGGTGAGTGCGTCGGGGGGTGAGTGCGTCGGGGGGTGAGTGCGTCGGGGGGTGAGTGCGTCGGGGGGTGAGTGCGTCGGGGGGTGAGTGCGTCGGGGGGTGAGTGCGTCGGGGGGTGAGTGCGTCGGGGGGTGAGTGCGTCGGGGGGTGAGTGCGTCGGGGGGTGAGTGCGTCGGGGGGTGAGTGCGTCGGGGGGTGAGTGCGTCGGGGGGTGAGTGCGTCGGGGGGTGAGTGCGTCGGGGGGTGAGTGCGTCGGGGGGTGAGTGCGTCGGGGGGTGAGTGCGTCGGGGGGTGAGTGCGTCGGGGGGTGAGTGCGTCGGGGGGTGAGTGCGTCGGGGGGTGAGTGCGTCGGGGGGTGAGTGCGTCGGGGGGTGAGTGCGTCGGGGGGTGAGTGCGTCGGGGGGTGAGTGCGTCGGGGGGTGAGTGCGTCGGGGGGTGAGTGCGTCGGGGGGTGAGTGCGTCGGGGGGTGAGTGCGTCGGGGGGTGAGTGCGTCGGGGGGTGAGTGCGTCGGGGGGTGAGTGCGTCGGGGGGTGAGTGCGTCGGGGGGTGAGTGCGTCGGGGGGTGAGTGCGTCGGGGGGTGGGGGGCCCGAGGGGGTGGGGGGCCCGAGGGGGTGGGGGGCCCGAGGGGGTGGGGGGCCCGAGGGGGTGGGGGGCCCGAGGGGGTGGGGGGCCCGAGGGGGTGGGGGGCCCGAGGGGGTGGGGGGCCCGAGGGGGTGGGGGGCCCGAGGGGGTGGGGGGCCCGAGGGGGTGGGGGGCCCGAGGGGGTGGGGGGCCCGAGGGGGTGGGGGGCCCGAGGGGGTGGGGGGCCCGAGGGGGTGGGGGGCCCGAGGGGGTGGGGGGCCCGAGGGGGTGGGGGGCCCGAGGGGGTGGGGGGCCCGAGGGGGTGGGGGGCCGAGGGGTGAGAGCAGCGGTGAGGGGGCCGAGGGGGTGAGAGCAGCGGTGAGGGGGCCGAGGGGGTGAGAGCAGCGGTGAGGGGGCCGAGGGGGTGAGAGCAGCGGTGAGGGGGCCGAGGGGGTGAGAGCAGCGGTGAGGGGGGCCGAGGGGTGAGAGCAGCGGTGAGGGGGGCCGAGGGGTGAGAGCAGCGGTGAGGGGGGCCGAGGGGTGAGAGCAGCGGTGAGGGGGGCCGAGGGGTGAGAGCAGCGGTGAGGGGGTCGGAGGGGTTAGAGCTGCAGTGAAGGTGGTGAGGGGGTGATGTTTGGGTAGAGTGGGGTGTGGTGATTGTGGGGGAGAGAGAGACAGAGAGAGAGAGAGAGCATGAGAGTTGCTGTGTCAATAGATTGCCGGAGTCCGTGATTGTCAACCCACAGCCCCACCTCATGGAGATCGATACCAGCAATACTCACAGGTGTGCGTTTCTAGCTTGTAGATATCGCTGTGGAGGTTCTTACATACACAGATCACCCATAACGACATGACCATCTGCCTAATAGCGTGTTAGGTCAACCTTGGTGCGCTAAAGAGCAGCGATTGTCCGTGCCACTGATTCGTCAAGTCTTTGGCCTTTTTCTGAGGTATGTGGTACCAGACGTCTATATACAGGTAATTCACGTAATTTACGAGTCTGTGGCGTCAGGTATATCCCCAGCTGTGTCCTATCGGCTTCAGATCAGGTGAAGTTGATGTCAGGACATGAAATTGAGTTCGCTATCAAGAACCTCAATTCAATGAAGCATGTGCCAGGCCTTGTGAGATCGACAACTTTTATCCTGCTGGAAAACGCCATTGCCGTCAAGGAAGGCATGAAGACATGCAGGTGGCCCAGCTGAATGCTTGTCTCCCTGTTCCCTCCATCACGTCACCCTACAGCATAATACTGCCCTCACTGGCCAGCGTTTATGGTGTGGTGAGTGTTTCGAGCAGCCGTTCGCATGTACGACAGGCACGACTACCGACCTCGTTTACCAAGAAACGTGATTCATTCGACCAGGCGAGAAGTTTGCACTGAATCACGGTACAGCCTTGATGACCTCTGTTCGAGTGTTCGGGTCTCCCACCAGATAGGATTAAAGAAAGACAGCGAAGCATTTCACAGGCGTGCGCTAGATTTGTTACCGGTAGGTTCGATCAGCATGCAAGTATTACGGAGATTCTTTGTGAAGTCAAATGGGGAACACTGGATGGAAGACGATGCTCTTTTCACAAGGCACTATTGTGCAGATTTAGAGAACAGGAATTTAAGGCCGACTGCTGAAAGATTCTACTGTCCCCAACATACATTTTGTATAAGAACCGTGAAGATAAGTTGTGAGAAATTAGGGCTTGAGTGGAGTCTTTCAGACAGTCTTTTTTGTCGCGCATTTGCGAGCGGAACAGGAAAGGAAATGTCTGTAGTGGTACAAGGTACCCTCAGCCATGCACCGTTCCGTGGTTTGCGAAGTGTGTATGTAGATGTAGAACCCGTGGCCACTGCACTTGTAACTGATCAAGTCTTTGAGTCAACATGGAACACGTACTGACCGTCGTATCGGAACTCCATGTTCGCAATGTTCGCTGAATGACGTTTCCGAAACACCCTGTGCCTGAATGAACATCGTACTCGGTCATTAAACCTACCAAAAACCGCGGCCTATTCTGCGTTGCAGAGAGGACAAGCCTTCGTTTTCCACGTTCTGTGACGAGGTATGGAAGTCAAAAACCTTGTCGCCTACCCGTGTTTTCACCATCATTCAACCATTTTCCATAGGGCAGTAGCAGGCGAACAGCTGACCTGTTTCGGCGTTCCCGAGATGCTCGTTGCATGGCGCGGGGCCACAACAGTCTGCCTTTTGTAAAAGTCGCTTATGCCAGTGGGTTTCCCCATTCGTGGCCGTTATCGTTTAATGTATGTTTCCCCATTCCGCTTATATGCTCCCCGTACAGCGTCACGTATCCGCAACTGCACCAGGCGGCATTCAGTTTCGCGGTGGACAGTGGTCATAACGTTTTTAGCACACCCTCTGATGACGCAAGCAGCTCCAACATGCCTGCAACGCCTACAGCTCGTACAGAACGAGGTGCTACGCATCACAAGCTGCTCCGTGATACACATGCACCGCGGACCTTCACAACGAAAACGAAAACCGCCTCAAGACTCTCTCGGAGGTGTTAAAAAAAAACTAGCCACACGACTGTACAGGAATTCAAGACACTCTAACAACCCCTTCATCCTAAATCTGTCGAACTACAATCACAACCACAGGCAGAAGCATCATCGCTCAAAGATATTCCTTAGCTGAGACGCTTAGCCACCTATGGAAAGCTAAAGAAACACAATCGACGCCAATATCGGCGAACCTCCGCATCTCAACAAAGCTGACTGGAACTATCAGATGAACCAACACAGCTGCAAAACCGGCAGAAGCAGGGAAGACATACTAAGCGCAAACATAACCAGCACGACCTTCACCCTGGACGATCGATTTATGATCATTTGACTAATCGTATGGCAACCATGGCATATATATTATGTTCTTTATATTAATTAAAAAAGCACTAACAACTGTATACCGATAAGATTGTAATAGTGACAAGTCTTTGCTGTTAGATTTAGAAGCATCCGACTCTCCTTACATTTCAAGGCGGTGAGTTACTCTGTATTGTTAGTGAAATAAGTAAGTAATAAATAATAAATAAAAATCATGGCATGTTCCAGGTACGCAGACGCTGCAGCTGGCCCAGGAGACGTCATCTGTGCCCAGCCTGAGCAGTACCACTCACCGATGCAGTGACACACTTTATGACTAACCTACACTGTGGCATTGGTATCAATAACTAACAATAACATTATCCTTGCATGATTTGTCGCAGAGAGCAAGAAAACCCACTACTGCTGTATTACCCGTATGGACTGTCGCAGAGGTTTTTTCTACTTGGCACTCGCCTTGGCACCTTCCTCCCCTCCCACCCCCCCCTCCCACCTCTGCCCTCCAACCCGTTGCTCTTCAATCGCTTTCGTCCACTTTCTATCTCCCCGATTCTACCCAGACCCAGAGGTAGAGTGACAGTAGAGCTTTTGTAGTGGGCCGGCCGCGGTGGCCGTGCGGTTCTAGGCGCTGTAGTCCGGAACCGCGCGACTGCTACGGTCGCAGGTTCGAATCCTGCCTCGGACATGGATGTGTGTCATGTCCTTAGGTTAGTTAGGTTTAAGTAGTTCTAAGTTCTAGGGGACTGATGACCTCAGATGTTAAGTCCCATAGTGCTCAGAGCCATTTGAACTTTTGTAGTGGTCACCATACCGGTGCAGGCGTGAAGGGGCTCCACCCTATTTATCGCTACAAATAGCCTGCAACCTCTACTAAAAATGCATTTGGACAGCGCTCTTCAAAAAGACAAGCTGAGGATCTTGGATTGAGTGTCCTGCTATGTTGTGTGCGAATTTTGCCAAATTAAAGAGTTTGTACTTTCTTTGGATCCAGCCGACGCATATGTAATTTCCAAGGTACAACAACTTCTACTGCCCGAGAAAATACGTAATTTGCAGACAGAACCATGTTGCGTCCATAGTTACAAGTATCTGACTGCCGCTATTAGACCTTCCGTGAGGGAGAAGTCAGATTTCTTTGCCAATGTCGAACATGAGTCTTAGCCTCCAGAAGAACCCAGGTACTGGGGAATTTGCCTCCTCTGGAGAGCTGCCATTTCAAGTGAATACAAAATTTGCCCCACTGGTTTCTGTGGATGTCGAAAGAAACTTAACCATCTACCAACACATTTTATTTCCTAATAGAAACACACATTGGTAGAAATGTAGAGGTGCTTAATGTCTTACAGTACAACAGCTTTTCGTTGTTTGCCCTTCTTCTGATGAGTGATGATTTAATATACTTATTTGTAACTTAATAAACTAGAATAGAAGAGAGAATGTTCTACTGGTTTCTGCTCGTCAAGCTGAGTGTGCCGTATGATACATGCCGAAAAAAATTGTAGTCGTGTCGCTATGCAGGCATGACAAAACAGATGCTCCTACTCTGAGTTTTGATCGACTGTGTTAACACTCGTTTTGGAACTACTGATCCCTGTTTTTAACTGGTTGTTTTGAAAAGTTTTTTCCGTTCAAAAACCACGAGAAATGATGATAGTTTTCTTCCAGACATCATGAATTGACTGTATGGGCTGTGGATTACCAACCACTGCCATATCTCTATGGGCGATTTGTGTTGAAGTGATGTGGTAGTAATAAGTTACAGACTCAGCGCATTTTTTTTTTTTTTTTTTTTTTTTTGCGAATACGGCTACATGCTCGGAATTTACTGGTTGCTATTTAAGACACTGGTTTAAATCCAGTAAGAAAAAACATCTTAGTCTCTAGTATTTCTCATGTAACTAAGGCCACACCTATACTAATATTTTATTTTTCTGCACATGTTACCAGTTTTAAATTAAAAGCCGGCCGCGGTGGCCGAGCGGTTCAGTCCGGAACCGCATGAATGCTACGGTCGCAGGTTCGAATCCTGCCTCGCGTATGGATGAGTGTGATGCCCTTAGGTTAGTTAGGTTTAAGTAGTTCTACGTTGTAGGGGACTGATGACCTCAGAAGTTAAGTCCCATAGTGCTCAGAGCCATTTGAACCACTTAAATTAAAAATCCATTTGTGGACTATAAGGAGTTGTCCATATTTTACTCCTTTTTCTGAATGAAACCTTTCCTTCTGCGAAATTCGAGTTAATATTTATCCTTCGTTACCCTATAAATTTCAGGCAAAAGAAGCATTTGGGTTTTCAGAAATAAAAAGTTCTGCGAGAATCCAAAGAAGAGCGGCGCGTTTCGTCACAGGGTTATTTGGTAACCGTGATAGCGTTACGGAGATGTTTAATACACTCAAGTGGCAGACTCTGCAAGAGAGGCGCTCTGCATCGCGGTGTAGCTTGCTCGCCAGGTTTCGAGAGGGTGCGTTTCTGGATGAGGTATCGAATATATTGCTTCCCCCTACTTATACCTCCCGAGGAGATCACGAATGTAAAATTAGAGAGATTAGAGCGCGCACGGAGGCTTTCAGACAGTCGTTCTTCCCGCGAACCATACGCGACTGGAACAGGAAAGGGAGGTAATGACAGTGGCACGTAAAGTGCCCTCCGCCACACACCGTTGGGTGGCTTGCGGAGTATAAATGTAGATGTAGATGTAGAATACCGTGTAAAATTGCTAAGTGGGTCTAAGGCTCCCAATCAGTCCCTTATTGACTAGCCTGGTGCGGCAGTTGAAGATAGCAAACTAAGATTAGGTGGACAACCTGCGCCGACTACTTTTTAGTTGTTACAGACATTGGGGCCGGTTGTCGCGGGTTATTTACATGGGAAAAAAATTGTTTATAATTTTATTAAGAATAGAAAATTCAAAGAATGGAACAGATATATCACTAATACATATTTAAGACCAATATTGATTCTGAAGTAGTAATTCCAATAAGCAATTACAAAAATGCGCTGTATTAGTCACTTTCGAGAGCACTCTCCCAATTTTCACATGTATAAAAGTTCTTTGGCCTTGGGATAAATGATTCGTGAGCCCACTTCTCACATTGGGTCCATTTTTTCATCGATGTACTATCCGCAACAATTATATCAGCTCTCTGGGCTGAAGTAACACCAGTTTCACCAATGAGATTAAATTCATGAGATTAAAACTTATGTCTTGTGAGGACTGTCGTCAAATTATAAAAGATTCAGCTCTTGTTATGTTGATCACCTGAGGTTTCCGTAATAAAAAAAGCAGTGTACCCTTTTAAAAGAAGTCAATGAAGCCATCATCTCCAGCACATTTATTATCCTTTAAAGATTTAGAATATTTGCCACGAAAAGATCGTAAACCAATGCTTTGATTTCTTTTGACATTAAACCGAACTAAACGATGGGTGTTTTATGAATATATTGCTTTAATTCAGTCTCTTCATATATGTACATAAAAATTATTTGGAAAATAATTAAAGATCGATGAACGCTGGATTAACTTTTCATCGTCAATTTCATCTTGGGGAACTTCCTTACAGTATGTTGGTACAGTTACATAACTGATATAATAATCAGACGCAGCTTTATGAAATCATAATCCCTCCTTTCTAATGTCCCCGTTTGCCTAAGTCACATGTTGACAACGACACCCGACAGTATTGTGACAACCAAAGCCAAACATGCATTTAAGACGGAAACCAAGCTGGAAAAATAGACGTTGAACATAACGTGCACACTGACACTGAATAATATTGTGCAACTGTTCTAAAATAATAGAAAATAGTTGTGGTGTAGACATTACTGAATACAGAGTAAATAATGAAAGTTAATTATATCAATAAATGTGTACTTACGGCTACAAAAACACGAAAACGCAGTTAGGCCCAGAAACCTGTCGCCAGGAGCTAGAGACTGCGGGCACCCTACCAACTGAGAATACTGTGATCATACTGTGGTTTGAGTTCAGACCGCTAGGAAGCAGCAGCGACTTACAACTAAGACTTCTGACGGTGCCGCCTCCCCCTCCTGTACCCCCTCCAAACCCTACATCCACTAATCCATTATGGTTCCTTACCTAATATATACTGGGGTTCGTTGTTACAGGTTATTTAGATGGGAGCAAAAAATTGTAATTGATAAAGCACTAATACATATTTAGGACCAGTATGGACTTGAAGTGTAATTCCAATACGGAATTAGGAAAATACAAAACATTAGTCACTTCCAAGAGCACTCTCCCAATTTTCACATGTATAAACGTTCTTTGGCCTTGGGATAAATAATTCGTGAGCCCACTTCTCACACTGGGTCCAGCTTGTTCTCTATCTGAAATGTATATATTCACGTTATATCAGCTGTGTATAAAAGTTATTTGGCCTTGGGACATATAAACCGTGAGCCCGCTTCTAACACTGGGACCATCTTTCCGTAAATATACTGTCAGCAACAATTCTATCTGCTCTCTGCGCTGAAGTAATGCCAGTTTCGCTCATGTTCCACATTTCATGAGGTTGCAACTGGTCTCTCTCGAGAACTGCTGTAAAATTATCGAGAAACGATTCCACATTTCAGCTGAAGCTAGAAGCTCATGCCAATCTGGTCGCCTCAGGTTTCCGCAAAGAAAAAAGTAGGGAGCCCTTAAAAAAAAAAAAAAAAAAAAAAAGTCAATGAAGCGTTCGTCTGCTGCAAATGAGGATTTTGAATATTTGCCAAGAAAAGATCGTAAGCCGAAGTTCTGATTTCTTTTGGCATTAAATCTTTCTAAACATTGGGTACTTTATGAATATATTGCTTTAATTCAATCTCGTCATATATATACACATATAAAAATTGTTTGGAAAATGATTAAAGATCGAGGAACGCTGAACTATCATTTCATCTCAGATTTCGTCTTGGGAAATATTTTTACAGTATCTTGCTAAAGTTAGATAACTGCTTTAATATTCAGATGCAGCTTTGGAAGTAATAATCTCTCCTTTTTAATGTCCCTATTTGCGCAAGTCACACGTGACAACGACACCCGAAAGTATTGTGAGAACCAAAGCCGAACATACATTTAAGAAAAAACCAAGTTGGAAAAATAGACGTTGAACATAACGTGCACACTGAATAATATTATTGAATACAGAGTAAATAATGAAAGTTAATTACATTAATAAATGTGTACTTACAGCCACAAAAACACGAAAACGCCGTAAGATCCAGAAACCTGTCGCCAGGAGGTCGAGACTGCGGGCACCCTACCGACTCAGAATACGGTGATCATACTGTGGTTTGAGTTCAGACCGCTAGGAAGCAGCAGCGCCTTACAACTAAGACTTATGACGATATCGTCCGCCCACTGCTTCCCCCTCCCCCTACATCTACCAATCCATCATGCAGTAGTAGCCACTTACCAAACAGATATTGGGGTTGGTTGTTACGGGTTATTTAGGTGGGAGAAAAAACATTTATTGAAGGAAAATCACACAGTGTTACTGATAAAAAACCGATACATATTTAAGATCAATTTACATACTAAAATGGCAATTTCAGTAAATATGCAAGAAAATTACCGACGTTAGGTACTTTAGAGCGCAGTTTTATAATTTACACATGTACTAAAGTTATTCAGTTTTGGGGTTCGTAATTCCTGAATCCACTTCTTAGACCTGATTCATTTTCCTGAGATTTACTGTTAACAACAATTCTCTCCGCTCTCTGCCAGATCCGTCCATGTTCTAAATTTATTGAGGTAAAAAATTATATCGTACGAGACTGTTACCAAATTAGTGAGAAAATATTCAACATACACGTAAGTTAGGCTGAAGTTAGAAGCTCGTACCAAACTGTTCGTCTCTGGTTTCCGCAACGAAGCAGCTTGGAGTCTTGAGAAAAAAAAATCCGAACCAGTTATCTCCAGTGCACCCATTATCCTGCCAAGATTTAGAACATTTAATAGAAATCGCCATGCAAAAATCATAAGCCATTGTTTCGATTTATCTTCGCGTTAAACCGTAGTAAATATCGGCTGTTTGAAGAACGTACTGCTTTAATGTCTTCTCGTTATCATCGGAATAAACGTGTTCAGTTTAGAAAATAACTAACGTTAAGGAAAGGCGTAAGTACTGGGAGATGATGAAGCTTGCACAGGATAGGGTAGCATGGAGAGCTGCATCAAACCAGTCTCAGGACTGAAGACCACAACAACATCGCATCGTAAATTTACGAATTGGTAATCCTCCCTTTTAACTACCTCGCTTGCCCTAGTCACATGTGATAATCCTTTCCGAAATTTTTTTAACAGTAAAATCCTAATACACGCTTCAGATAAAATCCAAGGTGAAAAAAAAGCCTTCAACATAACGTACATGTTGCTACAGAAAAACTATGTGCAACTGTCCGAAAATATAATATTTACGATATAGACATAACCGAATACGGAGTGAATAATGAGAGTTAATTATACAAATAAATGAATACTTATAGCTACAAAAACGCCAGAAAGCTGTTGTCAAGAACTAGAAACTGCGTACACCATAACACTCTACCTACTCAGACTACAATGATCATAATACAGGCGAAATACCCACAGACTTCAAGAAGAATATAATAATTCCAATCCCAAAGAAAGCAAGTGTTGACAGATGTGAAAATTACCGAACTATCAGTTTAATAAGTCAGCTGCAAAATACAAACGCGAATTCTTTACAGACGAATGGAAAAACTGGTAGAAGCGGACCTCGGGGAAGATCAGTTTGGATTCCGTAGAAATGTTGGAACACGTGAGGCAATACTAACCTTACGACTTATCTTAGAAGAAAGATTAAGAAAAGGCAAACCTATGTTTCTAGCATTTGTAGACTTAGAGAAAGCTTTTGACAACGTTAACTGGAATACTCTCTTTGAAATTCTGAAGGTGGCAGGGGTAAAATACAAGGAGCGAAAGGCTATTTATAATTTGTACAGAAACCAGATGGCAGTTATAAGAGTCGAGGGGCATGAAAGGGAAGCAGTGGTTGGGAAAGGAGCGAGACAGGGTTGTAGCCTCTCCCCGATGTTATTCAATCTGTATATTGAGCAAGCAGTAAAGGAAACAAAAGAAAAATTCGGAGTAGGTATTAAAATTCATGGAGAAGAAGAAAAACTTTGAGGTTCGCCGATGACATTGTAATTCTGTCAGATACAGCAAAGGACTTGGAAGAGCAGTTGAACGGAATGGATGGTGTCTTGAAGGGAGGATATAAGATGAACATCAACAAAAGCAAAACGAGGATACTGGAATGTCGAATTAAGTCGGGTGATGCTGAGGGGATTAGATTAGGAAATGAGACACTTAAAGGAGTAAAGGAGTTTTGCTATTTAGGGAGTAAAATAACTGATGATGGTCGAAGTAGAGAGGATATAAAATGTAGATTGGCAATGGCAAGGAAATCGTTTCTAAAGAAGAGAAATTTGTTAACATCGAGTATAGATTTAAGTGTCAGGAAGTCGTTTCTGAAAGTATTTGTATGGAGTGTAGCCATGTATGGAAGTGAAACATGGACGATAAATAGTTTGGACAAGAAGAGAATAGAAGCTTTCGAAATGTGGTGCTACAGAAGAATGATGAAGATAAGGTGGGTAGATCACGTAACTAATGAGGAGGTATTGAATAGGATTGGGGAGAAGAGGAGTTTGTGGCACAACTTGACTAGAAGAAGGGATCGGTTGGTAGGACATGTTTTGAGGCATCAAGGGATCACAAATTTAGCATTGGAGGGCAGTGTGGAGGGTAAAAATCGTAGAGGAAGACCAAGAGATGAATACACTAAGCAGATTCAGAAGGATGTAGGTTGCAGTAGGTACTGGGAGATGAAGAAGCTTGCACAGGATAGAGTAGCATGGAGAGCTGCATCAAACCAGTCTCAGGACTGAAGAGCACAACAACAACAACAACAACAACAACAACTGTGGTTAGAGTTTAGCCCGCCGGGAAGCAGCAGTTACTTATAACTGAGACTTATGACCGTGTGACAACCTGACCCGGTCCCCCTACATCTACCAGTCCAGCATGCGTTCATAGTTATTTAGCTAACACCTGTATCCATGAACATGTTGCGACTCCATAACCAAGAAAAAACAAATGAAAAAGCCGTTGAAGCGTCTTTATCAGGAAGTAAAATTAACAACACATTGATAAAGGAAATAAACATAAAAAAGCCAACATATTCAAAATTTTGGTTAAATTATGTTTCACGAATAATACGTAAAATTCATTCAACTATTATCTAAACAACAACAGAGACTGATGAAAAGTAAGAACTTTCTAATAAAACCGCTTCTGTCTTTTGACAGTGTACTGTCACAGCATAATTCATCTTGGTGTAAGGTGTTATGGCCAAGAGTGTTACGGATGACACTGATCTTTCATCTTCTTGAGCTCAGCACTTCATTCTTTAAGGATGGGTGCCCAACCTTCAGACAGACTAATGGGAAAACACGGAGAAGGTAATGGAAGCACAGCAGTGTTATCAAGGTCCTAATGTCAGCCAAAATTTTGTGTGCGCGAGCGCGCATATTCCTCATTGTGCAAAATGCGACAATTGCTTCGATTGGAGACATCAGTGATTGACAAATAATTTATGTGAGGTCAATTAATTGAAAAAAACTACATAGTTTTCAGACTGTGTGTTTGAATTAATAGTTGGAGATCATTAGGTTTAATAAAAGGAACCAAAAAATATATTGAAAGGTAACCTGTTAAAAGAAAGAAGGATGATTAAGGTTTATCTTCCCGTCGATAACGGGTCATCAGAGACGGAGCTCAACTCAGGATGGCGTAAAAAAAATAAAATAAAAAAAAAACTAGCCCAGATATTGTCCTGGGCGATTCTTGGAAACCATGGAAATTTTAAATTTTGGTGGCTGGATGGGGAATTGGAGCGCCAGCCTCTCAAGACATGTGTGCAGTGTCCCAGCACTGCGACAGTCTCGTGTACATTCCTGTCCACCACTAAGCACGGTAGAAAATGTCGTGACATACCATCAAGAACGAAGCTGAATACTTAAAAGTTCTGTCTCATAACTACGCATTATTAACTCATTCGAGTGATCACAGTTCCCTGAATTTACATGTAACTTTAGTGGCATTATCAGATAGCTTTATTATGAATAGAAAACTTTTAACAAATGTCATCTTCTAAAGGGATTTGATTTATTATTTACGTTTTCTCACTTTTACATACAACACGTTTAAAAAAAGATTCCACCGATTTCACACTACTGAATCTTCTGTGTGAATGACGATGGAAATTTAGAGTGAATTTTAATCTACGCATAGATTTACGAAGTTTTTATTTTCAAAAGAGCCATTCGATTTTAAAAGGACACATCTTTCATGTACGAATATACAAACTTAGGGTACTTTCTATAGTTACGTTTAAGATTAACGTTTTTGTTTGCCTTTCACAAACGTTCAATGTGCCCCCACCGGATGCACGAGAAACATCCAGAGAATAGTCCAACTCGTCCCAAACTTTAGAGAAGACGTAAGGAGTTAGTCCTACTGCAATCATTGATTCTGCTATGAGTCGTCGAAGTTCATCTTAACCTATTCGCTTTACAGTTGTATCTCAGTCAGCCGCAGGTTTCAAGTCCGTTATTACATTGCCGGCCGTGAGACGGGCAGAGCAGCGGCCTTTCTTCTTAGTGTTTCTCCTTCTCTGTTAATAGATGGCACGACATATAACATTGGAAAGTTGAGAAATCGATCTACTTATTTGTGTGTGACGCACTCTATTTCTTTCGATATTTTCAAGTTATAAGCAATCGTCTTCAGGTTTTGTTAGGTTTATCCCCCCCACTCCCTCCATGGTTTCATCAAGAATACAGAAAACACCCTCCAGAAATTGTGTAGCGTTCAAAGCATGGCAAAAGAAATGTGGTACACAGTATGAGTGTGAGAAATGTCTAGTGGCTTTGGACATGCCTGCATTTTTTTCCGGGTATACCACATCATTTAGGACTTCTAAAAGAGTATTATCTTCACTTCTCATGACTTCAGTAACTTCAGTAAGTAGTAAGGATATATTTATAACGCATTCCTATTAAAAATTATATAATTTTGAGAAAAGTGTGTAAGACAAATATCCTGATTATCGTAAATTTAAATAGTAAATATAGGGTTAACTATGGGGAAAAACATTAGTAAGTCAGTGGGTTAAAGTTGCTAGAAATGGAGGCACGTAGACGAAGTGTTTCACAAAAAAAAAAAAAAAAATAAAAAATAAAAAATCACGTATTATGAGATTAGGCGATCGTGGAAGCTATTGATGTAATGCATCATCGTCACGACCCTTAATCCCGTTCCACACGACCGACTTCCTGGCCAAAATCGACCACACTTAGTGGTTGCGCTGCTCGTGCTTGTGTGTAAATAACTCGGCAGCAACATAGCTAGTGTGTCAGTTACGTCAATGGTCAACTGGTTGTGCCGATTGTGGAGTTCTAAGATCTAGTGTGTGCTGCAAATTGCGCATACACAGAAACAGGGGCCAACTCGCTCCTCTCTTAGTAATCGATTTTGTGTCTTCATAATCCTTATTTTGTTGTTTGCATTGTTTCCGCGATACATTGCGAAGGTTCCTCGATAATCTATTTTTACCACTACCTTCTTCCGCAAGGGAAGAAATATCTGAAAGCAAGAACACATCTGTGTTTTACAATACTTGGACACAGAAAGAGCCGACAACATACATATTTAAGAAGGTAAATGGATAACCATATTTAGTCACAGCTGTTTCAATAGTTAAAAGTGAGATCTATTTAACGAGGAAAATAATTTTTGATGTTATTTGACACTTAGAAAACAAGATACGAAGGATAAAGTAAAAAAATACTATTTTTTGTCTCCTAAAAATTCTTCGATGTGTTCGTAAGTATATATTGTCTCGAACAAATAAATTTAGGTATTTTGAAAAGTTTGGATAAAACTTTTGATATTCTTTCATTTGTCAGGTTTGTGGAATATTTAGCGTACACCCATTGTCAAGAACATCCACTATGCATTTTGTTATTGTCATTAGTAAACTTTACTATCAATGTTTGTTCCTACATTCTATTACTACATACTGATTTTTTCGTGAAAAGGTTCGTACCTCCTAACCCAATCTTCATCGATCTGATACTAACAATTTTGGCCCTGACAAGCAAGCGAAAACGACCCGTCGTGACAGACGAGACTCAGTACAGGAACGAAACACCAGGGGCGTTATAGTAGACTCCAGAGTAGCTGACTGAGTAAAGAAAGCCAATCGTGTCAAACGGGTTTTACGGCTTACGGCCGATCCATCGTTGAGGCAACTCATTTTTTTAAACCATATAGTTGTAACTTAAAAAAGAGAATTGAAAAGGTCCTTTGTTGCTGTATTATCGCCATATCGACTACACGCACGATGCATAATGAACGAAAGAGCGATCGAGTGGGCTCCACCAGAGAGGCGACGTAACTCAGCAACTTTCAGCTGACTCCAGTTCGGTGCACAAGTTTAAATCTACCTCAATTTTCTATTTCATTCATGAGGAGGATATAATCTCTTTGAAACACACTTTATGTTATCATTATACCGAAACTAGATGCCACCAGTCTTCAAGCATAAAAGTACTGTAGTATCAAACTGCTCTCCTCCCATCAGTGACCACAAACAAATTGTTTAGTGGTCACAGTGATAAATCTTGTCTTATTTAGTGTTGGCATTCATATCTATGATTTGCGAGTAAGGATGCTGGTATAAGCATAGACATACACTACTGGCCATTAAAGTTACTACACCGCGAAGATGACGTGCTACAGACGCGAAATTTAACCGACAGGAAGACGATGCTGTGATATGCAAATGATAAGCTTTTCAGAGCGTTCACACAAGGTTGGCTCCGGTGGCGACACCTACAACGTGCTGACATGAGGAAAGTTTCCAACCCATTTCTCATACACAAACAGAAGTTGACCGGCGTTGCCTGGTGAAATGTTGTTGTGATGCCTCGTGTAAGGAGGAGAAATGCGTACCATCACGTTTCCGACTTTGATAAAGGTCGGATTGTAGCCTATCGCGATTGCGGTTTATCGTATCGCGACAATGCTGCTCGTGTTGGTCGAGACCCAATGACTGTCAACAGAATACGGAAGCGGTGGGTTCCGGAGGGTAATACGGAACGCCGTGCTGGATCCCAACGGCCTCGTATCACTAGCAGTCGAGATGACAGGCATCTTATCCGCATGCTTGTAACGGATCGTGCAGCCACGTCTCGATCCCTGAGTCAACAGATGGGGACGTTTGCAGGACAACAACCATCTGCACGAACAGTTCGACGACGTTTGCAGCAGCATGGACTATCAGCTCGGAGACCATGGCTGCGGTTACCCTTGACGCTGCATCACAGACAGGAGCGCCTGCGGTGGTGTACTCAACGACGAACCTGGGTGTACGAATGGCAAAACGTCATTTTTTCGGATGAATCCAGGTTGTATTTAGAGCATGATGATGGTCGCATCCGTGTTTGGCGACATCGCGGTGAACGCACATTGGAAGCGTGTATTCGTCATCGCTATACCGGCGTATCACCCGGCGTGATGGTATGGGGTACCATTGGTTACAGGTCTCGGTCACCTCTTGTTCGCATTGACGGCACTTTGAACAGTGGACGTTACATTTTAGATGTGTTGCGACCCGTGGTCCTGTACGGGCCTTTCTGGATACAGAAAATGTTCGACTGCTGCCCTGGCCAGCACATTCTCCAGATATCTCACCAATTGAAAAAGTCTGGTCAATGGTGGCCGAGCAACTGGCTCGTCACAATACGCCAGTCACTACTCGTGATGAACTGTGGTATCGTGCTGAAGCTGCATGGGCAGCTGTTCCTGTACACGCCATCCAAGCTCTGTCTGAATAAATGCCCAGGCGTATCAAGGCCATTATTACGGCTAGAGTTGGTTGTTCTGGGTACTGATTTCTCAGGATCTATGCACCCAAATTGCGTGAAAATATAATCACATGTCAGTTCTAGTTTAATATATTTGTCCAATGAATACCCGTTTATCATGTGCATTTCTTCTTGGTGTAGCAATTGTAATGGCCAGTAGTGTATTATTCGACCCCAAATTCGTGTGCTACTAAACAAGGATTATTACACACTTTCTGATTAGTTGTCAAACAATGCAAAATCATACGTCCATTACGCATACTTTTGAGTATTAGCGCACATACTGGTCAGCGTGACAGGTAAGCTGTAGTTTTAGAAAATAATTATTCGGTTAATTTAAATAACTGTGTGGGTTACTCGATTTAATAGTTACTTTTGTCTGTTTTGCTTGTTTTCTATTGAACTGTGAACAGTGCTTGGACAGAGGCTTCATGAAGGATACCGGTTATAGCACATTACATGTATGTTTTATTAATATTCATCAAACTGCACCTATTAGATACTGTATGCCTATATGAATGAATTAACTAAATGTTATCAGTGTGTAACCCTTCTGCTAACATGAAATGTTTAATATCATTTTGAAGAAGATTTATGAATGAAGTTTTACTATACATATATAAAGAGATGAGGTAAGAGCATTTACAAAGGAGAAGTATTACTTTTTATATTATATAAAAATCGTTGGAGTTAAAGTACGTTGAATTTATAACTGTGATCTAAAATTTGCATAACAATTTAACAGAGGCAGGAAGAGAAAACTGTGCTTGGTCATTTATAGCTAAGCTGTCATTTTGTATCATATTTTTAATTGATTTCAAGTAGATCCACTAGTGTCATTTCTGCTGTTTTTAGCAGTATGTAAAACGTTGCAGTCTACGCATCTAGTAGTTGATGTTCATTTTTTTGTTCATGTTTACTTCCTAAAATACAAGTAAGGAAATATGCTTCTGCTTTGAACAAACAAATTATGTGTTTTTAGCACCCAGACAGGTATTGGTGAAGTTTCAGGATCGTCAGTAGGTTCATGTGTCTTCTGTCAAATAACATGCAAGGAAGTTTTGGTTTATAATATGCACAATTTTAAGAGTTTCTATACATTATCATGCAAAATTTGGTTACAGGTTACTTTGCAGAAGGTAAATGAAACCATTGACGATGGTGGAACTTCAACAAAACAGACCTGGGTATTAAAAAGGAAGAATTTGAGTTTTCTCAATGTGGAAACGTCATATTCTACTTTGTATGGGTGGCTTTCTGTAAAAATATAGAAGACAATTTTTTTTTTTAGTCTTCAGTTAGAGTAAGCGTCAGTTATTAAAATGTTAGAATAGAACAGTAAATTGCCCTTTTCTTATTAATGTAAGATTTTCATAGAATATAAAAATATAATATTTTACTTAGTAAATAATCTGTATCTCATCATATTATGTATATTCCGCGTCTGTAATATCTGGTCAAGTAGAACGTTATTTCATTTGTAGTTGCAATATTCAGTTGTCATCTGAAGATGGCCCAAGAAACATAAAGCCTGTTCGTGATCAAACAAACAGTATTTGCAGAATATCTGTTCTGTGAGTGAATTTGCCAGTCATTTTATAAAAAGACACACACACACACATACTTTAATGGCGTAAAGATTAAGACTCGCGAGATATTTAAATGTTATTGAATGTCTTAACGATACCTGCTGTGATCAGTGTCTAACTTGCACAGAATTGTACAAAGAATTCCCTATTTTGTTACCTACATGTCCTGTATGTTGCTCTGGTTCAGACTCACGTTTATGCAGTGGCGTAGCTAGGTAGTTTGGTAACCGGTGCACACTTTTGTCACCCCTCCCCCATCTCCCAAATTGCCAACCCCACAAGAAGCATAAAATACACTTTGCAAAGTCCTTATGTATGAAAACGAACAGGTAAAACGCATCTAAAAATGTAAGTTTAACTGATTATTAAAAATACAGAACAAGTAACCGAAGATCTGGCTGCAAAATTTGAAATTGCCTCATCAATATCTTTAACCAGTTCATTTTTTTATTCAGTAAATGCTAAATTAGACAGTCGTGCTTGGCTCATAGAGGACCCAAGATAATTCTTAATTAAACTGACTCTTGAAAAAATGAATTCTCTTGCATATCGCTATTGAAACGCACAAAAATCTTAGCACCAAAATAAAGTTGGGAACAGCTTCGGAAAAAAATCTTCTCAGTTGTGAAATTTGTGCACGGATCTCGTCTTCAGGAATCTCATAACTGTCAATTTAGTTCTGTATAATCGTGGGAATTTTCGTTTGTTAAGTTTTAATCATATGACTAGGATCTGAAACAGCATCTGATATGGCTTTGCAACGTGTATCGATTTCTTATACAAAGTTGTCGATGGACTCTTAACATTAATCTCAGTACGCAACGTTCCTTATAGTATGGCTTGAAAATGCGAGTTCGGTAACTTCCAGGTAACGTCACTCAGCTCTTCTATCTGCTGGGCGAGGCGATTGGTGGACCCTTCCTCAACCCGTTCTGGGCGCAAATTTCATCGGGCGCAAATATCAGTATCCCGGGGAGTTGATATTCGTCAAGAATGCTTTTAAGGCTACAAAAACGCCACTATAAACACCCCACTGAGTTTGAACGAGCTAGTGCAATAGGGCTACTAGAAGCTAGATGTTCATTCTGTCATATTGCTGAAAGACTTATTTGAAATGTAGCCACTGTACACGATTGCTGACAGCGAGGGTAACGAGAATGCACAGTCACAAGAAGACCGGGCTCCGGTTGTCACTGCCGAGAGGGACGACCATCGTGTTCGGTGTATGGCTCTCTCGCATCATATTATTTCTGCAGCAGCGATCTGCGCAGCTGTTGGGACCACAGTGACACAGCTAACTGTTACAGATGGGTTACTTCGTGGATAGCTCCGAGCCAGGCGCCCTGTAGCGTGCATTCCACTGATTCCAAACCACCGTCATTTGCGACTTCACTGGTGTCAAGTGAGAGCTCACTAGAGTGCAGGGTGGAGGTCTGCTGTGTTCTCTTGTGACAACTGGTTGTACCTCGTGCCAATGAGGGCCGTCTATTGGTTGGAAGAAGACCAGTTGAGGGAATGCGTGCTAGATACACTGGAGTTATGGCCTGGGGTCCGATTTCGTATTACAGCAGGAGCACACTCGTAGTTATCGCACGCACCCTGATTGCAAATTTGAACGTTAGTCTTGTCATTCGACCTTTTGGGCTGCCTTTCATGAATAGCATTTCAGGGAGTGCTTTCCAACAGGACAACACTCGTCCATATACCGCTGTTGTAACCCAACGTACTCTACAGAGTGTCGACTTTTTGCCTTGATCTGCTCGGTCACCAGATCTGTCTCCAGTCGAGCATATATCGGACATCATCGGACAACAACTCCAGCGTCATCCATAACCAGCATTTATCGTAATTGTATTCACAGAGAAAGTGCAACAGGCATGGAACTCCATCCCACAAACTGACATCCGGGAACTGTACAACACAATGCATGCACGTTTGCGTGCTTGCATTCAACAGTCAGGCGTTTACACCGGTTATTAATGTACCAGCATGTCACATTTGCAACGGCTTGTCTCTCGTTCACATTAAACTGTGCTCTTGCAATGTTAATCACTTAAATATGTTACCTAGACAAATGTATTTCCGAAATTTCATTACGGTACATCAATTATTTTTTGGTGTTGCTAGTTTTTCCGTCAGTGTATTTCATCAAACTGTTTTCTTTGCAAACGAGACAGATGGGAAATAGGGCAGTAAACTGATTATTACTTAAAAGTAATCGCTCTGACTGTTAATACATTTATCCCACTTTGAGACAAGACGGTCGGTGCCTGCATAGAAAGGTGTTTGCTGTTGCCTACGGCACCATATTGTATCAAGGCGTGCTCCAGTTCGCCCGAGGCAAATCAATGGCCATGCAAGATGTAGCGTAATCGAAAAAAACTTGGCAAAATGTATTTTAACTCATTAGTTATTCTTTTTTTGTTATACTTGGTCTGGATCCGTTTGTGGTCGATTGCTAATTGTTGAGCTGTACGAGGATAAATGATTATAGACTCTCCGCCTGAAAAAAATAAAACCCCACCCCATAAACATTAAGTGTTATTGTTACTAACAGGCATTGAGAGTTTCTTAGGCATCTGTGACGGTGAACGTATTCCAGAAGCCGCCATACACGAGCAATCCAGCAGGTGAAGTGGCATCGCCGGCCGCTGTGGCCGAGCGGTTCTAGGCGATTCAGTTCGGAGCCGCGCTGCTGTTACGGTCGTAGGTTCGAATACTGCCTCGGGCATGGATGTGTGTAATGTCCTTAGAACTATTTAAACCTAAATAACCTAAGTCTAGTGGACTGATGACCTTAGATGTTAAGTCTCATACTGCTTAGAGCTATTTGAACCATTTTGAAGTGGCATCGAGACGAGCCAGAACTCCGTGTGTGTGGAGACGCTCAGACGGACCGGCGTCCTACACCTTCCCCATGCACGGGAAGAACGAGCTTCGGAGCGGTGATTCGGCACTGCGGATTATGGATCTGTCGAAAATCCAACCGGAGTGGCCGATCCACGCCATTCCGATTCCATTTTCCCAAACACAAGTTGAGGCGAGGTGAATTTTGCCCATTTGGTCCGCTGAATTGTTCGTGCCTAGTGGACTTAAGACCGTATTGACGACAAGGGGGAGGTGGACTACTGTAGATCGAAAGAGCGGATAGAAGGGCCACAGTGCAGCGAACTACTCGCCAATTCGACGCCGTGCAATCCAGATAAAACAGCCCTCGCACGTCTAAACGTACTTCACAGGAACATATTAGCATGGAACACCATCAGTGGGCCTCAAAGTGAGGGAGAAGGGCATCTGGAGTGATGAATCGTGGTAAAAGTTGTTACACGCCGATGGCGTGGTACAAATTCGTAGGAAACCAATCGGGGTTACTCAACTCGCTCGCCAACAGGGAGCATATCTGAATATGGTCAAGGAATTCTCGTGTGATTGGTGTGTACAGGGGACGAAACAGGGCTCTGACACGAATGCCATTGCGTCACAACGGCGAATGTTTCAAGAAAGTACTGTTCTATTAGGTCTTTTGTTCACCTCCAGCACCCACAGCGACCTGATCATTCAGAAAAAGTGCACCTCACCATCGCCTCAGACATGTGACAATGGTTTGGAGAACACTGGACACATTCAGGAGGTGGTCAAAAAATTGGAAACACCAGAAAAGCAATGCATTACCGTGCATTCAGAACAGCCTAGAGTCGTATCGGAATGGATAAATACAGGTCCTGTACGGTCTTGTAAATTCTTCCTGCAAAATAGTGGTAAGTTTAGGTAACGATGATGAAGGTAGATAGCAATAACGAACCCTTCTCTCCAAAGTAGACCACAAAGGCTCAATGATATTGAGATATGGTGACTATATTGGCCAGAAGAGATGCGACAGTTCATCCTCGTGGTCACAACAGCAGTCCTGGACGGTGCAAGCTGTGTGAACAGAGGCCTTGTCGTCTTGAGAATTATCACCACCACCACCACCACCACCACCACCACCACCACCACCGGGG
Organism: Schistocerca nitens; assembly: GCF_023898315.1. Taxonomy (NCBI): domain Eukaryota; kingdom Metazoa; phylum Arthropoda; class Insecta; order Orthoptera; family Acrididae; genus Schistocerca; species Schistocerca nitens. The sequence continues at coordinate 404,754,395 of NC_064616.1, read as the reverse complement.
AATAAACATTTTGACGTGGGATGGGGCTGATCAACCAAAATGGTCATATATGGTCATATAACCCTAAGCAGTAATGCGACGTTGCAGAGTAACCACAGGACCAATGGAATACCACGATATGGCTGCCCAAATCTTCACCAAACTCCCGCCATGTTTCACTCTTTGGACGTAAACTCTGACACAGTTTGAAGCAACACAGACCCGACCAAATAACTTTCTTCCATTGCTCTATAGACTATGTTTTGTGTCTCCCGGCACCATGTTTTCTTGTTACGGGCATTTTCATCACTGATGACTGGTTTCGGACTCCCAGCTTGCGCTGAAGTTCCTATCTTATGGAGCTCCCTTCGTGTTTTTATGGTGCTGACAGCGTTCGTGAGAGCGGCATGCAGTTCTGCAGTGTCTTCTGCAGCTGTTAACCTCTTATATTTCATCACAATCCTCTTCGAAGAGCGTCCGCCACTGTCACTCAAAACACACTTTCGTCCGTGTTGTGACTTAGCGGACTGTTTTTCCGCTTTCTCTGTATGCGGTATAAAGCTTTGATTTGATGTCTCTTGAAATACCAAACACTTCGACTTCTTTGGTCTCGGAAGCACCCACGATACGAGCGCAAATAATTTGCCCACATTCGAATTCACGCGTAGCTCCGACACAATACACTCACAACTACACAAAACACTGTTCTGACCACGACTGACACTTGCAACGTACTGTGGACATTTTACAGGTGCCGTTCGTGGCTAGCATCTGCATTTATGTTCAAGCATGCATTTCAGAGCCGTGTTTCCATATTTTTGCCCAACCCCTGTAAGTCCTCCGCTTTCAGTCCTCTTTATCTCTTCTGGATCAGCATCAAGTGGAATGTGGATACTTTCCCTGGTCTTTCCATTAGGCTTTACTACTTTTGCATTTACTGAATTTTTTTTATACACCCTCGCACAAATGCCGATAGTGCGTGGATGTTGTATGTTGTGAGGTAGTCAATATGTGCCTCTTACCATTGCCAAAACTTGTTTTATTCCAACAGTAGTGTACTAGTTTGAAGTGCGTAACTGAAAAGTGCAGACGACTGCAGTCGACACATATTGAATATACTGGTACGACTGTATTGTTGTGGATGAACAAATATCAGAAAGGATTGATGGATAAAAATGTTGATGTGTCTATAAGAAGAAGACCTTTCCCGCTTTAAATTCGCGACTCGATAACACTGAGTAGTCTTAGAAAAATGGTTCAAATGGCTCTGAGCACTATGGGACTTAACTTCTGAGGTCATCAGTCCCCTAACTAACCTAAGGATATCACACACATCCATGCCCGAGGCAGGATTCGAACCTGCGACCGTAGCGGTCGCACGATTCCAGACTGTAGCGCCTAGAACCGCTCGGCCACACCAGCCGGCTGAGTAGTCTTAGCTTTGCAAATGAAACTTTACTAGTTAAGGGCAATTATTCTAGGTTGTACAACAACTGATACCGAATTTATATCATTTTCATCTTTAATTCAGTTACACTTTTTTCCACTTATTTTGGTATTTGAATTTTACACCTATAACACTCTTAATACTAATTCCAGCATTCAGTTTACTTTAAACGTAAACGTGTAAGGAGGGCAAATCCTAATATTCAACAATGAATGCATATCGTAGCTGTGAATTTCTTGAGAGATACTTGGATCTATGAGCTCATAGATCACACATGATTCATGCAGACATTACGACGATAACTTTCAAGTTTATTAATGAAGCAAATGCCACTGACAGTTAGGTGGCAATATGCTTGCACTGAAGGTAGCATCAGATGAAAGCATTAAAGACCGCGAGTTTAACAGGCAAAGCTTTTAGCAGGATGAGTAAGAAGGGTTTGTGAATTGTAATGCAGGTTGTATGGTTAGGCGATTCCTCGAGAGGTTATCAGCACAAAGGAAAATGGTTCAAATGGCTCTGAGCACTATGGGACTCAACATCTTAGGTCATAAGTCCCCTAGAACTTAGAACTACTTAAACCTAACTAACCTAAGGACATCACACACGCCCATGCCCGAGGCAGGATTCGAACCTGCGACCGTAGGAGTCCCGCGGTTCCGGACTGCAGCGCCAGAACCGCTAGACCACCGCGGCCGGCTAGCACAAAGGATATGGGGATAAGAAGGCGTTTTAAAACAGCAGGAGTGCGGAATTCAAAGAGTTCGGTTCGGGGTGCTGTATAATGGCGCCCAAGAGGGTAGGTTGTTTTTATGGCGAAAAAACCCTCTAAAATGCGTGTTAGCTCTTGTTTTCTTTTTATTCATTGCATTTGTTCTTTCATTACCTTATTTGTCAGAAGTGTTAAAAATAAGAAAATTCTCATGAAGCATGTACAAAATAGGGGGGTTGATAGTCAGTTGGGGCATGTACACTACCTCATTTTCCCTCACTGCTGCCTATGGAAACTTCTACTATAGGAATTCGAGGCTAATTCCTCTGCGCCGAGCGGCGGTGCAGGTTGGACACATCGTCCCTGGAGACTGATATCAACACGTAGTAGACGCAATAAGAGGTACTGCAATATTTTTTTTATTTATTTAAAAGATAAAATGCAGTGATTCCGTGGACAGTTCGTTGCTTACGAAACAGAGGCTGGTATTGTCTATCATGCGGATTTGTTAGTGTAACCTGTTGTACACATTTCGGTTAGTGTGGAAATGCGTAACGAGGAAGAGTAAGTTGCACGTCAATGGTTTATGTTATTCAGCAACGCTTCCTCGAGAAGGCGGGGGAGGGGGAGGGTGAGGGAGGCGGGGGGGGGGGGAGAGTTAGTTCATTTTCAAGGAGTGATTTTTTCGTTCGAGCGCTGTAAGGCAAATATGTTTCCCAGCAGCTACAGCACTTAACAAACGGCGGATACCATCTGCCGGAAACTGTACTGAAGACGTATTTACCTTACATCCCGCAACTGTGAGAACACCGTCGTTGGCGAATATCGACAAACTCGCACGTGCGGAGTGTGGAGCGGCTCTTGTCTGAGGAAACGTCCGATTGCGCAGGCAGCATCGTTCGAGTGACGCGAACACACAAGGCGGCAGTAGCCCACGTCAAACGAGCGACACTTAGCTGCCAGCCTCTAATACGAAAGGCCGTTAACTTTTAATCTCTGACTGGAGACGTGCTCATGCATCTCCAGTACGCATAAAAGATCTGCTGAGCGGTACTGCTCGGCATTGCAGAAAGAGGTTGTTTCAGTTACCAAAAAGCCTTAGTATACAACAACAAAAAAATTATGGAATTCGCATATCAGATAATCTAGAGTACTCTGCATCCTATTCGTTCGGTATTATGACCATAACATACACATATAATCGCTTTATGGGAGTGGTACCTGTGAACTAAATCAAATATCTACCAATACCCCCAAAGAAGTTTAGCACGTAACTAAACTTCATTTTTAAAAAATCATCTCCACATTTAAAAAGATAGACAATATTTAGTTAACAAGCAAACCAAACCTTTTTTCATAAATTTTTGCCACACCAAGAAACTTAGTTAAATAGGCGATTTGTAATGCCTGTTGCTGGAATACTCGTATGAAGCCCTCGGGTGTAATCAATGGCAAGCCGTTAAGTTGACTGTTTTGAGAAACTGCTTAGTAAAATTTAGGTGAAATTCCATAAATAAGAAATTTGAACTACACACAATGTGATTTTTTTATTCAGATATTCCTTGTTTTAAAATATATTTACAGTAACGCCTTATTATTAAAATGGTAAATTCTACCAAAAATTCTATTCTTAAAAATTCTTCAGTGGGTGCTTAATATTTTACTTGCAAACTACCGAGCGAGGTGGCGCAGTGGTTAGACACTGGACTCGCATTCGGGAGGACGACGGTTCAATCCCGCGTCCGGCCATCCTGATTTAGGTTTTCCGTGATTTCCCTAAATCGCTCCAGGCAAATGCCGGGATGGTTCCTTTCAAAGGGCACGGCCGACTTCCTTCCCCGTCCTTCCCTAATCCGATGAGACCGATGACCTCGCTGTCTGGTCTCCTTCCCCAAACCAACCAACCAACCAACCAACCAACCAACCAACCAACCAACTTGCAAACTGAGTGCATTTAACGAGGGTTAGCACTGACGTACCACTGTTTACAGTCTGTGAAAATTAATGAAACTTCACTGTGAAACGTCTCAAAAATACAGATTTAAAGAGTCTGAGTTGTTTCAGTTTTTATATGAAGATCCGCATTAACAATTTTTGCAATAATAACGTATAACAACCTCAAAAACTAATATATCATTCACCAAAAGATAAAATTAATCTTAATATCGTCTTACTACAGCACGAAAACTATCTTAAGGATGGCCATTAACATTTCTGCCATCTCCCTGCCACGTAAATCCACGTAAACAATACGCAACATTGTTTACTTGTTTAAATAAATATTCACATTTACCTACTTAGCAACAACTTTTGAAGAGCATCTGCGTTGTGAACATATTTAGTAGCTTTATCTAAATCGTAGTTTTCCATATCTTCCTTAGAATAGTAAAAATTGTCACTGAAAAACATTTTCCTGGCACTAGCACCACATGCGTTATTACTACTGGCAGGTGTTAGTTGATTAGAATATTGTTGCATCTGAGAGTGATGGCGCGTCGGTCGGCTTATCGTGAGTTTTTCTCGTGACATTTCACGAGGACACGATGAACCACTTGATAGTACATGCACAACTGTTTGGAAATCGTTCATGGTACGATGCCCTTTCCTTAGCTGCCACTATCCTTGTTTACTGTAACGTTACAGTGTGCTCCCGACAAATCCACGAGAGGCCAAGTGCAGTAATATCGTGGTAGGGTAGTATGTTTCAGTCAGTTACCACTGTTTACATGCACGCATCATGAAAAGTAGCCATTTCCGAGAATTAGAGATAGAGCTGCCACTTATCGGTTTATCGTGGAACTATGAACTAATATGAATGAAGCACATCACTTACCATGTTTTGCATGCAGTAACTGTTTCTCATCCACTGACCCTTACCATTGTTTATAGCTGCACTCAATATTCGGTGCCGGCCACTGCACATCTTATATAAGGCCTGGCCAAGATTTGTGCTCGAGTGCTCCGACTTCCCCCACCACTGCGCTATTCCATGGAGGTATGTGACAGACAACTATATGCCGAAAGCTGCAACGCAGGATACTTACCAAGACTTGTTTGCAACACAATTCAGCTACTAACAGGCGAATAATGCAACACACTTATAATTTATAGTTTCATCAAATGTGTTTAATTTCAACTTTTTATCTCTCTGCGAAAGTAGTAACCTTTCTTACTTGATTGAATAAGTACATTAGCTAGTGGTAATACGGTGAGCAGAATCACAAAAAATTTACATACGGACATTTAACATTAAGATTTGATGTTCATAAATTTATATACATTTCGACCGTTATATATATATATATATATATATATATATATATATATATATATATATATATATATATATATATATATATATATATATATATATCTGGAACTATGGTTCGTAATATAAACACATGGGATTACGCATATTTAGATCTTTTAAGTTCTAACGCTGGTGCCACTTTGTCAGTTTCATAAAAAAAGCTGTCTCTAATATGCCTGTCGATAGCATCACGTCGTTCTTTTCAGTTCTGAGCACACAATGAGTACGTAAAGACGCCTGGAACAATAGTGTCTCCCGTCAAGTATGGGTTCCCGCTTCGAAGTCTCGCCTGAATGAATGCAACCTCACATAACGTACCTGTCATGCATTTCCATCTTCATGGCAATTCCCGACCGCAAACTGCAGGGGTAATGAGGATGCCCCTGCAGCGTTTTCAATGGGACGTGTTTGATCATCTACTATACAGCCCAGACTAGCTACCTCTGACTTTCATCTTTGCTCACATGAAAACAACATTTTGGCACAGACGACGAACTGCAGACCAGCGTAGAGAAGTGGCGGAAAGCAGAGGAGGCTCCCGTCTATGACGAGAGTATTGGAAACTTTATACAACGCTGCGACATATGTCTAAGTCGGAGCGGCAACTGTAAAGAAGAAGCTGGAAATTGTAGCAAACTGTTGCAAGTAGAACATTTTTGATTTTCACTGTGGTTTCCACTTCGCGACCTGTCGAACCCTACTTCAAAAATAGCTCTCGTACATTAGCAGTCGAAAGCGAGAGTGGTGTAACAAATAAATCGAAAACCGTCTTCAGAAGTGCAATGTCTTGGAATCTCTTTGAGGACTAATGATGAAATCTTTCAATTCCTGAAACGTGATCTGTCATGTCTGGTCTACAAATGAGTGCCTTAAGTTACGTGAAATGTTCGACGTGATGAACTTGAAGCTGATTTTTTTCCATAGGATTACTTTTCGTTTGATAGCATCAGTCTTCTCTGTAGTATCTGTCAGCCAATAATTCCCCTTTGCATTAAGACACCTAATGAATTCAAATAACTGGTGACGTCGACCATTGTTTTTATCCTTAATTCAGTTTTTTCCCTAAGGCCGGCTTCAGTTTTACCAACATTCAGTGTCGTTCGTTGGAAAAGCTCATCACACTGTCTTTGTGGCTGGTGTTTTAGTGACGTTCCAGTAAGTGTTTTCCCAGCTCACAATACTGTGATGGCTTATTGAGCACTTTTCAAGGTCCTTAAATGGCACGAAAAATAACGCAGTTCCCATTCGGCACTGAACGATATGGCTTCTCCACTTTTTTTGTGGACAAGTGCATACGTACCACAGTAATCCTAATGCAGAACGTAAATATGATTTAGCTCAAGTAGTATTCCGACGAGGCGAGTGCCTAGCTCTAGCTGCGTGTGACTGCAGCCTTAATTTTCCTCTTCACCCCCCCCCCCCCCCCCCCCCAACTTTCTCCGCTGCGCTCCGAGCGCTAGACAGGAGCACGGCCGGAGCGCTGTTTGGCAAGGTCATCTTAGACCATGCTATAAGGTGATTCGGTTCCTAGCTTTTGCTTTTATCATAGCTTTTGCTTCATAGTTCAGTTTTTATTCCGATACCTGTGAACTGTGGCGGATGGAATCTCTGTTGTTAGGACTTTTTCGATAGTTATGGACACTCGCACCAAACTATGTTGCCAGTTCTGTTACATCGAAATCTACGTTCAATGAGTTCTCTTCGCGGAGTTCAATCAGTTTTACCTTGGCTCTAAGTTCACTACAATAATATCCTCATTAATTTACTAAAATTTCTTTTAGAATCCAAAAATTTATTTGTCGATTTTCCAAATGGCTCTGAGCACTATGGGACTCAACTGCTGAGGTCATTAGTCCCCTAGAACTTAGAACTAGTTAAACCTAACTAACCTAAGGACATCACAAACATCCATGCCCGAGGCAGGATTCGAACCTGCGACCGTAGCGGTCTTACGGCTCCAGACTGCAGCGCCTTTAACCGCACGGCCACTTCGGCCGGCTGTCGATTTTCCAAATGAGGAAAATATTTATTACTGATAACAGGTACTTACGAATACGACCCGATGGAAGAACGAAATAAGCAAAAATTGGAAATGGCCTGGAGTGGTTTTGGTAAGCTAAATGCAGTTTTAAAAACAAAAATTTCCAATGTGATGGAAAGACAAATTTTGTCGTCAGGCTTGACTTGTGGCAGAGATACATAGAATCCTAATGAGGAAACCATTACGAAACTGAAGGTTACGATCACTGGAGTGACCCAAGTTTTGAATTACAAGGAGAAGGAAGAAAGGGAAGAAACGGATAAGGCAACTGATTGGCATGGAAATATTAAATGTGGTAGTAATGAAAATCAGATGCTTCTGGGTGGGCCATGGAGTCGGGCGAATGGATGATCGATGGACGAAGGAAGTTCTTTGATCGGTTACAAGATATTCGAAGCACCCTTATAAATACGCAGAAGATACCTCCATAGAAAATTTTTCTGAAACCCCAACAACGCTCAGGGAATGAGCTTACAAATAAAATCTGCGAACTGTTTCTAAGAACGCGACTGTTGCACTGAGCAAGAGCACAAACGCGTCAACCAAGTACTGGATGTAGTTATTAATATGGAATACTATGCGAACGCAGTAATTAATGACAGCAATTTAGAAAGCCTTGTCGAACAATGGCCAAGTGCTACGTGTGTGTGAATTCCGACTGGTCTATATAGGATGACTGTCGGCTGTGCCTGTGTGGATATTAAAAGCGGAAAGAACGGAGTGTTCCGTCCACCGAAAAAGGTTTCAGTTTACACTTCTCAACGCGTAGCCATTTGAAAAGGTTCTAAGATACAGAACGACCATCATAGCAACCGTATCGTGATAACAACATTATCGCTATCCGGGGTGCAAATACTGACATCAGTTAGTGGAGACAAAGAGTTGCTATTTATCAAATAAAATACCTGTTGCTGTGTTAGAACTACAAAGAACCGTACGGAGGTGTCATTTGTATGGACCAAGGGGCATGATGGCGTTGTGAGGAATGAGAAAGCTGACGATTTGGCAAAGAATGGAATACGAAATATGTGATGCATTACAGCAGATAATCCAATTGCTGTGCTCTGAGAAATAGGAAAAAGCGAATGGAAATAGGGGCGAGTGACCGAAGAAGTGTACAAAGGCACCTGATACAAACATTTCCAAGCCATAGAAAAGATACATGTGGTTCGGGATTTGAATCACCGTCCTGGAGTATGGAAGTCCAGTGTCTTAACTCTGCGTCACTTTGCTTGGTAGCCAAGGAGTCAGGCGTAGCCACAAAACTGTCAGAGATGATAGTGAAATTACCTTCAGCGCTCACAAATGAGCAAGTGACATCTGCGTGTTGATGATTGATTAATAAGTGACGCAACAGCCTTGGTCGTACACTAACTGGAATGTAACGTATGTACTTAACTATGACGCAGGCAAGATACTCTTAATAGTAGTCGGTAGTGCTTTCCACAAAGCCAAGAAATGAACATTTCGAAGGCATCTTACGGATAATGATGCCTTGCCCTATGCACAGAGAGCGTATCCATTTATCTTATGTAGCAATCAGATACTGGTTACTATACTACTACTACTACTACTACTACTACTATAATAATAATAATAATAATAATTATTATTATTATTATTATTAATGGCTTTGGACGAGAAGTTTACTACAGACGTGTTCTTGTATTCCACCGGAAACAGACAAAGTGAAGCTTCTGCCCAACCTGGCGGAAAACTATATGGAGAATATTTGAGCAGAGAAATAAACAAATGCAGGTGTATATCGACACAGATGGACCATGCTTTGAAGGCAACCACTACTAACTGAATCTGTCTGGGAAAGGCATAAATTGCAGCATCACTCTTGATAATTTCTGTCAAAGCGCACACATGACTTTTCTCTGTGAAATGCGAGAACACATCTACTGCCAGTGTGCAGTACGTACTGTGTACGATTGAGTTAACCTGTCTTCAACGTTTCACGTTCGCAGTTGCTGTTCATCTCTGTGTAACTACTGAATTCTACAATACGTACATTTAGACCTCTTTGCTGCAGTCAAAACGTTGTCTCCCTTTTCAGTTACTACACTACTGGCCATTGAAATTGCTACACCACGAAGATGACGTGCTACAGACGCGAAATTTAACCGACAGGAAGAAGATGTTGTGATATGCAACTGATTAGCTTTTCAGAGCATTCACACAAGGCTGGCGAGACCTACAACATGCTGACATGAGGAAAGTTTCCAACCGATTTTTCATACACAAATAGTAGTCGACCGGCGTTGCCTGGTGAAACGTCGTCGTGATGCCTCGTGTAAGGAGGAGAAATGCGTACCATCACATTTCCGACTTTGATCAAGGTCGGATTGTATCCTATCGCGATTGCGGTTTATCGTATCGCGACATTGCTGCTCGCGTTGGTCGAGATCCAATGACTGTTAGCAGAATGTGGAATCGGTGGGTTCAGGAGGGTAATACGGAACGCCGTGCTGGAACCCAACGGCCTCGTATCACTAGCAGTCGAGATGACAGGCATCTTATCCGCATGACTGTAACGGATCGTGCAGCCACGTCTCGATCCCTGAATCAGCAGATGGGGACGTTTGCAAGACAACAGCCATCTGCACGAACAGTTCGACGACGTTTGCAGCAGCATGGACTATCAGCTCTGAGAATACGGCTACGGTTACCCTTGACGCTGCATCACAGATAGGAGCGCCTGCGATGGTGTACTCAACGACGAACCTGGGTGCACGTATGGCAAAACGTCATTTTTTCGGATGAATCCAAGTTCTGTTTACGGCATGATGATGGTCGCATCCGTGTTTGGCGACATCGCGGTGAACGCACATTGGAAGCGTGTATCCGTCATCGCCATACTGGCGTATCACCCGGCGTGATGGTATGGGGTGCCATTGGTTACACGTCTCTGTCACCTCTTGTTCGCACTGACGGCCCTTTGAACAGTGGACGTTACATTTCAGATGTGTTACGACCCGTGGCTCTACTCTTAATTCGATCCCTGTGAAACCCTACATTTCAGCAGGATAATACACGACTGCATGTTGCAGATCCTGTACGGGCCTTTCTGGATACAGAAAATGTTCGACTGCTGCCCTGGCCAGCACATTCTCCAGATCTCTCACCAATTGAAAACGTCTGGTCAATGGTGGCCGAGCAACTGGCTCGTCACAATACGCCAGTCACTACTCTTGATGAACTGTGGTATCGTGTTGAAGCTGCATGGGCAGCTGTACCTGTACACGCCATCCAAGCTCTGTTTGACTCAATGCCCAGGCGTATCAAGGCCGTTATTACGACCAGATGTGGTTGTACTGGATACTGATTTCTCAGGATCTATGCGCCCAAATTGCGTGAAAATGTAATCACATGTCAGTTCCAGTATAATATATTTGTCCAATGAATACCCGTTTATCATGTGCATTTCTTCTTGGTGTAGCAATTTTAATGGCCACGATTCCCACCCGTAACAAACTGATTATTTCCTTATGCCCCAGGTTGTCTTCTATCAACCAACTACTTCTAGAACTAGAGAGAAAGCAGACAGGTTGGCGGATGACCCTGATTATCATCATCCATTTGACTATTTCCAATACGAGAAGCAATCAGAAGGCTTCCAGACGAAATATTAGCGACTTGTCGTCATTGTAATAGTAAGTGAAGTGTGAACACTGGTTTGATGCCGCTCGCCACACTAGTCTAACATGATCAAGTATCTTAACTGCACAGCTACTGTGTCAAGCTGCACCTACTTTATTCAAGTCCAGGTCTCTCTCAAGAATTTTTATCTCCTACACTTTTCTCCATTACCAAATTCACAATATGTGGATGCCCCTGATGTGTCGTATCAACCGATTCATTCATGTAGTCACATTGAGCCATAAATTTCTTGTCCCAATTAGATTCAGTTTCTCTTCGTTAGTTAACTAAGCTATAGTTCAGCAGTCTTCCGGAACACCACAATTTACAAACTTCCATTCACTTCTTGTCTGAACTGTTTCTGCTCCAGATTTCACATCTACCCGAGACTACACTCCATACAGATACTTTCAGAAAAGACTTCCTAATATTTAAATTAATATTCGGTATTAAAAATGTTTTCTTTCCCAGAAATACTCTTTTTGCTACTGCCGGTCTGCATGTGTGTCATCTTTATTTGTCATTGTTAATTATCTTGCTGCCAAATTATTCTACAGCTTTAAGCGACCGATTTCTCAGTAGAATTTATTTAACAGTTCCTGATTTAATGAGACTGCACTCCAGTACCCTTGTTTTCGTTTTGTTGAAGCGCATCTTTTTAACTTCGTTTCAAGAAACTATTCATTCCATTCAGCTGATTTTCATACTCTCTGACAAAATTACAATTTTACTGGCAGCCCTTAAAGTTTTTCAAAAAATTCAAATTGCTCTGAGCACTATGGGACTCAACTGCTGTGGTCATCAGTCCACTAGAACTTAGAACTACTTAAACGTAACTAACCTAAGGACATCACACACATCCATGCCCGAGGCAGGATTCGAACCTGCGACCATAACAGTCGCACGGCTCCGGACTGCGCGCCTAGAACCGCGAGACCACCGCGGCCGGCCTTAAAGTTTTTATTTTTCTCCTTTAAGTTTAATTCCCTTTCCAAATTTCGCGTTTACTTTCCTTTACTGCTTACTGAATCTAGAGATTAAGTAACGTGGGCTGGTAGGCTATAGCTCTCTACCTCTTCGCAACTATCGACTACGTTTCACATCTTTCATGTTTCACAACTGCAGCCTGTTTACTGTGCAAGTTGTTCATAGCTTTTCGCTCGCTATCACCGAATTTTTATTTTGATGGTCCAGCAGCACTTTCATCTGTGTCTGCGGAGAGGTATGTTTTGCCAAACAGAAGACAGCATGGATCATCTTACTGCTCTTACCGGGGTCGGCCAATAAGAGTGCTACACGCGCACAGTTCGAGTGGTTCCCTCAAGCAGTTCGAAGAAAAGCCCTCTCGTCTTGTCTCTCGACCTGGACAGCACGCCGGAGCAGAAGTATTCAGACACTTGACTAGTGTATTTGATATGGACGCATTCGACTCGTAAGTTTCCACATAATGGTGAATGGCTGCGAGAGTTAGGGTTGCATTCGCGTGACCGGAATCCGCGATAGCATTAAATTTAGGTACAGTCGTATTCGTTCCGAATTGAGTTTTGTATGTGTACTTGCCGTGCATAATTCTGGTTTCTGTTCTCGTCTTGAATTGCTTCAGAACATGTGTGATCGGTATCCTTGTATGAGTTAACAATCTATAAATTAAAGTTACTTACAAATAGCTTATCTCACTCGCTAGTATATGAATAAACAGTTTGTTAATGTACACTTCTGGAAATTGAAATAAGAACACCGTGAATTCATTGTCCCAGGAAGGGGAAACTTTATTGACACATTCCTGGGGTCAGATACATCACATGATCACACTGACAGAACCACAGGCACATAGACACAGGCAACAGAGCATGCACAATGTCGGCACTAGTACAGTGTATATCCACCTTTCGCAGCAATGCAGGCTGCTATTCTCCCATGGAGACGATCGTAGAGATGCTGGATGTAGTCCTGTGGAACGGCTTGCCATGCCATTTCCACCTGTCCCCTCAGTTGTACCAGCGTCCGTGCTGGACGTGCAGACCGCGTGAGACGACGCTTCATCCAGTCCCAAACATGCTCAATGGGGGACAGATCCGGAGATCTTGCTGGCCAGGGTAGTTGACTTACACCTTCTAGAGCACGTTGGGTGGCACGGGATACATCTGGACGTGCATTGTCCTGTTGGAACAGCAAGTTCCCTTGCCGGTCTAGGAATGGTAGAACGATGGGTTCGATGACGGTTTGGATGTACCGTGCACTATTCAGTGTCCCCTCGACGATCACCAGTGGTGTACGGCCAGTGTAGGAGATCGCTCCCCACACCATGATGCCGGGTGTTGGCCCTGTGTGCCTCGGTCGTATGCAGTCCTGATTGTGGCGCTCACCTGCACGGCGCCAAACACGCATACTACCATCATTGGCACCAAGGCAGAAGCGACTCTCATCGCTGAAGACGACACGTCTCCATTCGTCCCTCCATTCACGCCTGTCGCGACACCACTGGAGGTGGGCTGCACGATGTTGGGGCGTGAGCGGAAGACGGCCTAACGGTGTGCGGGACCGTAGCCCAGCTTCATGGAGACGGTTGCGAATGGTCCTCGCCGATACCCCAGGAGCAACAGTGTCCCTAATTTGCTGGGAAGTGGCGGTGCGGTCCCCTACGGCACTGCGTAGGATCCTACGGTCTTGGCGTGCATCCGTGCGTCGCTGCGGTCCGGTCCCAGGTCGACGGGCACGTGCACCTTCCGCCGACCACTGGCGACAACATCGATGTACTGTGGAGACCTCACGCCCCACGTGTTGAGCAATTCGGCGGTACGTTGCATGGGGGCTTAATTAAAATGAAATGCAAATACTTTTAATTTTTGCTTTAGTAGCTGTTTGTCCGATTACGCAATGTCTCGTAAACGGTTGGCCCTGACTCGTATTATTACGCTATCTGACTGCATAGAACAACAACAAAGAATGAAATGGAAATTTTCATTAACATAATTAATTAAGTCCGCAGCAACTATAAAACCTACGAAACCAAAGCACAAGTGTAACTGTTCTGTGTGTGGAAGTATGACTCAACGTACGCATCTGGCACGGTTCTTCTTCAATAACACAAGAAATTTTAAATATCATTTATACTGAATTAATTAAAGAAAATAAAAATACCATAATTACTCAAGAAAACCAGAATTACACTCTAATACAAGAACACAAGCCAGATGCTTTGTTGACTGAACCTGTAATGACGCATTATTTAAAACATGGAAATAATGAAAAATAAATCAAGTTTCGTTACCTTCATATATTGACCAAAATCACTCTAATCATTACAATATATCTCCACACCGACTCGCTATTACCACATCTCAACAAGAACTTTTCAGTATCACATCTCAGCAAGCACTCCCTACTAGCACATCTCAACACGAACTGACTACTACGAGTCCTCGACAAGCACTCCCACTACGACATCTCAATAATCACTGCCAGTGGAGGCGGCGGAACAATGCTCTCTAGCGATCTCTGGCGCTGTGGCTCAGTGTAGCCACCTTTCATATGCCCTTCCTCCACGGGCTAGAATTTGATGGTATTTTTGCCAGCATTGGTGGTGAAAATACCACCAAATTCGTCAAAAAAATACAGACAAAAATAAAAGATAATTATAATACGTAAATATCATATAACTAGATAAAATTTTGGCTTTGCACTGACCTTTCAATAACCTATTATATAGAATACAGTAAGCAATACAAATTCTTTCATACATGTGACTTTACATAATAGTTTACACAAGTATTATGTGGTTAAACAATTCAATGAATAGCGTCAGCAATGACGAATATGTGCAGGTAAGAGTCTCATAACTTTTCACAAACAGTAATACACAAAAAATCAGTTTATACAATATTCACATAAACGCTTTCCATAGCTCTAGAATAAGCAGTTGACAGTTCCAGCAGTAGCACCCAGCAATGGTCAACAGGTGCAAAAACCAACAAGTAACATTTTTTCAATAGAAACAGTCCATCAGTGGCACCCAGTAATGTTGAATAGGTGCAGACACCAACAAGTAACACCATTTCGGTATAAGCAGTTCCATTAGTGGCACCAGCAATGTTGAGCAGGTGCACACAGCAACAGGTGACATCTTTTCAGCAGAAGCAGTCCATCAGTGGCACCCAGCAATGTTGAGCAGGTGCAGACACCAACAAGTAACACCATTTCAGTAGAAGCAGTCCATCAGTGGCACCCAGTAATGTTGACCAGGTGCAGACAGCAAGAAGCAACATCATTTCAGTAGAAGCAGTCCATCAGTGGCACCCAGCAATGTTGAGCAGGTGCAGACAGCAAGAAGCAACATCATTTCAGTAGAAGCAGTCCATCAGTGGTACCCAGCAATGTTGAGCAGGTGCAGACACCAACAAGTAACACCATTTCAGTAGAAGCAGTCCATCAGTGGCACCCAGTAATGTTGACCAGGTGCAGACAGCAAGAAGCAACAACATTTCAGTAGAAGCAGTCCATCAGTGGCACCCAGCAATGTTGAGCAGGTGCAGACACCAACAAGTAACACCATTTCAGTAGAAGCAGTCCATCAGTGGTACCCAGCAATGTTGAGCAGGTACACACAGCAACAAGTCACATTTCTCAGCAGAAGCAGTTCCATAAAATTCAGTATCACTGATCACACTGTTCATCAGAGTTTATAAGCAGAAATTAAACATGTCCTAGTGGCACCAATCATGTAGAAAAGGTACAAGTAACAGTCCATAATTTTTACAATCACTGATCACACAGTTCATCAGCAGAAATTAAACATGACTAAATGTCACACATCATGTTGAAAAGTGCAGCACCATCACTCATCAGACAGTTCAGGCATGAACAATAGTTTGAATACACATACAATGCTTTTACACTAAACATACAAATCATAACAAACACACAAATGATATCAGATAATTGTCCTATTAACTATTACAATACACAAATACCAGTAAACCTATAACATTTATGGGTGTCAGTGCAAGCCACTACCAACAAATAAAATAATATTTAGGAGATAGGTGGGTAGGATTAGGAAAGGAAAACACACAAAACACACTCACTCATCTTTCATCCACATTAGTGCTACTGTGTAATTGAATAGTGTTAACTGTGTAAATGCAATTCTGTCAAAATTTTATGTTCATCATGTGTATCAAGTAGTAGTGGCAGCAATGTATAACAGTCAATAATAGTTAAGTCAACGTCATAGTCATCATGTCAAGACCAATGTTTGCCAAGCCAGATCAAAATGTACGGTTGCTGAACAACTGTCAGTGTACCAAGATATGCAAATGCTTCCTCTCTCAAAAAAAAGTATATACTGCTTTGTGATTTGACAAAGTGTGTGTGTAGACAATCTTCCTTCTACTTGAGTGTTCTAGTCTGCCATCTTCATCCTCCTTGTTCCATATGGACCAACAAAAAAAATATGCTCCTCACTTACTTTACCTCTTATCCACCAAAACTCCAATAATCATCAGCATAATCTCAATACTTCACTAATACCTCTTCAATACGTGGATACATATAAACCTTATCATCAATATCATTTACCTTACCTCTTGTCCACGAAAACTCCAATAATCATCAGCATAATCTCAATACTTCACTAATACCTCTTCAATACGTCGATACATATAAACCTTATCATCAATATCATTTACCTTACCTCTTGTCCACGA
This sequence comes from Schistocerca nitens, assembly GCF_023898315.1. Taxonomy (NCBI): domain Eukaryota; kingdom Metazoa; phylum Arthropoda; class Insecta; order Orthoptera; family Acrididae; genus Schistocerca; species Schistocerca nitens. The sequence continues at coordinate 404,737,556 of NC_064616.1, read as the reverse complement.
AAACTCCAATAATCATCACTTAATCTTAATACTTCAATAATACCTCTTCACTACGTCGATATATATAAACCTCAGCACCAATATCATTTCACTTCCATAACAACTCTTTCCTCTAGTCAGTCTCCTCGAACAAGTACAGACAAAATTCTAGTGCAAACTTCAATTCATCATCTCATACAATCCGAAGACACAATGTCAACACACAACCTCTCGTGTAATCCATCTGATCCAAATCTGCTACTCATTATAAATTATAAGATACATTTTGGTTCCTTGTCCATCATTAAATAAAAGAAATGCATACATGAGCTCTAACAGACTTAGTTCGAATAACTCTCAGTAATTAAGTACGATTACGGAGTGTGAATCATCATAATATTACACAGTGTGTACACCACTTCAAGAATCATAGCAGAAGCAAACATGTGGAGTATTTTTTGTGTCAAGTGTCACTTCCTATTTCAATTGCTCACGAAAAATGCAGTGTAATACTGTCAATGGTCTAAACCTAGTTATGGTATGTCATGTCGTTAGCTTCCTTCCTATTAGCATAAATTTATACAGCTTCCATAAAACCTCAGCTCATGTGACTTCTATGACTTTCTTGTACTAATGTCGTTCGTCGAATTATAGCAGTTCATTTTCTTATCTTAAAAATATAAGGCACTGAGCATAAGCAAAACATGCAATAGCGAGTAAATATACCAGTAGAGAACAGAATGTCAACAAGTGGATGCAGCACAATCCTTACAACGAGGCTCTGCCAAGCAAACAATCTATAATTAATACCACAGTGTAACCTAAACTCTATGTTCGTACACAGTATATCAGCATTTCTATATTCTAAATTAAAGAGTAGTTATGACAACAAAACAGAAGTGTGTAAATATGCAATCCATACGCACAGCAGCAAACATATATCTTACGTAATAAACAAGTCATTAGCATCATTCAGCATAAGCAAATAAATGTTCATATGTAATCTTAATAAGTAAACATGAAGGCGCAAGCAGATAAATCACGAAGTGTAACCTACATACCTAACTACAGTCAGCACAATTAATCAGTTGACAATTACAATTTAAATAAATAAGCACAGCAGGCACATAATAAAAAAAATATGACATCAGTGAAAAAGCAGTGCAGCCAAGCAATGCATAATATATACAAATAACAACCCTGTTCATTAGTCAATCATTGTCAAAATCAGTTAATGTGCGCAAGCACGTCGCTTCACTAGTAAATTCATAGAACATGAAATTTAGCACAAAGTATGAATCACGTAATCGCGAGCAGCAAATTACGTCCAAAGTACGTACCTAAGTGGAAATATGTTACCTGAAAAATAAACTCAATTAATCGTTACCTTTTTGGTTTTTTACTTCCCTTTTTTTTTTTGAAATTACATTCTTCCTGAAATTTTCTCCATAGCAAGTCCTCTTAACGTCGGACACACACAGAATTTACCTGAAGGTCTTAAATATTTTATACAACCGTATCCTGAAAAATACTGAACGTTAATAACATAATTTATAAAGTCACCATAGCTTTATACTGAATTTAGTCGGAGAAATTAGACTGTGTATTTGTTTACGGCTGTCAGTGCATTCGCACTGAGCGCTCGATCAGCTGTTGGCGCGTGACGTAGGAAGCAATTGTTTGCGGTCAACGAATGCCTTGTGCGGCGCGCAGACTGACTGTTGCTTTGAGTATCTGCCGCCGCCAAAACACAGCGCGGTATCCTTGTATTGTCTGCATGCTTACATGTAGCTGTTAGTTTCTCTAAAGTATGTCATTCCACAAAAATTTTGACGTTAGATATATGATGTATTCCCTTAGAGCATCGAGATTTAAGAGTTTCTACTTCAACAGTGTTATCATGAATAATTTTGCGAATTCTATATGGACCGTTATAAAGCAGAAAAAATTTGCGACATAAGCCTTTTCCTTTATGAGACAAACGATGAGACTTAATTAACACCTTCTGACCAACTGACAAAGTTTTTAAACGACCAGGACGTTTAGCTGATTTTTCTCTTCTAGCAGCCGCAGATGCAATATTTTGTAGAGCCAGGTTGACAACTTCAGAATGCCGCAGTTTCCGTGAAGGCAGAAAAGGAACGATTTCAAAAATGCGATTTGTTGGTACTTTATTTTTTAATATCAATAGAGGCGGTAAAGAAGTTGAGTCATTAGGAAGTTCATTCAGAATGTTTTGAAAAATATGAAGATACTGATCCCAAGTTCTGTGATTCTGATGACAATAAAGACGGCACAATTTATTGATTTCCTTCATCCATCTCTCTGAAGCATTAGATTGAGGGTGAAAAAGTGAAATAAAAATTGGTTTAATCTTACGACGCCGTAGAGTACGAAGCCAAATTTTAGAGCGAAACTGTGATCCATTATCTGATATAACCTTATCAACATGACCAACTTCTTTAAGAAAATGTTTGATGAAAGCGTTAGATACTGAACGAGCTGTTGCTTTGCGTAAAGGTGTAAAACACACATATTTTGATGTCAATTCCACTGCTACGAAAATGTACGCAAAACCATTAGTAGAACGAACCACTGGACCGAACAAATCGACTGCAGCCATGTCCTTTAATTTCGCTGGAATGATAGAAAACAACGGTGCTCTGTGAGAAACAGTTGGCGGCTTAGCCTGTTGACATAATTTGCATTTGGCAAGAACAGATCGAATACGTCTTTCCATATTACTGAAGTAGCAATTTTCTCGTAATTTATGAAAGCATTTTCTGGGACCAAAATGCGCATAACTGAAATGTGTGTACCAAATCAATTTATTGACCCACTCATCAGGAATACAAACTAACCAGAGTTTTCGACCGATTTTCGTTTAAAAAGAATATCATTGCTAACTAAATAATGCTGTCTAATCGCTACGCTTTCCTTTCTCCTCCACTTCTCCTTAATGTCCTTCCAGATTGGATCCTTATTTTGCTCCTTAGCGATGTCCTGGAGCGAAGACGAAATAAAGTTCTCAAACGCAACACCTTGAATGCACATCAAACAATAATGGTTTTCTTTGCAGTCCTCCTCAGCACTTTGTTTCAAACCCATAGGTGCACGTGATAAAGCATCAGCAACAATATTTGAAGATCCCTGTATGTAAACAATACTAAAATCAAACTCCTGTAGGTACAACGCCCATCGTGACAATCTGCCATGAGTTAATTTTGTTGACATAAGAAATTCCAGAGCTCGATGATCGGTGTAAACCTTAGTATGTCTGCCAAACAAAAATGTTCGAAATTTTGTAAAAGCCCAAACAACAGCCAAAGCTTCAAGTTCCGTAATCGAATAATTCTTTTCGGATTTAGAGAGAACACGACTTCCAAATGCAATTGTCTTCTGTACTACAACGCCGTTTTCTTCTATCTCTTGAAATAAATGTGCCCCTAGGCCTTTGTATGATGAGTCCGTCGCCAAACAAAAATCTTTAGATAAATCCGGATGTGAAAGAAGTGGAGCAGCAACTAAAGCATCACGAAGTTGTTCAAATTCTGACTGAGCTTCCTCATCCCAACACCAATTAGAATTATTTCCAGATAGTTCACATAAACGAGGTGTAGCCAAATTGTCCAATCTAACAAAGCGTCTAAGAAAATTACAGACACCAAGGAAACTACGAACATCACGTTTTGTGGTAGGAACAGCATAATTAGGAATAGCGTCTAGTTTCTCTGGATCAGGGAGAATACCTTGTGTAGAAATAATGTGACCGAGAAATTTCACCTGTGAACGACCAAATTCTGATTTTTCCAAGTTCACTGTCATGGCAACTCGTGCAAAAATACGTAATAATGAATCCAAAATTTTGTTGTGCTCACTCCAAGAACGTTTAGCAATAAGAATGTCGTCAACATATGAAGTAATATTGTCACGAAGATAAACAGGTAAAATTTCGTTTAAATTACGAATGAAGGCTGATGAAGATACAGTAAGTCCAAACGGTAATTTCCAAAGTCACTTTTGGGTAAAACAGTCAAATCCGGTTATTCTTTACTTACTGTCTAGATAGATGGATAGTAGAAGAGTTGTTTTTTATAGATGCAAAGAATAGTGAAAGAGTGGGCAGCGGTGCAGAAAACTAAAAGGGAAATAGCACCACTACAGCTCGGGGCCCTATGCTCGCTACGGCACATATTCACTTAGAGTAGTGAATCCCCTGAGGACCTTAATAGCCGCACATAAATTCCAGTTTGTGACTTAGTGGCCAATTTGGTGGGAGTGCATACATAAATTGATCTAACCATGCACATGGATGTATGTCATTCTTAGAATTGCGGAAGATCTTAAATTTCCGAACAGTCAAAAAGTGTTTATAGTCAAAGTTTTCGCCTCGTGGCGACAAAGACCTACCGCGTCTGTCCCAGTTTGAATGTCGATTATTGTCAAGTTCGCGCGCCTGGCGCTCTCTTGTTGCGTCCCGTAAATGAAACAAATTATCTTCTTCAAAGCCCTCTGCTATCTGTGATTCTAAATTTCTTCTGCTGTCTTTTCCTACGATTTCGCCTTCAATTTGTTTGACTTGCTTTCGTAATGCCTCAACTTCCCTTTTAACGCGTTCATTAAATTTTCCCTGATTTTCAACATGCTTATTTATGTTCTGGTACTCTTCGGTTTCTGCAAATGGTAATGGAGCTGTATCATCTGAATCTCTGTCCCCATGTAAACTAAGATTTGTCAATTTATCTGAAATCTCCTCAACTCTTTCCGATAAGTCACCTATTTTTTCTTTCTGTTTACCTACGTCTTCCGTAAGTGTCGCGACCCGGGTTTCAGTGTTGTCACATTTGGTAGTTAACTGTTCATATTGTTGTGTTAGATTATTTATTCTGTCATTTGGTACGGATTCCTCGATTCTCTCAAATATCTCTTCCTTATCGTGTGCACATTGTAAATTTAGCTCTGAAAATTTTTGTACTATCACGCGATCTCTTTCTTCCTGTTCTCTATCCTGTTCCCTTTGTCTAATCTCTACTGCAATTAATATATTATTGTGAGAATTCAAAATCGGTTGTACTTCCTCTCTAATTTCTTTCTTTAATTCATCTTTCATGTTTTTGAAACATGTCCCTATTCGTGAATCTAATCGTGTTTCCATTGTTCCTATCTCAGTTTTTAATTCAGATCCTAACTGTGATCCCAGTGAGTCAAACCGTGTTTCCATTGTTCCCCTATCTGTTTCTAATTCAGATCGTAACTGTGATCCCATTGTTCCCATCTCTGTTTTTAATTCAGATCTCAAAGTTCCCATCTCAGTTTTAATTGTTCCTATTTGTGATCCCAAATTTAATATTGCACTCATCAACTGCTCCGTACTAACTTGTTCGAAATTCTTTTCGCCCCTAATATTTCCCGCAAAACCAGTTTCCTTCATCATAGCTGTAAAGCTATCTGTGTTCGATACTATTCCAGAATCTTCTATCGTTAATCTCGTATTCTGTGAATTTTCTGATTGAGAAAAATTTTGAAAGGGTTCTGGACTATTTTCCTTGCTTATTAAATTGTTTTCAACTTCATTATTTATCGTACTGTTGTCCTGTGTTGGCGAGTTCGCCATGTCAACAATTTCGTCATTCTGACTATCCATCATTTTTGCCTTTTTCATCGATCGCGTAATCATTTACAAAACATACAAAACTCGTCACAGTACGAAAATTACACACAATGACTCTTTATAATCAACAATACCATTCACTCGAAATGTTTCCCTCAAACACGATTAACGAACAATTGAAATAATTGCGCTAAATCGTCAACGCGTATACAAGACAACAAATCAAATTCAGAGAAAAAATACCATTATAAGAATGACAATTACCAAATCTACACATGCAAAATAGACTATAATTACTAAACTACAATTTACTACAACAATACTACTGTCTACTATTTTTACAGTCAGAAGATTCCAAGGGACGATCCGAAGCAGCGGTCGCCACGTGCATGGGGGCTTAATTAAATGGAATGAAAATAATTTTAATTTTTGCTTTAGTAGCTGTTTGTCCGATTACGCAATGTCTCGTAAACGGTTGGCCCTGACTCGTATTATTACGCTATCTGACTGCATAGAACAACAACAAAGAATGAAATGGAAATTTTGATTAACATAATTAATTAATTAATTAATTAATTAGTTAATTAATTAATTAATTAAGTCCCCAGCAACTATAAAACCTACGAAACCAAAGCACAAGTGTAACTGTTCTGTGTGTGGAAGTATGACTCAACGTACGCATCTGGCACGGTTCTTCTTCAATAACACAAGAAATTTTAAATATCATTTATACTGAATTAATTAAAGAAAATAAAAATACCATAATTACTCAAGAAAACCAGAATTACACTCTAATACAAGAACACAAGCCAGATGCTTTGTTGACTGAACCTGTAATGACGCATTATTTAAAACATGGAAATAATGAAAAATAAATCAAGTTTCGTTACCTTCATATATTGACCAAAATCACTCTAATCATTACAATATATCTCCACACCGACTCGCTATTACCACATCTCAACAAGAACTTTTCAGTATCACATCTCAGCAAGCACTCCCTACTAGCACATCTCAACACGAACTGACTACTACGAGTCCTCGACAAGCATTCCCACTACGACATCTCAATAACCACTGCCAGTGGAGGCGGCGGAACAATGCTCTCTAGCGATCTCTGGCGATGTGGCTCAGTGTAGCCACCTTTCAACGTCCACCCGGCCTCCCGCATGCCCACTATACGCCCTCGCTCAAAGTCCGTCAACTGCACATACGGTTCACGTCCACGCTGTCGCGGCATGCTACCAGTGTTAAAGACTGCGATGGAGCACCGTATGCCACGGCAAACTGGCTGACACTGACGGCGGCGGTGCACAAATGCTGCGCAGCTAGCGCCATTCGACGGCCAACACCGCGGTTCCTGGTGTGTCCGCTGTGCCGTGCGTGTGATCATTGCTTGTACAGCCCTCTCGCAGTGTCCGGAGCAAGTATGGTGGGTCTGACACACCGGTGTCAATGTGTTCTTTTTTCCATTTACAGGAGTGTATCTTATGTACTTTTTGGTATGATGTTCGGAAGTGATGTTAAATGTTCTGACACGGTGTCTGTTCGTAGCCATAACGGCTGGCTTGTATATCAGATCTATTCCTTGGTATTATTAGGTTTTTCATACATTTGGACTTCATAGATTCATTATATTACACCTTTTCTTTGTTCACAGATTCTGCCACGTGTAACTTTCGTCAGTGTATGGGTACTTCATCTTTACTTCACGCAAAACCTGCTCCATTCATTTACATCGCATTTTGCCCGGGGACTACGCAACACATACTTACATTTTGTTCCGTAAGAAACTTCTGCAATTGAGGTATGGGGACGGTTGTTAGGTAGTGTACGCAACAGATGACGAACACATTTGTCCTACAAGGCCATGTAGTATGAGGTTCGCAGTTCATGTTTTTCTTCGAGACTTAATTGTGTCACCTCCGCGTACCTCCTCCTCCCCCCTCCCCCCTTTTTCTTTGTGTCGAGCTGAGATCGCGTTATTAATGGGTCATATTCGGTATCTGAGGATATATTTAGGGCACGAACCACGTTCATAAACTTCAATGAGCACTCCCGTATAACTGCACAAGGACTAGCAGGCTCACAGTACCGGCTGGAATAGGAAACCAAGCCGTGACTGCTGTTGCGAAAAGTAGTTAAGTGCTAATGAAGTCAGCCGCTGTCAATATTGTTCGTGCCCTTAGCAGATTGGAGACTACATACCATTCGTGCTTTAAGATTAATTCCGGGATCTGCAATAGCTTATGATGAGAGGATTCTAGGAAAGTGTTGCGCATCTTCAAACAAACCGCACCAAGTCTAGACCATTGCTCTAGCGTTTCGAGTCATTATGACAGCAGATATAGAACCAATTCAGAAACGTGTTGCTAGGTTCTTAACATGTCGATATGTTCATATTAAACAGTAGCAGAGATGGTCGGGAAGTGAAATGGTAATCTCTGGAAGAAAGGCGACGTAGTTGTCACGACTCACAGTTGGAAATCTTTAAGGAACCGGTAATCGAAGAAGATTATGTGACAATGCTGCTATGTCCATCACATATTTCGCGTAAGTAGCCGGGAAATAAGTAACAGCGCGCGTATCGAATCACTTTTTTCTCACTCTGTGCAGTCGTTCATATTGGTACGATGTCCCCTCATCCATGAAATGTACAATGGCTTGCAAAGTCAGAAGCAAAGGAGTAGAAGGGATATTTCGCAGAAAGATGGGGTAAGTGCATCTAGAGCATGGTAAGCCATGTAAAATGGCTGTGGCAAAGGGGTACAAGTGAACTGCCACTCTTTCTGCTCCATGGAGAACAAAAAGAAAACTAGTTACAAAATGTCTCTTACACAGTTACGTTCATGTAGGGTTATACTGCTTTTATATGTTGTATGTTAGCTGAATAGTGCATGAAAGAGCAAAGTGACTCAGATGGCGTGAAACATTTCTAGTACTTTAAACAGTATTCTTTCTTACTTTGTTTCACTATTGTAAGCCACAATAGGCAAATATTTTGTTATAACTCTGAACAGCAATTTTATGAAAACATAATTGACGAAAACCAACAATGAAGCATTGGCTAGTAAACATAAATCACTTATTTCACAATATTCTGGAAGCAAAGGGATAAAAATGCTTAGTGCATCAGACTTTTACGAATTGTGATATATCATTTATTCCAGCAGTCCAGCAAGAAATGGCACAGAGGATTTTTTATGTCTAAAACACACAAAAAATGTGAAATTATATTTTGTAATCTGAAGATAATTCTGAAACCGTGGACTTTAACTGCAGTTTTTTCAAAACTACAAGGGGTATACTCATATCCCTTTGCTTCTGACCTCTCGCAAGTAGTTGCACGTGTGGTCTCGGCAGCTCCTGATGCCCTTTCAGATAAGACGTATGAGACAACGGCTGTTCTTGTAATGCGTAGATATAATTTCCAGAGACAGGAGTCATTACAAGTTTGTTGTTTTGTGCGTGGTATATTGTAATATTGCTAAGACCTACCAAATAATTTTCTCAATTTGAGAAACTACGCATTCAGGCTGTTCTACACTTGTGACCACTTTGGGCACTAATCGGGTGACGGACATAAGCGAGCTGAAGTGCCATGATAATCGAGCAATCTGAACCTGTAGCTACTTCAGTTACGGAGTTAATGATGCAATACTGGAAGCTGTAGAAAGATTATCTTGCAGTAACTGCGCCTCACAGTGTGGATAAAATTACGCACTTTCTAAGCAAAGGCGAATTATCTTTATGGCGCGTTCAGTGTCTTCTATTAATTCAAAAGGTGTCATGTATGAGAGGTCGAAGGTCAGTTCTCACCCTTGGACACGAAATCTATGTTAAGAAATTTTTAATCACGTCAGACGAATGACATATATGGCATTCTGACATTCTAGCCAAGTGTGTGTGTACTTTATCTCTTTATTCCTGTCAAGTGCGATCTTATATTTCGTTATGGACACGTAGATAGGTATTTTATCACTTTGGTGCTCCGAATACTATGGGGGGGGGGGGGGGGGGCGGGCAGCGTACTAAATGTCCCCTAGACTTAGAACTACTTAAACCTAACTAACCTAAGGACATCACACACATCCATGCGCGAGGCAGGATTCCTGCGCGGTTCCGGACTGAAGCGCCTAGAACCGCCGGGCCAGATCAGCCGGCGGTCAGCGTACTGAAACACTTATTGTTAGAGAGTAAATTCAATAACTCTGGCTTTACGAGAAGAATTCCCCATCTTTCGGACTGCCATAACCGCATACCACAGACTTCATTGGACCTGTGCTATTTAATGTTCATTGTGAGTTACTATTAATCACCGTAAGTGTACGAAAGTCCGCAACCCAGATAGCTGCCTATATATAGTGTTAGCTTCTATATCATATTCCGTAATAGATTAATTTTTAGTGGCTTATTAAGCAAACGATAGTTTAAATGAGAAGCAAATGCCACTGGATGAGAAGAAATGGATGACACTAAATTTTCGTTCGAACACAAAATGTTTCATACTGCAGAAAAATATTTTTAATAGATTGCCATTTCGTTCGGACTTTTCATTCGGAAAAGTATGTACTTATGGAAACCTAAAACGTGAAAAGTTCAGTTTACTGATCTCTCTGTGGGAGGAGATTAGTGTTTAACTGGTCGACATGCGCAGTGCAGATAACCGTGCAAAGTTTGGGTGACAGTCATTTTTCCTTTCACTCCCTTGCCCATCAGGGAGAGGGTTGGCTAGCAGCAGTACTTCGCTGCTCTTCAGCCAAGAACATTCATGAATTAATATAAAAGCACACTTTAAGGAAAAAGTGAACATGTCCTTAAAATTATTAAAACAGGTAGCTGTACAATCATAATGTCAAAGAATATTGTTGTTTTTTAAAATACAGAAAATTGATTATAATCTTTAGTAGGGCTCAATGAGAGAACGACATTAGCCTCAAACGATTTATCTATTACAGCCGATAGAATTGTGAATGTCATATTTTAGGTCACAAGCAACACGACACTTGTCAAGGTCCCTTCAGGCGAGTGGGAGAGGGAAGGGAGATAGGGTTGAGGGAGGGTGGAGAGGGGGAGGGGAGGGGGAGGGAGAGGAGGAGAGGGGTGTGGGGAAAGGTCGGTTAATCACGTAACGTCGACGTCGTCATGCTGTCTGACAGCCGAGAGCTGGCTGAAACCCGAACTGGAAAGTTCTGAAATATTTAGCGAGCATGGAACATATATCGGAAAGACAGATTAGAGTTCATAGGAGGGGTAGTGTTCGTTGAAGTTGACAAAAATATTGTCTCTATTGAGGTCGAATTTAAGTGTGACAGTGAAGTATCTGGTCGCTTAAAGAGACATTCGAAGAAAGTCTACGGTCAATAGCACGTAAGGACCAGGAAGGTACGATACGAGAAGTAGGGGCTCATACGGAAGCATACAGCCACCTTTCTCTCTCTCTGTTTGCGAGTGGAATACGGACGGAAATGACAAGTAGTAGTATAGAGTACTCTCCGCCCCGCACCGTACGGTGGCTTACGGAGTATCGCAGTAGATGTAGACCGTGGAACTCCACATCATCTCGGACATACCGTGTGTCACGAGGGTGAACTTATTCGTTCAGCGTCGGCCGTCTGACGTTTGAGAATTCCAGCACGCCTGTGAGTCAAATTGTTTTGGCCGGACCAGCGAACGGGTACATCTCACACTGAAATACGCTGGGACTTCAGGGCTCTGATAGTGAAGTTTCCCGTGTTCTGATAATCAGAACGCCAGAGCGCATAGTTTGCATATTTTCGTGGGCGCGTGAGAACATTACAGCTGCCGCAGCGACTACTCCTCGCCCGCAGCGCGCCGTGTGTTGCCGCGTGAATCATGGTGAATGGATTAAGTACTGCTGCACCGGCTAGGGCTGTTAAACGATATTCACAGCTCCCTGTTCTCAGGTGAACCATAGTTTGTGGTATAGTTGATCGTAGGTGACTCCATTTTAACAGAGTTGGATCTCACAGTGGATTCATGTAAAAATGTCAGATTGCGTTGTGGAAGGGATTAATTCAGGGGAGAATTTGTATAGATTCCACCTCCATGTATGCTGTTCCTATCAAACTCCGTTCCTTAACTGATTTGCGATTGTAATTTTTGTGTAAGATTTATCAGCTGGTTCTCCAGAAAGTTGTAGTTACTAAAGGTTCAATAAAACTTGTCATTATTTTGTAAACTTAAAAACGCCACTATTCTCATCCATGCTCCCTCTACCATTCACTGTTTTTATTTATTGTGGTGATACATGAGTACACCAGCAATTTAAGGTTCAATGCTATTAAATTAGTTAAATTTATTATTAATCTGACTTCTGTAAGTGATTAAATGCATAGGTCAACAGAGGTGCCATGAGTAAATTCACTAATTCGTATAGAAGCATCATGTGACTAGCACATGATTTGAAGGTTATTGACAACATAATATTTTTCTTTACGTTAAGAGAACAACGTTTAGACTCACTCAGAAAAATATTTGCGATTAAAGCAAGCGACGTCTTGCAGTACATCTGAATGACAGCACACTGTGTGCTTGCAAATTTACTACTACTACTGTTTATACGATATACACGTTTTATGCAAATTACGTGTGTGTGCGCGCGCGCGCATTATGTGTGGTTCTTACTTCAGCTGTAGCTGCTAGTCCCCATAGAGTGCAAATGCTAAAAATAATAAAATACATGGTAGTAGTATTAGTATGACGTATCACAGTTATCAGCTGCTGTTTTGTAAATATAGTATATAACGTCAGTCTCCTCATCTCTTAGTATTAATATGACGTATCTTTGTGTATAAGCAATCACACGCTGCTAGTCTTATAAACACTAAAGGTCAAAATTTCCCGGTCACCTGTCACTAATATAGACTAAACGCCTTTGTTGTTTATTCGTTGGGTTGTTCGCGTAGAGGGGTGCTGATGAGTATCCACAAAAACACTGTTGTGTCTTTACCTAAGATGGTTCCATTTGAATATGCCCATTCCTTCAGCTGTCTGTGTAGTAATCAGTCTGCGTTAGTTTACAGTATATCGTGTGCACCTATCAGTGTGTTTGCATAGCAGATCAGGTTTACACCGTATTACCTACTAATGAAATAGGAAAAGGTGACAAATTGAGAAACCTGTTCCAATTTTAGTTCTGCGTAAGGAGGTTTATTCTAATAGGGCAGTGGCAGCAAAAGATGGTGTAGCCCAATATACAGTGGTGTATACATTGCAGCATTTGAAGCAAATGTTTCGCAATCTGGAAGAACGCGATTAACAGAATACCGGAAAGATCAGCTCATGTGTATACAGAGTAAACGCCGGAGGACTCTTAGCGCAACTGAAATTCGTGAGGAAGTAAATAATACGCGAGTAGCTTCAATCTCTGCCTCAATAGTGCAACACTTTCTTAGTGAACAAGCTTTGAAGGGGCGCCGAAAAACCTTCCTTACGCAAATAAACGAGGCGTCCGGCGTGAGGTCGGTCGCTTGACGGGGCGTTCGGCGCGGGCCCGCCCGTCGCCGGCGCGCCGTAAGGCACGGAAGCTCGCACTGGGGCGTATCGCTTCCAGTCGGGCGTGCCGCGACAGTCCTCACAGGGGAAGTGACGCGTCTCTTACAGCCTCTCCTTCCCAAGTGACTCTTTCCGCCTTCCCGTGGTGCCAGATGTTAAGCTTGGCTTCTGCCTTGCGACAAAAGGGAGAGCTGCTACCCAACCCGATGCGAAAGCGAAGGGTGCGTGGCACAGGGGGAGCCATGTCGAGGGACCGAACACCAGTCCCTTTCTGTTCGCAGGGCACAGACCAGCAGGTGCTCTGCATGCCGGCGATCTCGTTTGTCGGCGTGGGATCGCGGCGCGAGTCGGCAAGGGTGCTTCGCCGCGCCCCTGGGTAACCGGGGCGTGTTCTGCCAAACCCAGGAGGTGGTGACATCGCCTGGGCCAGGTTAGATGGGTCCAGACCGCCGAACGTCTGGGGGACCGGCCCGCCACCTGAGTAGGAGTGGGTCCTTGGCCGAGAGGTGGAAACTCCGGCAAGTAGGCGGCGAAGGGCGAGAGGTGCATCCGCCTCTCCGAGTGCGGAGCGCAGTTGCCGAGGAGCGTCGCGTGAAATCGTCGATGACGGAGTCACCGAAGGGGACCAGTGCACTGGCGACGGTGCGCTGAACCCAGCAGTTCGGTAGTGCCCTTGACCTAGGGGCGAGGTCGGTGGGCGAGCTGCAGAAGTCTCCCTCCCCCCCCCCCCCCATGCCATGCCATGCAAGAGGAGCCGGTCCGGGGTAAGAGACGGGCTCCCACCTCTTTTTTATCACTCGTACAAAATGGCGACAACAGAGACGAGTGATACTAGTGCGCTTTCGAGAACTTCTCTTGCGCCTGATCCCTCTCCACAGGACGAGGTGGGACAGGCAGAGGAGGATTATTCAGTAATGAAGAGACACGCCAAAATTACGCTGCTCCTGGAGCAAAGTATAAAAAATGGGAAAATAAGCCAGGCAGCAATCTCACAAATTAAAAATGAATTGGCTGCATGGGCAATCGCTCATGCAAAACTGGAAGGACGCGTGGAGGAGCTGGAGAAAGAGAATACCCGATTGAGACAACAGCAACGACAACCGAGCAAGACCTGGGCGGCGGTGGCTGCACAAGCCCCCGCCAGACATAACAACACAAAAGAAACAATAGACAGGGTGACTAAAAAACAAGAGACGGCGGTCTTTCTTAGGACCTTGCCTGGACAAGATACGAGTGTCAAAAGGATCCAGGAACTCTTAACCACTACAATCGACCCGGTGAAAGACAAAATAAAGATTAAACGAGTCAAACCAAGCCGCAACTCCGTGATTGTAGAAGATGCGTCTGAAGAGGATAAAAACAAGCTGCTTGAAAATCCGAAATTGAACGCAGTTGTTAAGTGCGAACCGCCAAAAAAGAGGAACCCCTTGGTCATACTGTACGATGTTCCTACAGTAATGACAAACGAGGAACTCTGTGAGGCAATTAGAAAGCAAAACTTTGAGGGCATTAACGAGAAGAATTTCCAAAGCAGCTTCAAATTGAGATTTAAGACGGGTCCTCGGGACCGTGATGTCGTACATCATGTTGCCAAGGTCTCTGCAACAATGTGGAAACAAATAACATCAATGGGCAGACTATACGTGGGATTCCACGCAATAAATACCAGAGACTACATTGTGGTACATCGTTGTCACAATTGCGGCGACCTGGACCACATTTTGAGGCACTGCACCAGGGGGTCGGCCTGCTCCAAATGCGGTGATAGCGGTCACACCCGGAAAGATTGCAAGGCCACAGGCATTTGCATCCCTTGCAAGAGTCGAGGCAAAAAGTCCTGTGGCTCCACAGGACGGAACTGCCCTACCTACAGGATGCTTGAACAACGATTAATATCACGAATTGCCCGCATCTCGTGGTCGTGCGGTAGCGTTCTCGCTTCCCACGCCCGGGTTCCCGGGTTCGATTCCCGGCGGGGTCAGGGATTTTCTCTGCCTCGTGATGGCTGGGTGTTGTGTGCTGTCCTTAGGTTAGTTAGGTTTAAGTAGTTCTAAGTTCTAGGGGACTGATGACCATAGATGTTAAGTCCCATAGTGCTCAGAGCCATTTGAACCAATATCACGAATTGATTATGGCTGAGAACGGCATACCAAGCAGGATGCCAAAGCATAAATCCCCGAGCAAAAGGAAGAGGGATGCTATGAGAGCAAGTAGATTCAGGAATTTCCTGAAGTCGCTCACCAGCGTCGACATACCAACAGTCGACAAACCAGTACAAACAGAGTCCCCCAACGAGGGACATTGGCATTCAAACTGAGCTCCCCCCAGTGGTCAGAGCACCCTCCTCCCAATGCCGGGACACGCTGCCGACTAAAAACCCACAACGGCAAGAGCATCCTGTGGTAGCGACAGATAAAGCTGCAAAACCTGTCCAAGAAAACACAATAACAAGCTCCACCGCCAACTCCATCACAAAAGACAGCCCGGTGGTCAGGTTGCCACCCGTGGACCCGATGAGGGTGTACCCGAGTCTCGAGTACACCATGCAACTAGCTAGGCTGGAGCAGCCGACTACCCTGACTACTGCCTTAAGACATGTGGTCCGAGTAGGACATGAGTACGGACGGAGGGTAACCTTCTCGGTGATGGAGGCTGTGGACAGAATACAATTAAAGTCAGTGAACCTCCCCACTGACTTCGGAGCACTGCGCGACCTACTCAAAAAAGGGTTTGAAAGACGAGGAGAAAAATTTGACCTAGGTGAAATCTACCATCAATCAGTGATAGCAAACGGACGACTAGCATATGACTGGAACAAAACCTGGCCACATGACCACATACATACTTACTTTCCATGACGACCAAAATAAAAATAGGACAACTCAATACTCATAACAGTCGACTAGTCATGCAGGAGCTCCGTAAGGAAGTGGTGGAAAAGAGACTGGACATGCTCTGTTTACAGGAGCCGTACTCTCTGGCTGGAAAAGTTGCGTTCACTGCCGCAACATGTCAAACCGTTAGCAGTGAGGACACCCCAAAGCAGCCATCCTGGTGACAAACACTGCACTGCGTGCAACACCTCTGTCACAGTACTCCAATAGTCACTGCAACGTCGTGGAGATACAATCTCCTGCTGGAATTGTAATCATCATTAACACTAGCGAGTGTGGCCACGGCGTTGCGGGGACGTAAAATCATTATAACTGCTGACATAAACGCCAAATCCCCCCTATGGTACAGTGGCACAAGAGATGAAAACGGTGCTAAAGCAGAGGAAATGATTATGGCTCTCCAACTAGTGGTGGCAAACAGACCAGGCAATCCCCCCACCTACGTGGCTGGAGGGGGACAGGGCACCAACATTGACGTGACATTGGTCACGCCAAACGCAGTAAATGTGCTCCAAGAATGGAGAGTGGTAGACAATGCCACCACTAGTGATCACAATCTAATTACCTTCATAGTAGGAGATGGAGAGTGCCGCTGGGCCATGGGGTGGGAGGTGCAAAGAAATTTTAGGAAGACAGACTGGGAACGCTTAGCCAGAGAGTGCGACATTCCTCCATTACCAGAAGGGGACGTACGACAATACTTCAACGTGGACGACAGAGCCGAATGGCTGGTACGTGTAATAACAAGGGCGATTAAGGTGGCTGTACCAACCAGGAGGGGGGCCATGGCGGCCACACCGGCACCATGGTCAGCCGAGCTACAAGATCTGCGTCAGTCTGTCAGGAGACTGAGAAAGCACTACCAGCGCAGTGTCGTCTGGTGGAAAAACCAAAGATGGCTGCAGTTATACCGGGAGGCAAAACATAACTTTCAAAAAGAGCTGCAGAAGACCAGAATAAACAGTTGGGAAAATTTTGTAACCAATCAGCTGGCCCTTGACCATTGGGGTGTGCCATACAGATTGGTGAGGGAAAAGATCCGCTCCCCCAACGATGATATCAACGCTCAGGCACGAGGACGGGATGACGGAATCTTGGCAGGAAACTGCCGAGGTCCTCCTCCGGTCCCTGTTACCTGACGATGACAGGAATGACGACACCGAAGAGCAGCGTCAATTAAGGAATGAAGACCTTGCTAGGTATGTAAATGACGAAGCGGTCCTCCCCTTCTCTGAGGAGGAGGTTGCTGCTCTCATCAAGTCCCTAAAGAAAGGAAAAGCCCACGGGCCAGACGGCATTGTGGCGGAGGTGGTGCAGTTCTTAGCCCCACAGCTAGTTGCGCCACTCACACAACTCTATAACGAATGCCTCAGGCAGGGCAAATTCCCAAAAATATGGAAAACTGCAAACGTGGTAATCATTAAGAAAGGCCCTGAGAAGGACCCTGCCGAGGCCAAATCCTACAGGCCCATCTGCCTGCTGGATGGCTTTGGCAAACTTTTCGAAAAGTTATTAGCTGACAGACTGACTGCTCACCGCATGCTGCAGGGGGTGAGCGGCAGGCAATTCGGTTTCAGGCCGGGGCGATCGGCATCTGATGCAATCGCGCTGGCGGCTGAGGTCTGCGGCTCATCCCCGTGTAAGTATGTTGTTGGCATCATGGTGGATATCAGTGGCGCCTTTGACAACCTGTGGTGGCCTTCGCTCTTCTCCTGCCTTCGGGAGAAGGAGTGCCCAGGGCTGCTATATGGGTGTTTGAGGAGCTATTGTGAAGACCGGGAGGTATGGCTATCATCCACTAGCGGGAAAGTCCGGAAAACTATCAACAAGGGATGCCCCCAAGGCTCCGTGTTGGGTCCCCTTTTCTGGGACATCCACATGGAGCCTCTTCTGGACAGCCTGCAACAGAGCGATGAGGTGCTAGAGGTGATAGCCTACGCTGATAACCTCCTCCTGCTGGTCGGCGGCCGAAGTCGCGAAGACATAGAACCGAAAACAGAGAGAGCTATTGACAAACTACAACTATCGTGCCGCAACACCAAGATGACTATCTCACCAACCAAGTCGACTTACCTACTATTCAAAGGACAGTTAATGAGAAACCCTACCGTGAGAATTGACGGTACGCCGGTTCTTCGGAGACGAAAAACGCGCTACTTGGGGATCATCATCGATGAAAGGTGGAACTTTGCGAGGCACATTGAAACCGTAACCCAGAAAGCATTACAATTACTAAATAACCTGATTTCTATAGGACACAAGAGATTCCACCTTCCGCCTCATCTAATTAAGCTCTATCATAACAGTATACTGACATCAATAGTGGGTTACGGCTCGGGAGTCTGGGCACACAGGCTCACGAGGGTGGTGCCCGCCGTGACGGTGAGAAGAGTACAAAGGAACATGGTACTAAGGTCCGTGGGAGCATATAGAACATCTCCGGGAGGTGCCCTGTTAATTATAATGGGGCTCTGTCCCCTGGATATAAAGATAAGGGAACAGGCTGCATGGTACTGGGCCAAAAGAGGTAACAACACCAAATTAGAGGAAATTATGGGGGCACCAGTCAGGGAAGAAGGGGAGATAAGGGGAAGGGGTGAAGATCTATGGCAGGAGATATGGGAGTCAGATGAAACTGGTAGAAGAACCTTTCAGCTCCTACCAGATGCTAAGGAAAGACAAAAAATGAAATACTTTGAGCCAACTCGGGGATTGTTCCACTTTCTCACAGGTCACGGCCCCTATCCGACTTATCTATGTCGGTTTGGGAAAAGGGCGACGCCTGCGTGCGACTGTGGCGCACCGGAGGGTACTCCTGACCATGTGGTTTACGAGTGCCCCCTTTTCGATGATGTAGCCGAGACATTGAGACGACAATTACCAAGTACAAACACCTATGACCTTCTAAGACAAGAGGAGACCTTTCAGAGACTGAACACGCTAGCCAACGAGGTATCACAAAAAGTATTAAAAACCTTTTTGAGAGACCTTCATGACTAGATAAATAAAAATCACCGATTGCGACCACTGCCCCATTCCCGTACCGCCTGTTCGTGGATAGGTCGACTTTACAGTTGGAATCCGCCACGTGCAGGACCAAGGGGACTGGGGTGATCCTGAATGAGACAACGCACCGGTTATGACGTAGAATAGCAAGTAGATTTTAGTCAATTAGAATAGGATAGTAAGTTAGGAACCTGCAGCGATAAATAACTTTTTGCCTGCCCTGTGCCAGGGGCATGCTCATAGGGATTAGCTCTATGAGCAAAGCACCCAAGTAGGTTTATATTATTAACACTGGCACAACTGTAACGCTGCAGGCAGCTAATACTAACCTTTCATAGAAGCTAGAAATAATACTAACACTAATTAAATTAGAAGTAGTCTGCCTAATAATAAATATAGCATTGTCTGTATGGCTCTGAGCACTATGGGACTCAACTGCTGTGGTCATAAGTCCCCTAGAACTTAGAACTACTTAAACCTAACTAACCTAAGGACAGCACACAACACCCAGCCATCACGAGGCAGAGAAAATCCCTGACCCCGCCGGGAATCGAACCCGGGAACCCGGGCGTGGGAAGCGAGAACGCTACCGCACGACCACGAGATGCGGGCAGCATTGTCTGTAGTCTAGTAGAATGTAGAAGCTGCAAATATAAAACTAGAAACATAGGAACCACTAATCATTAAGGTGGTGGGTCATTTTGTGTAATTATTATGTTATGAAATAAAGAATTTAAAAAAAAAACGAGGCGAAATGATTACAATGGGCACGGCATCATAAAAACGAGCGTGTAACCATTGTCGAAGGTGTTATTCATGGACGAATCGGAGTTTGAAGTATTTGGAAGCCGTCGTCGAATGTTATTGTACTCCTCAGAGAACGTATGAAAAGTCTGTGTATGACGTCAGCCGTGAAGCATGATGGAGGGTCGGTCACAAAAAAAAAAAATTAAAAATGGTTCAAATGGCTCTGAGCACTATGGGACTTAACATCTATGGTCATCAGTCACTTAGAACTACTTAAAACTAACTAACCTAAGGACATCACACACATCCAGTCATCACGAGCCAGAGAAAATCCCTGACCCCGCCGGGAATCTTGAACCCGGGAACCCGGGCGCGGGAAGCGAGAACGCTATCGCACGACCACGAGCTGAGGACAGGTCGGTGACAGTGTGGGAATGTTTTGCAGGTGATAAAGTAAGTAATCTAGTGAGAATTAATGGACCATTAAAGGAAGGAAGGATATCACAGGATACTGATCAACACTACAGCTACATCTGGCAAGAGAGTTATTGGTCGTGGGTTTTTTCTGCAGCAGGATAATTATACAAAAGGTCCTTCTAAATTGTGTAGAGGATATATCAACAGAAAATAGAAATGTGGAGGAACTGAAAAATATGATTTGGCCAAGTCAGTCACCCGACTTAAATTCCATTGAGCTCTTACGGGACAAATGTAACAGGGAGGTCAGAAAACTGTGTTCGTCTAATGTTGAAGATCTGTGGAATAATTTACAGATGTGTTGCACTGCAGTATTTGCAAGCGTTTAAGGTTTTCAGATGCATATTTTGGTGTTGGATGAACATAGGCATTTATACATGGTTATAATTGATTTATATTCACACCATTCACATGCAAGTAGGTAAAGTCACAGTACGCAGCTCTAATATAAGGATGCAGTGGCTTAGTCGGTCTGTCGCAAACGTTAAAGCATTATACAGGTACTTTAAATTCACCACAGTTGAATGTTTAATGTATATGACTGCTCCATCGGAATTTAAATGCAGCACTGCCTCTCCATGCACATCAACAACTGACGCCTCAC
The DNA here is from genome assembly GCF_023898315.1 of Schistocerca nitens. Lineage (NCBI taxonomy): Eukaryota > Metazoa > Arthropoda > Insecta > Orthoptera > Acrididae > Schistocerca > Schistocerca nitens. The sequence goes on along the minus strand of NC_064616.1, from coordinate 404,716,720 downwards.
CCTTTAAGACGCTAATGTTAATACGAGTATGTGATGAGTTATATTCAGTCATCATCTTTGTCTCCATGAATTTTGTAACACTACGCGTGTAGTATCATTTGCACCGCGTATTCTGCACTCTAGCACCAAGACGTTGAAAGTTTTCAATGTCCGTCATCAGATAAGAGTCACTCTCAGTATTAGGCCTACTTTCGCACCTCTTGCTGTCAGGTTGTATACACTGGTGACGAAGTATTGTAACCAGCATTTAGCCGAGACTGGAGTTCCAACTACGGCTGTGCTACGGTGTAGTCCAACGACAACTCCGATAGGATGGGAAGACATCCTGTGGAGAGAGAGTGTTGTTGCTGCTGTGGTTCGTCTGCAACGATGATAACAAAGCCCTAAGTGTAACGAAACAAATAATAATAATAATAATAATAATAATAATAAATGGAAACGGATGGACATAAAACTTACTGATAGTGTTGTTCTTTCCAACTGATCGCTGCTGCTGCTTATGCTGGCGGCGCTTCAAGCTAGACGAAGTACAGATGGTAAAATGTTGAAGCACACTTATTCTAAGTTTAAAAATTAAATTTGCTCGAAAGGAGTGGGAGGAGGGGGAAGGGGGAAGTGGGGGTCACCTGTGCTTGCACGCCACTAACAACAACGTCGACGAGCGGGGACGTGGGGGAAGCGAGGGCTCGGAGTGGTGGGGGGGGGGGGGGGGCTCATATTACAGTGAGATGACCACGGTGCAGTTCAAGATTCGATGAACTCAGAATTCAGGGAATGCCGACGCTGATGCCAGCAACTCTAGGGCTCGTACCCACAGTAATCCTCTCTTTCCATGTTAACTTACGGTAGATGGTTAATAGAAGGTGTTTTAGTGTGTTGGTTAATCGGACAAGACCGTTGTAAATGGTGAGGCTCAGGCGACGGGGGTGTGTGCTGCGGATGGTTCGTCCTATAATTATTGCATGCATCTTGGAAGGGCTGATCTTGGCTTGCTGCACCAGCAGCCAAACTGATTGAGATGAGGCTGAAGGGATCGTTGGGATTTCCGAAAGGTGTATTATAGGGCTAGAAAGCTATAGTCGTTGACATAGTGGAGGAGATAGGAGGAGGATTTTTAGACGTGCCACGAGTGTAGACTGCTTGCAGGAGTGCAGGGAGGGCAGAACCTTGACGTACACATGCAGTGGGATGGAAGGTACAAAAATTCATTTAGAGGTGATTGATTAACGGAGAGGGGTTATGGGACCAAACGGCGATTTCATCGCTCCCGCGATTCCGAAGTTAGTCGCAGAAGAAAGAGGGTCCGCTAAAAGTGGACGGATCCAGTCAGGGGAGTCAAATTATAAAATAATGATGATTAAACACACACAATAAAAGGCATAAAAAGTGAGACCATATCTAAAAACTGGAAAAAAGGGACGGTCTTTCCACGGGGGAGTGGTCATGCTGTCCCAGACCGAGAGGACTGGAAAAAGAGGTCCAAAGGTCCCAACCTTAACTATCCTGACGCTCTCCAAGACTAGAGTAGAACCAAAGGGTGACGAGAGTAGCATCGGTCGATAGCCTCTAGGCTGCTCATTGAGTCTGAACAAATTAAAACACTGTGGAGGGAGGCCTGAGAAACAGGAAGGAGTGCTCTGTGAATGGCTAGAAGCTCTGCTGTGAATACACTACATGATCCCAGCAATTAATGATGTTATAAATCAGTAGAAGAAGTGAAAGCGTATCCCACTTTATCAATTGTCTTAGAACCATCAGTGTAAAAGATGGTGGCACCCTGGAACTGTGCAAGGATGGCACATACAAGACACCGGAAAACCACAGAGGCGACAGGGATCTTAGGACACTGGAATAGGTCGGTCCTAATACGTGGTGTAGGCACCATCCAATGGGGCAAGGGTCATGTAAGGGTAGACGACGTTCCTTCAGAATTACTAAGATCCTTGGGGTAACATACCATTACGTACGTATTCCACATGGTATGCAATATTTGAGGCAATCTAAATACCATCAGACTTTGTGAAGGGTATAATGATTGAAACGAAGGCAAGAGCTGACTGGTGTGAATAGTACCGAAACACCAGTGTAATTATTCATTGCTTGAAAATACTAACACGAATTATTGATGAATAAGGGAAAGAAGCTAGTTGCGGTGTACCGTGGGGAAGATCAGTTTGGGTTACAGGTAAATATAGGAATATATGAGACAATACTGACACTACGACTTACCTTACAAGATGGGTTGAAGAACGGAAAACTTACGAGTTTAGCGTCCGTAGATAAAGAGAAGTCATTTGACAATGATGTCTGGAATACCATTCCTTGAAATTCTGATAACAGGGACAAACTACAGGAAGCGAAAGGTTATCTACAACTTATGCAGAAACCAGGTAGCAGTTATAAGAGTCGAAAAATATAAAATGGAAGCAGTAGTTGAGAAGAGAACGAGACAGACATAATTCTATTTATACACTGAGAAATCAGTAAATTAAACCATAGAGAAATTTGTAACTATAATTAAAAGGAACGAAAACTTTGAAATTTTCCTATGAAACTGCAATTTTTTCAAAGACGGGAAAGGGCTTGGGAAGTAAAGTTGAACAGAATAGATGGAGTCTTGAAGAGGAGATCAAATATCAATAATAACAAAAGTAAAACAAGTGACATGTAATGTAGTGGAAGTACACTGAGGTGGCAAAAGTCATGGGATAGCGATATGAGCACGTACAGATGACAGTAGTATCAAATGGTTCAAATGGCTCTGAGCACTATGGGACTTAACATCTGTGGTCATCAGTCCCCTAGAACTTAAAACTACTTAAACCTAACTAACCTAAGGACATCACACACATCCATGCCCGAGGCAGGATTAGAACCTGCGACCGTAGCGGTCACGCGGCTCCAGACTGAAGCGCCTAGAACCGCACGGCCACACCGGCCGGCGACTGTAGTATCGCGTACACAAAGTATATAACGGCAGTGCATTGGCAGAGCTGTTATTTGTACTCAGATGATTCATGTGAAAAGTTTTCCGTGGTAATTATGGCCGCACGACGTGCATTAACAGACTCGGAAGGGGGAATAGTAGTCTGAGCTAGATACATGGGACATTCCATTTCGGAAATCGTTAGGGAGTACAATATTCCGAGATGCACAGTGTCAAGAGTGTGCCTAGAATACCAAATTCTACGCATTACCTCTCACCACGGACAATGCAGTGGCTTTCCGTCTTCACTTAACGGCCGAGAGCTGCGGCGTTTGCGACGAATTGTCAGTTCTAACAGACAAGCAACACTGCGTGAAATAACCGCAGAAATCAATGTGTGACGTACGACGAACTTACCTGCTAGGAGAGTGCGGCGAAATTTAAGGTTAATGTGCTATTGACAGCACATGACTGACGCGAATGCCTTTGCTAACAGCACATCATTTGAAACAGCTCTCTTGCGCCCGTGACCATACCCGTTGGACCCCAGACGACTGGAAAACCTTGGAGTGGTCAGATGAGTTCCGATTTTGGTTGGTAAGAGGTAACGGTACGGTTCGAGTGTGGCGCAGACCCCACAAAGCTATGGACCCAAGTTGTCAACAAGGCACTGTGCAAGCCGGTGTTGACTCCATAATGGTGCGGGTTGTGTTTACATGGAATGAACTGGATCCATTGCTAAAACTCGACGGATCATTGACTGGAGACTGTTGTATTCGACTACTTGAAGATCATTTGCAGCCATTCATAGACTTCATGTTTCCAAACAACGATGGAATTGTTACGGATGACAATGGGCCATGTCCCCAAGACACAATTGCTCGTGACTGGTTTGAAGGACATTTTGGACAACTCAAGCGAATGACCGGCCACCAGACTGCCCGGTACGGGACATTATCGAGAGGTCGGTTCGTGCACGAAATCCTGCACAGGCAATACTTTCGCAATTATGGACAGCTACAGAGGCAGAGCTGTGTTAGCATGGGTCAACATTTCTGCAGGGGTCTTCAAACGACACGTTAAGTCCATGCCACGTCAAGCAGCTGCACTACGACGGGAAAAAGGAGGTCCGACATGATATTAGGAGGTATCGCATGAGCTTTTGTCCCCTCAGCGTAAATCGGGTGAACCTGAGGGAAGTCGATTAGGAAATCAGACACTAAAATTATTCAATATATTAAATGCAGTTTGAATAATGGAAGAAAAGAATTTCAGAAAAATAGAAAATTTTTGACATTGAATGAAATCTGAGTGTTCGGAAGTCATTTCTGAAGACATTTGTTTGTCGTGTAGCCATGCATGGAAATAAAACGAACGATGAACAGTTCTGACAAAAAGAGAATACATGGTTTTTAACGAGGTGCTACTGGAAAGTGCTGAATGTTAGATGGGTAGATTGGATAAGAAATGAAGGGGTACTGAGTTGTATATGTAAGCGTGAACGGGGAATCTCGTCGAGCGTTCGGCAGCCAGCTTTGGTGCACCTGTGTCACAGCGAGCTGCTGGCTCGCCTCTCTTGCTATGCTGACATCGCGGGCCGTCTAGTCACTGTCAGCTATTCGACCTGCTCAAAGTCACCGCCAAACTGAAGCGTCAAACGCCCAGCGCCGTCAATCAGTTTGGTGTGTCCTACCATGGATCAAGAAGGTTGAAAGGCATCCTCTTACTTCTTCTCAGGGTGATGCTGAATACTGTCTGTCTCTCTCTCTCCCTAGTGTCACTTCTTCGTATTTTGAAACTTGCAGACTTACTCATCAAAAGATGAACAATCTATATACATATCGGGCCTGCTGGTCTAGCGATAAAGTGCGTGCCTCGAAAACGGGAGGGCGCAGGATCGAATATCGGTCGCACAACGGGTTTTTAATTGACCGTGTCTCACCGATGTGGGGAGTCCACGATAAACTATAGGTTCACTTTCTCCAGTTGGATAACTGGCAAAAGTTAGGGACACAGAAGTCGCTGAACTGGTGTCCAACAGAAAGACTGTCACCAAGCCATCGAGCGGCATGAAAGTATTATTATTATTATTATTATTATTATTATTATTATTATTATTATTTCTTTCTTGTCTCAGACGTTATGTCTGGTTAAAAATGGAAGGTGACGCGGACCTTGATCAAGCGTGACTTCCTTTTAACTGTACGGTATATGTTACATTGCATTTAGGAACTTTCGGGTAATTGAACAAGTGTCAATAATTACAGATTTCTGTAGTTGTATATATAAGTTTGGATGTAGCAGTATTGCATTGATGTACTGGTGGATATTGTGTGGTATGACTCCTGTAGTTGATAGTATAATTGGTATAATGTCAACTTTATCCTGATGCCACATGTCCTTGACTTCCTCAGCCAGTTGGATGTATTTTTCAATTTTTTCTCCTGTTTTCCTCTGTATATTTGTTGTATTGGGTATGGATATTTCGATTAGTTGTGTTAATTTCTTCTTTTTATTGGTGAGTATGATGTCAGGTTTGTTATGTGGTGTTGTTTTATCTGTTATAATGGTTCTATTCCAGTATAATTTGTATTCATCGTTCTCCAGTACATTTTGTGGTGCATACTTGTATGTGGGAACGAGTTGTTTTATTAGTTTATGTTGTATGGCCAGTTGTTGATGTATTATTTTTGCTACATTGTCATGTCTTCTGGGGTATTCTGTATTTGCTAGTATTGTACATCCGCTTGTGATGTGATCTACTGTTTCTATTTGTTGTTTGCAAAGTCTGCATTTATCTGTTGTGGTATTGGGATCGATCTTTAATAACATGCTTGCTGTAATACCTGGTGTTTATTGTTTGACCCTGTATTGCAATCATGAATCCTTCCGTCTCACTATGTATACTGCCTTTTCTTAGCCAAGTGTTGGATGCGTCTTGATCGATGTGTGGCTGTGTTAGATGATACGGGTGCTTGCCATGTAGTGTTTTCTTTTTCCAATTTACTTTCTTCTTATCTGCCCTATTCTGCAAAACAACTGCTAAAAATAAGGTTAGTGCGTCCTTCCGTTAAACAACAATGATACATTGAATCTCACGGGCAGTAACGTTGCGACATTTTTGCTAAGAAAATTGAAAATATCTTGGGTCTTAAGTTTTAAATGAGGGTATATACTCGTATGCTCATTTAACAGCATAGTTTTCCGTGTGCCAACGACTTAAAGTTGTGTGTGAGGATACGGTTTGTTTTTATCTGGCAATGTCTTGTTAACATCTAAATTTACTAGCTCGCGCCGTGCTTCGTAGCTCTCGCTAAAATGTAAGTCTCTTTCTATGAGGCTGTGTGAGTCTGTTTGGAGGTGGGAGGAAAGCAGCGGCATACCTCCTGCAATAGAACAATATGATATTTGAACCAAACATCGGATACTAGAGGGCTTTATTTATTTTACTTTTCTTTTTTTTTTACAGTGCGTCACGTAAGTAATGTCACAAATATAAGCTAGAGATGATGTACCTTTACCTTTCTCCTAACACATCAAATTATTCGATTTATCTCAGCAGACTGAGCAACGCCACACTGATCTGCAATACAGAAAATAGTAGTAGAACTAAAATGATCTCTTAACATCTGCGAAATTTTACACTCATTCTGGAGCGTCCCAGCAAAACATTAGGCTGAGAACTATCAGCAGATAGTGTCTTGATAGTGGTATACATTTGGAGCCCGTCTCGTTATTTAGATATTTAATTCTAATGTTAAGAAATGGTAGAAGCCGACTTCGGGGAAGATCTGTTTGGATTCCGGGGAAATATAGGAACACGGGAGGTAATATTAACTCTACGCCTTATCTTTGAGGATAGGTTAAGGTAACTCAAACCTACGTCTATAGCATTTGTAGGCTTAGAGAAGGCTTTTGAAATTCTGAAGGTAGGAGGGGTAAAATACAGAGAGCGAAAGGCTATAGGGTGGTGGTGATCTTTTAAGAGTTGTACTCTATATGGTTATTTTCCAATGTCTCGTGCACGATGTCTGTGAAATAGTAGTACTTCACTTAACTATTCCACTCTCGACTTTGTATTAAATATATTAAACTCTTCTAATTAGTTATGATTACTGTATTGAGATACACTAATCAGACAGAACATTGTGACCACCGACCTACTATCGGTATAAAGTCGTCCAGGCGTCAGCAGCGTCATCTGGCAAGGAATGACTGCTAGTCAGACACACACACGGTTCATGTAGTATCAGTGAGTGTGCTGTCCATGTGTAAACGGGGAAGGCGCGAGATCTATCTGAGTTTGACCGAGGGCAGATTGTGATGGCCAGGAGGCGCGGCACCAACATTTCGGAAACTGCACGACTTATCGAGTTTTCGAGGAGTACTGTGGTGAGTGTCTTCAGCATGTGGAGAAACCAAAATGAAACCTCGTCCAGACGTCTTGGGGTTGGGCGGCCACTACTCATTACAGATGTCGGACATCGTAGGCTGGGCCGACTGGTAAAACAGGGCAGGCGGTGAACTGTGAGGGATCTAACATCAGACTTCAATGCTGGGCAGAGAACAAGTGTGTGAACACACGGTGCATCGAACACTACAAATGATGGGCCAACGCAAACGACGACCCACGCATTTGCCAAAGTTGACACCACGACATCAGCAACTACGACTGAAATGGGCACTTGACCATCGTCACTGGACTTTGGCGCAGTGGCAGAGCATTGCATGGTCTAATGAATCTCGATACCTTCTTCATCATGCCGATGAGAGGGCGCGAATCCGTCGAATTCCAGGGGAACAGCTCTTTAACACCTGTACTGCGCGACGGAGGAAAGATGGCGACGACTCCATTATGCTCTAGGGGAACATTCACGTGGGCATCCATGGGTCCAGTGGAGCTCGTGCAAGGCACCGTGACAGTCATGTTTTCGGACGGCAGTAGCATTTTTCAACAAAATAATGCGCCATGTCACAAGGCTATGAGTGTGATATAGTGCTTCGTGAAACACAATGGTGGGTTCCAATTGATGTGCTGGCTCCGTAACTCACCAGATCTGAACCCGATTGAACACATCTGGGATTTGATTGAACGTGGCGTCAGAGGTCATGCCCCCCCCCTCCCTCCCCGGAATTAACGGAAATTAGGTAACTTGTGTGTGCAGATGTGGTGCCATCTCCCTCCAGCGACCTACCAAAGCCTCATTGCTTCCATGCCACGACCCATCGCCGGTGTTATCCGTGCCAAAGACGGACATACAGGCTCTTAGATAGGCGGTCATAATGTTCTGGCTCATCGTTGTGTATTCCCTACCGCCGAAAATCATGTGCTCCTTTGTAGATATAGAAAAACTCCGCCCGAACAGACTTTGGAAGGTCCAACGGTACTACTGACCGCTGTGTCATCTTCAGACCACAGGCGTCAGTCGGTGCGGATATGGAGGAACATGTGATCTGCACACAGCTCTACTGGCTGTCTGCTTTAGTGACCGGAACAGCTACTTCTCAGTAAAGTATCTCCTCAGTTGGCCTCACAAGCGTTAGTGCATCCCCGCTTGCCAACAGCTCTCGGAAGACCTGGATGGCCACCCATCCAAGTTCTAGCATAGTCTGACAGCGCTTAACTTCGGTGATCTGACGGGAACTAGTGTTACTACCGCGGAAAAGCCGTTGGCTTTTTAGATAAAGCCCATGTTGTAAATTTCGCAGCCGGCCGAAGTGGCCGTGCGGTTAAAGGCGCTGCAGTCTGGAACCGCAAGACCGCTACGGTCGCGGGTTCGAATCCTGCCTCGGGCATGGATGTTTGTGATGTCCTTAGGTTAGTTAGGTTTAACTAGTTCTAAGTTCTAGGGGACTAATGACCTCAGCAGTTGAGTCCCATAGTGCTCAGAGCCATTTGAACCATTTTTTTGTAAATTTCGCAGTGAAACCGTCTAGAGACCCCACATATGGAAACGTTTTACATTCGAGGAACGGAGTCACTAGGCATGTTACACACACACACACACACACACACACACACACACACACACACTATATCTCTCTTCACTCACACTCGCACACCAGTCTTCCACTGAAAAACTTTCTGATGTGGTAGTATGGACGAAAACTAGAAAAAAATCTAGTATAATGGGTTGTAGAGTTCATATCTTAAGAGCTACGAGCACTTGTTCAGTAGGAGAGAAGTGTTTCAGAGTAGCAAAGATTAACAAGTGCTCGTAGCTTTTAAGGCGTGCGTATTAGATCCCATGTTCACAGGACGTTCTTTCTTTGTCTTGGTCCATACTGCCACATCTAAAATGTTTGTGTGTGGAGTTCTGGTTACGACTTTTCGATGTGGTATCTTTGAATGACGAAGGTAGTCTCCTTTACTCTCAATTAGTGACACCTCTTCTTCAGTTGAACAAGGATGAGGAGAAATTGGCAGTGGTTTACACAAAGGAAACGTCGAGGCATTCGCCTCAGGTGATGTAGGAAAATCAGGGTTAGCCGAGCGGTCTAATGCGCTGCAGCTATGGACTGTGCGGCTGGTCCCGGCGGAGGTTCGAGTCCTCCCTCGGGCATGGGTGTGTGTGTTTGTCCTTAGGATAATTTAGGTTAAGTAGTGTGTAAGCTTAGGGATTGATGACCTTAGCAGTTAAGTCCCATAAGATTTCACACACATTTGAAAATTTTTTTTGAAAATCAGGGAAAACCTAAACCATGGCGGTTTGATACAGTTTTGAACGACGCTCTTTCCGAATAAGAGTCCCTTGCCTTAAATATTGCGCTGCATTTCGCTTGTTAAGCCTATTAAAAGGAGAGTAACGTCCCTACCAACTACAGTAGCTTCCTATCTTTGATATAGAAACTGTAATCAAATCAAAATCTCATTGTAATTACATGTAAGAACAACCATCATATTTATCAACATATGAAGTCTTTGTTAGTACGTTGTTACGTAACGGCAGAGATGATCTGCCGTGATGTCTCCAATGAATGGGTGTCACATGGAGCAAAGCGACGGGTATGAAGATAATACACCCGTCCAACAACCATGTTCCAATGAGCATAGGTCAATATAATAGAAATGTGCATTATTAAATAAAACCATAACCTTCATGGACGAAAGATGTTCGCTTATTTGTGTTACCAGTAACCATGTGACTACTTACTCTTAGACAGAGAAATAATCATACGGGAGACATGGAGTACGACCGTTAATCGAAATATTTAGTCATTAGTGATCTCCGTGGAGCGCAACTCTAAAGAACTGTGAGAACCTGGAACACCAGCAGATGGGGAACTTTAACTGACAGAAATGCCTCTCCGGAAGAAGAGAAGGAAACCGCAGTGAGGAAACCAACTACCTCACATTGTACCACGTAATTAGTCAGTCACGCATCTAAGGACGACGCAAAAAAACTGCAGCAAACGTCACTTCCCTTCATGTTGAGGAAACGAATTCATTCTTTAATACACAATTAATATTAACGAACTACAAATATGCACAAAAATTTCGGACTTCTTGCAGCGCCAGTTCATGGAGAAACCTCGACCTTTCGACGAATATATCCATCGTCTGCGACAGGAGCAACTGACTGTCTAGACTGCCGGTATATTACATGGAATACATTCGTACACAGAGAAAAGCTGTGTCTGATGAGGACCACCTGGATTCGGAAATTAATCATCTCAAGTATGTGTTTCAAAAGGACTGCTATGTTTCACGTGGTATGAAGTCAGCGTTCTGCAAGAAGAGGAAGCGTGAAAACGTTGAACATTCGCCTAATGAGCCACAAACTGTATTCCTTCCTTTCTACGGCACTACATCCAGAAAAATAGGTAGAGTCCTGGGAAGAGGAGGTGTAAAACCTATTTTCCGACCTAATAAATGAGATGCAACGCCATGTTCCTATTTTTCGACCTCCTAAGAAAGTGAAATGCTACGCCATGTTAAGGACAGTTTCGGCCTCAGGATCCCTTGTGAGTGCGGAAGCAATTACGTCGCTCAATCCATCCTTACCGCATCTGACCGCTGTGCAGAGCATCAACGGCATATTAAAAAACGAGAGCTGGAGAATCTGCAGATGCTGAGCACAGCCTTACGAACAAACACAAAATGCTGTTTGGCGAAACAAAAGTTTTGTCCAGTGCTCCTACATATCGTGATTGTGTAATTTAAGAAACTGAAGAAATAAGAATATGGGAGAACGAATTCAACCGTGACAGAGGATATAATCTCAGCGGTGCATGGAACCGAGCTCACGATGTAGAGAAGAAGCAGACATTCGTCGCAATGTTGACGCTACTACAGAAGTCGTGGCGCCATGAGCGCACACGTTGACACCATCTACGGCAGCATTATGTAATTACCTGACAATCAGAAGTCGTCAGTGGGCTGTATAAGGCCACCACAACACAGGTTTAGACAGGAAGTTAAAAAAATTCCGTGAGTGATTCCTGACGGAATCACATAGCAGCTAGAGGGCGTCATTCAGTGGACTGAGAAGCATTAGTAGTGAGAAATCACCTCATATCATGCGATACTACCTAGGGAGTAAAAATATTGGTGAATTTCATTCCGATTCCATTTCTGTAAGGACCAAGGGAAACATGAATATCTATTTTCATCTGTATACATCATAATCTATCGCTACTTATTCTCATAATGATTACGTGAGGGGTGTGTGTGTGTGTGTGTGTGTGTGTGTGTGTGTGTGTGTGTGTGTGTGTGTGTGTGTGTGTGTGTGTACACGTACGGGGGTTAGGCAGCGGGATTTTATGTAGTATTTGTTGGTGTCTACAAGTCAAGATTGAAATTTAAATTTCCTGAGGGTGTCTGGTATACGACACCGACGTATTGCAATTCTAGCAGCACGTCTCGGAATCGTTGGCCATCTGCTGATAAAGCTAGCGCAGTACTGTAGAATTTGTCGCATTAGTTTCTTGCATGAGGATTCCTTTACAAACGAACTGCACTCCCCCAGAACCCTCCAATAAAAATAAAGCGTTAGAAATGCCTTCCCCAGTTCTTTTTAGCTCCCCCCCCCCCCTACCCACGCATGAACCACAGATCTTGGACCGTGTGAGGTGGGGTGGCTTGCCGGCATTTGTACTGTAAGTGCAACCAACTGTGGAGAGGCAGACAAACATGAGGATCCTGAAAAGGGGCAGCAGTCTGGATGACTGAAGTGGCCTTGCTGTGCTGGTACTGTAATTGACTGTAAGTCAGAGGAAACTAAAGATGTTATTTTTCTGAAGAGCGTGGTTAGTTGGTTTGTTTGTTTGTTTGTTTGTTTAAAAGGGGGGAGGGGGAAGGGAACAAACTGCGAGGTCATCGGACCCTGCTTCCCAGTAGAACAATTACCCAAGGGAAAGAAGAAAACTAAGAAGACGTGCGGCACAATAACAGCAGAAAGGAAGAACCAGAAGAACGACAGAAGGAGAACAAACTTTACAATGGTCAAAACAGGACCAGAAAACCACAGAGACGCAAGAAACAGGGAGAAGAGATTAAAAGAAAGAAAGCAGATTGCCATGGCTGGCTGACCATGAGAATCAAAAAGGAGGAGCCAGCCACTCTGCAACACATTAAAACCTCTTCGCTAAAAGCCCTAGGGTGGAGGACACAGAGGGACAAAGGACATTCGCTAAAACTCCGATCAAATCATAAAACCCGCTCTCATGAATAAAACCTAAAACTAAAGCTGCTGTTGAGGCACTGTCGCCCAACACCGAAGGTAGGAAACTGGGAAAGTTAAAAGTCTGCCGCAAAGTGGCTAAAAGTGGGCAGTCCAGCAAGAGGTGGATGACTGTCATTTGGGAACCACAGCGACACTGAGATGGGTCCTCGAGACGGAGGAGGTAACCATGTGTGAGTCAAGTATGGTCAATGCGGAACCGACAAAGGACAACTGATTCCCTGCGAGAACACTGTAGGGAAGACAAACACATTCGCAGTCTCCTTAATGATCGCAGTTTGTTGTGCATACTGTATGTCACTCCGTCTCCCAAAGCCGAAAAAGACAGAAAGCTGGTTAGTTTCATAGATGCCCATCTCCAGGAGCGGTTTCGGGGTAGCCTGTTTGGCCAGCATGTCAGCAAGTTCGCTGCCCGGGATTCCGACGTGTCCTGGGGTCCACACAAACACCACTGAACGACTGGAGCATTCCAAGGCAGAGATGGACTCCTGGATGTTCGCTATCAAATGATGGAGAGGTTAGCACTGGTCGATAGCTTGTAAGCTGCTCAGGGAGTCAGAACAGAAGAGAAACGACTCACCAGAACAGAAACGGATATACTGAAGTGCACGAGATACGGCCACAAGCTCTTCAGCGAATACACTGCAGCCAGAGGGCAAGGAATGCTGTTCAATATGACCTCTGTGGACATAGACAAAGCCAACATTACCATCAACCATAGAGCCGTCGGTGTAAACAATTTCAGAGCCCCAGAACACGTCAGGAATCGAGAGGAAGTGACAGCGGAGAGCAGCGGGGTTGATGCAGTCCTTAGGGCCATGCAAAAGGTCCAGACGAAGCTTCGGCCGAGGTGTACACCATGGAGGCTTACGTGAATGGCCCTCAAGTAGAGGTGGTAAAGGGAAGGGCTCCAGTTCGGAGAGAAGGGATCGCACGCGAACCGCAATCGTGAGCCCTGACCTGGGCCGCCGATGCCGGAGATGAACTGCTTCGAGTGGGAAAAGGAGATGGTAATTTGGATGCTCAGGAGAACTACGAATGTTGGCAAAATAACTGCCCACAACGGAGGAACTCCGGCCTCCACCAGGACGCTGGTCACCGTACTCGTCCTAAAAGCTCCCGTCGCTAGGCGAACGCCACAGTGGTGCACTGGGTGGAGTAAATACATGCTGAGGGCGCCGCCAAACCGTAAACCAGACACCCATAGTCAAGGAGGGACTGAACAAGGGCTCTGTAGAGCTGCAGCAGCGTAGAGCGATCTGCACCCCAGTTGGTGTTGCTCAGGCAGCAGAGAGCATTGAGGTGCTGCCAGAACTCCCGCTTAAAGCTGACAAAGGTGAGGTAGCCAAGTCAATTAAGCGTCGAAAACCAGTCGTAAGAATCCATACGTCTCCACTACAGTGAGTGGATCGTCATTAAGATAAAGTTCAGGTTCTGGATGAACAGCACGACGCCGACAAAATTGCTTGACACACGACTTCATGGCTAAAAACCGGAAGCCATGGGTTAGAGCCCATGACTGCACCTTGTGGATGGCTCCCTGTAGGCACCGCTCAGCAACACCAGTACTGGAGGAGCAATACGACATGCAGAAGTCATCCGCATACAGAGAATGGGAGACCGACGGCCCTACAGCTAGTGCTAGGACGTTAATGGCCACAAAAAATAGAAATACACTCATTACGGAGTCCTGCGAAACGACATTCTCCTGAATACGGGAGGAACTATGGAAGGCACCAACTTGGACTCGGAAAGTACAGAGCCGCAGGAAGTTTGGATAAAAATCGGGAGCGGGCCCCGGAGACCCCACTCATACAATGTGGCAAGGATGTGATGTCGCCAGGTTGCGTCGTATGCTTTACGTAAGTAATAAAAGACGGCAACCAGGTGTTAGCGTCTGGATAAGGCTGTTGGGATGGCAGACTCAAGGAACACAAGATTCTCAGTGGTAGAGTGACCCTGGCGGAAACCGCCCTGACATGGAGCCAGTAGGCCACGTGATTCCAGAACCCATCCCAACTGCCGACACACCGTACGTTCCAGCAGCTTACAGGGAACGTTAGTGAGGCTGATGGGCTGATAGCTATCCACATCAAGCGCATTTTTACCAGGTTTTAGCACCGGAATGATGGTGCTCTCCCGCTATTGTGATGGAAAGACGCCATCGCACCAGATCTGGTTGAAGATGATGAGGAGATATCGCTTGTAGTCAGACGAGAGATGCTTAATAATCTGACTTTGGATCCAATCCAGCCCAGGAGCTGTGTTGGGACAATGTGCAAGGGCGCCGATGAGCTCCCACTCTGTAAATGGGGAGTTATAGGGTTAAATGTGGTTTGTTGTGAAAGAGAGGACTTTCCTTTCCATCCGCCGTTTGAGGGTGCGAAAGGCTGGGGGGTGGTTCTCCAACGCAGAGGCACCTCCAGCACAGTGCTCAGCAAAGTGCTCGGCAATCGCGTTTGCGTCGGTAGAGAGCACACCATTGATGTTAACGCGAGGGACACCTGTTGGGGTCTGGTTCCCAAAAAGACGGCTGATCTTCGTCCAGACTTGGGAAGGTGACGTACGGTACCCAATGGTCGACATGTACCTCTCCCAACACTCCTGTTTCCGTCGTTATGTAAGCTGGTGAACGCGGGAACGGAGCCGCTTAAACGCTGTTAGGTGCTCTAGGGATCGGTGCCGCTAATGTCGCTGTAGAACTCGCCGACGCTCTTTAATTGCCTCAGCGACATCCAGCGACCATCAAAGGACTGTCTTTCGCCCGGGGCACCCTAGAGAATGAGATATCATGTTTTCCGCCTCAGAAATTATCGTTGTAGTGGCCTACTCAATCACAACATCGATGGCACCATGTGGGGGAGATTCAACGGTGATAGCAAAGGTGAAGGCTACACAGTCTACCTTGTTTAAAGCCCATCTGGGTAGTAGTCCGTGTGCATGACGCCAGGGCAGTGACAGGAAGATGGGGAAGTTGTCACTACCACACAGGTCGTCATGTGCTCTCCATTGGACAGATGGGAGAAGTCCTGCTCTGCAAATTGACAAATCTATGTCCGAGTAACTATCATGAGCCACACTGAAATGTGTGGCAGCTCCAGTATTTAAGATGCAGAGGTTGAGTTGGGACACTAAATTTTCGAAATCTCTGCCACGGCCAGTAAGCATGGCGTTACCCCATAAGGGGTTGTGGGCGTAAAAATCTCCGAAAAGTAGGAAAGATTTAGGGAGTTGGTCAGTCAGTGCAGCCAATACATTCAGGGGTACCGAACCATCTGGAGGGAGATATACATTGCAGATAGTTATTTCCTGCGTCGCCCATATACTGACAGCCACAGCTTCAAGAGGAGTATGAAGGGGCACAGGTTCACTACATACCGAGTTCAGGAGATAAACGCGAACTCCACCTGACACACTGTTATATTTGCTAAGTTTCTTGTAATATCCCCTGTAGCTGCGAAGGGCAGGGGTCTGTATTGCCGGGAACCAGGTTTCCTGGAGGGCAATGCAGAAAGCAGGTGTAAAGCTTAACAGTTGCCATAGCTCAGCCACATGGTGGAAAAAAATGCCGCAATTCCACTGGAGGATCAAGTGATTGGGAGACTGGCAAGGAATGAAACACTCAATGAGGCAGTCTACGCCTCAGGGTCATTTGCTGCCACCGATTTATTTCCTGAACAGGCTATATCCATTGTCTCTGAGGATCTGGCGAGATATAGGTCCTCAACAGACGCCCGAATCTTCACCTCATTCTCAGATCCTGAGCTTGTAGGCAGCAGTGGTGCGCGTGTCGCTACAATTCCCTTTGTCTTGGACGTCTTCTTTCTAGATTTCTAACCTATCTGCACGAACAAGGTATCTAACATTCCACGTACCCATAGAATGCCAGATTTGTTTCTCCTGATGACGAAGTTCTCTTGAGTAATCTCCACCCAGAGATCCGGATGAGGGACTACTTTACCTGTGGAAAGTTTTACCCAATAGGATACCATAATCATTTAATCATACAGAAAAACTGCATGCCCTCCAGACCCCCTGCGGGTCTGGGGGTTAGCATAGGCCCGATGTATCCCTGCCTGTCAGAAAAGACGACTAAAAGGAGTCTCATACCTTTCATCCTTCATGTGATGGTCCCCTGTAGGGTTTGACTTCCATTTTTCAAAATTTTCCCGAAGAGCGAGCCAATTGGTGAAGGGCGTCTTACATGGTGCATCGTGTCCATTGTGCCTTGAGATCTTTAGCCCACTTTCTCGTCGTCGGATTGCAATCCAGCTCATCCTCCATCTCTTGAGCAAGGATGGTATGAATAGGTTGAAGGTAGAGATAGTGGAAATTAGCTAAGTTCGGCCGCAGGAGGAACAGGACTTCTGTTCAGGTGAGTACACGGTTATAAACACAAAATGAAATAGCGATAATACAGGAGTAAGTCTAATGATGAATAAAAAAATAGAAATGTGGGTAAGTTACCGTGAAGAGCTTAGTGAACGCATCGTCATAGCCGAAATACACACAAAGCCGGTGTCCATCTTAGCAGTGAAAGTTTATGGACCTACTGGCTGCGCCGATGATGAAGGGGTTAAAGGAATATATGATGAGATAAAAGAAATTATTCGGATAGTGTGACGTGACTTTTTTCCAAACTGTCCCACAAATTATGAAAAAACCTAAGTAATAGTCAAATCAAATTAGAATAAATTACTCCCCAATGGTTAATGAAATGTGAATCAGTACCAATGACTGCCAATACTACACTACTTACAGTTTCCTATATTAAACTGCATGCACAACTAAATGAGAAGCCACTATGGAAGCAAGTTCGTCACCGCAGAGAAAGAGGGTAGCGTGATAAGGCCGTAAACCGCAGTGAGTCTGCCCTCACCCCCATTCACAGAATATCCACTTGCCCCAGGAAAGAGAGACACGTCAGGGAGATATTAGAGTTAGGGCGGATTTTGTTTTGAAAAAAAGGTCACCTTGGTGCCCCCCGTCGAAAGTCATACGATATAGACTATATCTTTAAAATGTGTAGGGAAAAAGAGAGATTGTTTTTAGCGCTCTGTGTGGTCACAGGATGTGTGTTGCTTAATGGGCGACTCCCGGTAGAGCTACCATTGTGGATAGAGACAGTGGGCAACCAAAATTCGCCGAAATACGCAGGTTGTTAAGATCAAATATAAAGTGGAATGGAAGAGAAAATTTAGCGCCCCCTTTGAAGACAGTGGGATGCCGACGCCTCGACCAGGTGCTGCCAAAGCAAAATAGTTAAACAAATGTAAAGATTGTTACCATTGGTTCACGTGAATATTTTGGAAGTGGGAGTAAGCAGTACGACTGTGTTTACAGAGGTCCTTGCAGAATGGCCAGCACACGAAGGTAGGAAAAGCGAGGCAGTAATATGGACACATTTTGGAGCGCCAAGACTAACAAGCTTTTTAACTGTTTAACCACCTGAAAAGCTAGTAAGGGAGGGAAACGAGCGTCTTGTAAGATAACTTCTTACTGGTCGGCACCAACAAGAATTGTGATTCAGCCAATCAAAATTATGCAACGGCAAAAAACACAGAGCACAGTGTTTTCATTGTCGGAAGCGCTCTGAAGAAAGTTACTTGACGGGCCGGCTTCTCCACGCGCAACTTGCCTTCCAGACAAGTTCTCCAGACCCGACAGAGACAAGAGGATGTCATCCACCTGAGTTGAACTTAGACGTAGGCAGTGAGGGTTTCTTGATACAGAGCCAATGATTGATTTTACATCCACTTCGACCCCCACTTACAGATTATAAGTATGTTGAGATGTAGCCAAAGCAGTGAAGCGTACTTTAGGGGAAAAACGAATCATTGTAACAACATTCAGTAATTTCAATATTCATTATGAAGACTTGTTTGCAATTAGAGGTTCAACATACTTCCTACACCAGCAGCAGATGCACAAGCATGTTCTGGTGTGGTATATTCTGTCCCTATGCTCGAACCTTTGACAATCACAGTACGACTCCCGCCAATGTAAATGATTTGTCCAGATATACATTTACTTGAGACATATTCCAGCTCACTTGTCCTGTTTTGCCCACGTGTGAAACTCCACACTCCTCTTCATTGATGTCTCTTCATGTTTGTTTTGGGGACTATCAGACTTATTTGTGCGGTAACGTTCTCGCTTCCCACGCCCGGGTTCCCGGGTTCGATTCCCGGCGGGGTCAGGAATTTTCTCTGCCTCGTGATGACTGGGTGTTGTGTGCTGTCCTTAGGTTAGTTAGGTTTAAGTAGTTCTAAGTTCTAGGGGACTGATGACCATAGATGTTAAGTCCCATAGTGCTCAGAGCCATTTTCATACTTATTTATGGGAGCTTTACATAGAGATCATGCTTCGTTACGTAATTAACCTGACCAAGTGCGAAAAAACGAATAAGTATCCCTTATATGTTGCAAGTATTAACGGTATTTAATTCAAGAATGAAAAATATCACTTACTTTGCTTTATTGTTCCTTTTGGAGGTAACACACTTGCCTAACAATGTCTAGTCTCATTTAACTGTTATGTTTGTTCCACATTCACACTGAGGTAACCGTTGCTACGTTACGTTTTCACAATAATTAAACACGTAATCACTGATCACGTAAGTCTTTTCATTTACTTTCTACTAACAATATGCTTGTCCTCGAAAATTACTGATTTTCAAACACGGCATTCTGTCGACCATAAATTTTTTAATTAATCCCTCGCGCATTTCCACGAAATAACAAATACTTATCTTCTACTAACCGGCGTAGCACTTTAAACTATTCATTCCACTTTCTACTAAATTCTACACATTGTTTATGCTCGGCGCGCGACCTCACCGTAGGAAGCTCAACACCGATTCACTCTCCACAGGCAAAGACTGCGCGTGGCCACCAGCACTAGGGCATTGTTGTCATGCGGCAGCCAATGCTCCCTTACAGAAGAAGGCGCGCACGGCTCAAAGTTCCAGAGGCCATCGATTAAGTTGGAAGTTCAATACCGATACATTATGACATCAAAGATAGCAGTACTCTTTTCACAAGCCATTAGCTTATTACTTTCACTGAGTGTTAAACCACCTGTTAATTATGAATTTAATTACCTACATGTCTAACAAACTGAGTTCACAGAGCCCTTCATTTAATTTCGCAGTAAGATGAATTCCTTTATCGCAGTTTGGATGGATGATGATTTACTTGTGTCAGGTATACAGGGCCAATTTAAAATACACTCCTGGAAATTGAAATAAGAACACCGTGAATTCATTGTCCCAGGAAGGGGAAACTTTATTGACACATTCCTGGGGTCAGATACATCACATGATCACACTGACAGAACCACAGGCACATAGACACAGGCAACAGAGCATGCACAATGTCGGCACTAGTACAGTGTATATCCACCTTTCGCAGCACTGCAGGCTGCTATTCTTCCATGGAGACGATCGTAGAGATGCTGGATGTAGTCCTGTGGAACGGCTTGCCATGCCATTTCCACCTGGCGCCTCAGTTGGACCAGCGTTCGTGCTGGACGTGCAGACCGCGTGAGACGACGCTTCATCCAGTCCCAAACATGCTCAATGGGGGACAGATCCGGAGATCTTGCTGGCCAGGGTAGTTGACTTACACCTTCTAGAGCACGTTGGGTGGCACGGGATACATGCGGACGTGCATTGTCCTGTTGGAACAGCAAGTTCCCTTGCCGGTCTAGGAATGGTAGAACGATGGGTTCGATGACGGTTTGGATGTACCGTGCACTATTCAGTGTCCCCTCGACGATCACCAGTGGTGTACGGCCAGTGTAGGAGATCGCTCCCCACACCATGATGCCGGGTGTTGGCCCTGTGTGCCTCGGTCGTATGCAGTCCTGATTGTGGCGCTCACCTGCACGGCGCCAAACACGCATACGACCATCATTGGCACCAAGGCAGAAGCGACTCTCATCGCTGAAGACGACACGTCTCCATTCGTCCCTCCATTCACGCCTGTCGCGACACCACTGGAGGCGGGCTGCACGATGTTGGGGCGTGAGCGGAAGACGGCCTAACGGTGTGCGGGACCGTAGCCCAGCTTCATGGAGACGGTTGCGAATGGTCCTCGCCGATACCCCAGGAGCAACAGTGTCCCTAATTTGCTGGGAAGTGGCGGTGCGGTCCCCTACGGCACTGCGTAGGATCCTACGGTCTTGGCGTGCATCCGTGCGTCGCTGCGGTCCGGTCCCAGGTCGACGGGCACGTGCACCTTCCGCCGACCACTGGCGACAACATCGATGTACTGTGGAGACCTCACGCCCCACGTGTTGAGCAATTCGGCGGTACGTACACCCGGCCTCCCGCATGCCCACTATACGCCCTCGCTCAAAGTCCGTCAACTGCACATACGGTTCACGTCCACGCTGTCGCGGCATGCTACCAGTGTTAAAGACTGCGATGGAGCACCGTATGCCACGGCAAACTGGCTGACACTGACGGCGGCGGTGCACAAATGCTGCGCAGCTAGCGCCATTCGACGGCCAACACTGCGGTTCCTGGTGTGTCCGCTGTGCCGTGCGTGTGATCATTGCTTGTACAGCCCTCTCGCAGTGTCCGGAGCAAGTATGGTGGGTCTGACACACCGGTGTCAATGTGTTCTTTTTTCCATTTCCAGGAGTGTATTTAATTAAAGCTTCCGATCAAAGTATTTAACCTATAAGACACATGATAGGGCGTAATCTTACAATAGTTAAGGGAGAAGAATATTTGATTGTTATGGAGGACTGGAACTCGGTAGTAGGAAAAGGAAGAGAAGCAAAAATAGTAGGGGAATACGGTCTGGGGAAAAGGAAGAACCATTCCGCTGGTAGAATTTTGTAGAGACAATTTAATCATAACCTTCATTTGTTCTAAGTATCACGAAAGAAGTTTGCGTACGTGGAAAGATCTGGAGCCCAAGTAAGGTGTAAGACTGATTATATAATGGTAGGGCAGAGATTTTGGAACCGGATTGTAACTGTAAAACATTTCCCGGGGCATACATGATCTCTGACCGTAAGTTTTTTGGTTATGAACTGTAGATTAAAACTGAAGAATTAAAAAAAGGTAGGAAATTTAGGATATGCGACCTCGATAACTGACAGAACCTTAGCTTGTTGAGAGTTTTAAAGGGATCATGAGGCGATTGACTGTAACAGGGCAAAGAAATACAATATAAGACGGAAGGATAGCTTTGAGAGACGAAATAGTGAAGGCTGTAGAGGATCAAATAGCTAAAAAGACGAGACCTAGTAGAAATCCGTGGCTATCACAGGGAGATACTGAATATAACTGACGAAAGAAGAAAATATAAAAACACAGCAAATTAAGCAGGCAAAAAGAAAGACAGACGTGTAAAAAGTTAGATTGACGGTAAGTGCAAAACGGCAAAGCAGGAATGGCTAGTTGACAAATACTATATAGAAACAAATATCACCAGAAGAATGACATACCGCTTACAGATAAGTTAAAGAGGTATTTGGAGAAAAGTGAAGCCGCAATATAAATACGAGTATCAAGAGCTGAGATGGATAAGTACGTACTAAGCAAAGAAAGAAAAGCTGAAAGGGGAAGGAATATATATAGATGCTATACGAGGGAAATGACCTTGAAAACAATATTATAGAAAGCGAAGAGGACGTAGATGAAGATGAGATGGGAGATACGATACTGCGAGACGAATTTGATTGAACACTATTAGAGACCTAAGCCAAAACAAGACCCCTGGAGTAGAAGACTTTCCCTCAGAATTGCTGATGTCTTTGGTAGGGCCGGCCATGACAAAACCATATCACATGGTGAGCAGCATGTGAGAGACGGCCGAGATACCCTTCGACTTTAAGAAGAATGTAATAAATAATTCCAGTTCCAAAAAAATCATGTGTTGACAGGTGTGAATATTACTGAACTATCAATTTAGTAAGTCATGGCTGCAAAACACAAACACGAATTATTTACAGAAGAATGGAAAAACTGGTAGAAGCCGACATCGGTGAAGATCAGTTTGGGTTCCGGATTAATGTAGGAAGGTGTGAATCAGTACTGACGCTACGACTTCTCTTTGAGAATAAGTTCACCAGACAAATCGTTAGCAATCCCAGTGGGCACGCACTGATGAATCGTTAAGCCTTTACAGATGACGCAGCGATCGAGTCACGCGTTCGACAGCGCGCCCACTGCCTCTACGTGAGCATAAGGCAGCAACGATTAGTGAGACATTGATGTTTCAAGCAGACGTGGTACGTAAACACGGGTACATGTAAGGACGTGACACAGTGGCAAAAAGTGGAGATCATGTTTGACCGTGCCAGTGGTCATAAGAGGTGAGAAGTTGTTGGATGTTGGTGTCAAGATGCTGACTCTTTAACATGCCTACAAGTTGTGGTGTTACACACGTGGCCACGAAACACGTCAGAAGTGTGGGAGGGAAAAATCCTGTCCGAGAGGGACCGGAAACGCGTTTCACGGCTCGTGAATCAAAATCACTTCCAGACCCGACAGGAATTGCTGTAGGTAGTGATTGAAGGTCCATTCCAACCTGCTCAAACAGGCAAATTAATATGTACGTCTTTAATGGGCTATAAATCATCGAACGAGGACAGTAGCATGCTGAAGAAACGTAATGTGGTCTGAAGAATGACGTTTTTGCCTATATTCAAATGACGCACGTCGTCGAGTGCACCGAAGGCCAAATTAAGTATTTCATCCTGAATGTGTGCACGGACAGATTCAAGCCGAAAGTGGATCTGTGATGTCTTGGGGGTGTTTTTCTTATAATGGCTTGGGCCCACTCACTGAAGTGACCATTAATATGAACCAGCGTGCTTTTTGAAACATTCTCAACGATCAGGTGTTGCCTTTCAATCTACAGCTGCATGATGAGTGTGCTACTGATAACCCTGTTTTTCAAGACAACAGTAGAATTAATTGGGCTGGAAGAAATATGTGACTGATTTTCTGAACACTCCCCCACCCTGGTACATCTCGACTAGCATGTAAACTCACTTGATTTGAACCCTATAGCAAATCTGTGGGCCATGTTCGAACAGCGGATAAAACGGCGACATCAGCATCAGCTCAGTTTGGTGGAACTGTGCGATCAAATCCTCAGCGAATGGCGTAATCTGTATGCGACGTATCTGCACAATCTTGTGGACTAGGTTCCTAATCGAACCTAGGCAGTTATCAAGTCGAGGGGCGGAATTACACGGTATTAAATAATGCTTCTAATGAATTCTCTAGGGCTGACTAATTTTTTGAACGGTGAGTTTAAGTTAAGGAAAGGGAAACCTATGTTTATAGTATTTTTTGACTTAAGAAACGTTTTGAGAAAGTTTACTGGGACACTCTCTTTGAAATTCTGAAGGTAGCAGAAGGAAGGAAGGAAGGAAGATTAAGTTTTTAACGTCCAGTCAAGATTGAGGTCATTACAGACGCAGCACAAACTAGGATTGTTTCAAGAATGGGGATGGAAATCGGCCGTGGTCATTCAAAGGAACCATCCCAGCATTTGCCTGGAGCGATTTAGGAAATCACAAAAAACGTAAATCTGAATGGTCGGACGTGGATTGATCAAACAGAAGCTTGTACAGAAACCAGATTGTGTCGAAGAACATGAAGGAGAAGTCTTAGTTAAGAAGGGAGAGACAGGGTTGCTATCTACCCTGGATGTTATTCAATCTGTACATTGAGCAAGTAGTAGGAGAAACACAAGAAGAATTTGGAGAAGGAATAAATATCAGGGAGAATAAATAAAGAGGTTGAGGCTTGCCGATGTTATTCTGTCAAACAGAGCAAAGGACTTCGGAGAGCAGTTGAACAGAGTGGATAATGTGTTGAAAGGAGGATGTAAGATGAACATCAGAAAAAGCAAAACAAGGGTAATGGAATGTATTCGAATTAAAATCAAGCGATTCTGGGGCAACTGGATTGGGAAATGAGACACGAAAAGTAGTAGATGAGTTAGATTATTTGAGCAATAAAATCACTATGATGGCCGAAATGGATAGGATACAAAACGTAGACTGGTCGTTGAAAGAAAAGAGTTTCTGAAGAAGAGAAATTTAAGTCTTAGGAAGTCTTTTCCGAGAGAATTTGTTTGGACTGGAGCCTTGTATGCAAGTGGAAAGTGAATGATAAGCAGTTTAGCTAAGAAGAGAATGCAAACTTTTGAAATGAGTTAAGAGCTACAGAAGAACTGAGAGGTAGACTACTTAATACAACTGAGGAGGAAAACGTTTGTGGTAGAACTTGTGTAAAAGAATGGGTCAATTGAAAGACCACATTCTGAGACATCAAGGGATCATCAATTTAGTTTTGGAGGGGAGGGAGGGAGAGGGGGGAGAGAGAGAGAGAGTGTGTGTGTGTGGTTAATAACAGCCGTATGTATTATAGAAATTTATTTTATGAATTTCTGCAATACATACGGCTGTTGGTAAATTATTGTATCAAGAAATACATGCCAGTCGTCGTCCCAAAGCTCATAATGGATCGACAAAGATTAAAGTTTCAAATGAATGTCGGTTGCAGAAGTTATTCGGAGATTATGGGGCTTGGCAGGGTAGAGTAGCAGTGAAACGATGTGACGGCTTCATGAGTTTACCTCTGATCTCGTAACCAGTAACTGCCCTATTCTTCCTCTCTTGCTATGTAGAGTTACATTAGTACGTAACACCTAGTAGAAATACTGAATGTCGTCCTGCATTTCATCCTAACCTAAAACCGATCACTAAGGCCCAGTTATTCATCCAGGTTAATCTGAGTTGCGTGTTTCGTAACTGATTTAGGAGGAGGAACAGATGGACATCATACCATGGATATTGTACTAGTGATTGCAGTAGTGAAGAGGATACATTGAAAACATGTCTTTCATGGGGAAAATTTTGCTCAGATGTGTCGGAAGAATCTATACCTAATCAATACCGAAACAACCGTTGGGACAAGGACTGTTCGAGTACAGGCAGACAGCAAATGAAACACCATTGCTAGAGCGCGAAACGCGACAGAATAGTCCTTGACAGACGTTTCAAGCTGTCCGAGGAAACCGTTCCTCCAGGTAGTGCCTTATGCGTTTTCTACGTGAAAAGTCTGATTAGCACATGTTATCTTTGCAGGAAAACTTGTTGTGTAGTTGTCTCAAACAGGGCCAAGTGACCAATATTGTATCGATATTTTTTCTGAATTTTACGCTGAGAACAGCTAATAATCTTTTGGTCATTAGATCTAGACTGAGCGATTATTTACCACTCGATACAAGTTCTTTCCATAATAGCTGGGCCATATTCTGCCCTTCCCAGATTTCAGTAGGTCAATAATTGCATCTCTTCACGAGTCAGGAAATTTTTCTGACTATAATGTTTTATTTGAAATTTATACAAATACAGCTCCACCATGAAGAATGAACGGTTACAGGATGAATTATGGATGGATATGAACTCTATTGTCGCACAGTCACGTTGGGATACGGGGAGCAAAATGTTATCTACAAACAAGACTGCGGTTCCAAGACTCCAGGCCCATGAAAAGGAGACAACAGCAGACAACAGCAGACAAGCCAGTGAGGCAGTATGTACCCCATTTTGTTTAATCTGTGTAATGGGCATTAAGTAATGGAAATCAGTAATGGAATTTAAGTGGAAATTTGAGAGGGGATTAAGGTTCAAGAAGAAAATCTAAAACTTTAAGGTATGACAATAACGTTTTACTTCTGCCAGAGACATCTACTTCGATGAGCAATCGAACGGAAAGGATAATACATTAAATATAACAAGGCACCGGAGTGTAGTGGAACCAAGCTAGCTGAGCCTAAGAAATTAGAATAGAGCCTAGACTAGGAAGTAAATAGATTCACTGCAGGTCGTATGGACAGTCAGTCTTGTGAAGCAGTTGTGAACACTTTTTTCCTAAAACTGACTTGAGCACCTAGATCGACAAACCACACGAAATGGATACATCTGAAGCCTTGTAACTGCACACATTCCTCAGCTTACCGATAATGTCCGTAGAGAGAGAAGGATTAGTGGTTATGACGACATAGCGACTATGGTTACTGAAGTTAATAAAACCATCAAGAGTTCTAAGAGTATTTTTATGTTTGAAAGAGCAGACCAGCAGTTGCTAGCATCCTGGTAAGAAAATGAGTGGTTATCGTTTAGTTCTAATATTATGAACATGGAGGAATTACAGGTAAAGTTGAATCTGATCTTAAATCGCGCCATAGTGAAGTATCTAACGAGTAAGAGGATTATGGACGCAAAAGACCCACTGCAGTTTAATAACAAAATTCGAAAAATGCAGAGTTTGTTGCACTATCGAATCAAAAAATAACGCGAAAAATGTCGATACGCAGAAGTTGGTAGAAATTCGTGAGCCTATAAAATTACCGATGCATGAAGCATACATCAGCATTCTCCGTCATGTCTTAAGCATGTCATTTGAAATAGGTACCCCACTCATACAATTACAGTTGGTGGTGACTTCAGTCTACTCCATGTTAGCAAAAAAATATATTTGCGGTAGGCATAAAACGTCGTAGGAAATTTTACTGAATGCCATCCCAGAAAATTATTTTGAACAAATTCAGAAGCCCACTCGAAGTGGAAATGGTTGCGAAAGCATACTTGACCTCTTAGCAACAAATAATCCTGATCAAACAGGGAGCATTACGACAGCTACAGGGATTAGTGACCACAATGTGTTTGTAGCTAAAGTGAATAGGGTAACATCCAGACCCACCAAAAGCAAACGCAAAATACATCTATTTAAAGAAGCAGATAAAAATTCGTTTTACCCTTTCCAAAGAGATAGCCTCTACTGCTTCCAATCTTATTATGTAAGGGTAGACCAGAGAAATAGTATCGACAGCAATTGAGAGATATACCAAATAAATTAATAAGAAATGGTACTGACCCCCCATGGTACCCAAAACAGATCAGAACCCTACTGCAGAACCAATGAAAAAAGCATGCCAAATTTAAAAGAACGCAAAATGCCCAAGATTGGCGAAGTTTCACAGAAGCTCGATATTTAGCGCGAACTTCAATGTGAGTTGTTTTCAACAGTTTCCACAACGAAACTCTGTCTCGAAATCTGACAGAAAACCCAAGGAGATTCTGGCCGCATGTGAAGTGCACCCGCGGCAAGACGCAATCGACACCTTCACCACGCGATAACAATGGTGATGTAATTATTGACAGTGCCACTAAAGCGTAGCTACAAAACTCTGTTTTCCAAAATTCCTTTACAAAAGAAGCCGAAGTAAACACTCCACAATTCGAACCAAGAACAACTGCCAACATGAGTAATTTAACCGCTCGCTCGTACCAAGATCCGCAGCCAAAGACTGGAAAGTTCCACAGGTCACACCAATAACCTAGAAAGGAAATAGGAGTCATCCGCTGATTTACAGACGCGTATCACTAACTTCGATTTACAGTAGTATTTTGGAACTTACACTGTGCTCGAACATTATGAATCAATTCGATTGCAAATGGTTCAAATGGCTCTGAGCACTATGGGACTTAACATCTGTGGTCATCAGTCCTCTAGAACTTAGAACTACTTAAACCTAACTAACCTAAGGACATCACACACATCCATGCCCGAGGCAGGATTCGAACCTGCGACCGTAGCGGTCATGCGATTCCAGACTGAAGCGCCTAGAACCGCACGGCCATACCGGCCGGCAATCAATTCGAAGAAAACGAATTGTTGACAAATATCCAACAAGGATTCAGAAAATATCGTTCTTGTGAAACAAAACGAACTCTTTATTCACACTAATTAATTAGCACTATCGACAGGGGATCTCAACTTGATTCCGTACTTTTAGATTTCCAGAAGTCTTTTGACAACGTTTCTCACAAGTGATTTATAATTAAAATGCGTGCCTATGGAGTATCGACTCAGTTGTGTGATTGGATTCGTGATTTTCTGTCAGAAAGGTTAAAATTTGTAATATCGATGGAAAGTCGTTGCGTAAAACAGAATTAATATCTGGCGTTCCCCAAGGAAATCTTACAGGATCTCTATTGTTCCTGATTTACACAAACGGTTTAGGGGACAATCTGAGCAGACCTCTTAGATTCTTTGCAAATGATACTGTCATTTACCATCATGTAAAGTCATCAGTTGATCAAAACGAAATGCAAAATGATTTACACAAAATATCTTTATTGTGAAAATGCGGCAACTTATTCTAAATCATGATAAGTGTGAAGTAATCTGAAGGCTGTAAACTCAACTAAATACTTTGAGAGTAAAATTACGAATAACTTAAATTGGAACGATCAGACAGAAAACGTTGTGGGGAAGGCATACCGAAGACTACGAGCTATTGCCAGGACACTTTTAAAATGTAACATGTCTACTAAAGAGGCTTCTTACAGTACCATTTCCCGCCTTCTGTAGTGTTGCTGTGCCATGTGGGACCACCATTAGATAGGACTGACGGAGGAAATTGAAAAAGATCAAAGAAGGACTACTCGTTCCGTACTGTCGAAAAATTAGGGAGTGTGTGCCACGGATATGATACACCAACTGGTGTGGCAGTCATTAAAAGAAAGGTGTTTTTCGATGCGGCAGGAACTCATGAAATTTCAATCACCAAATTTCTCGTTAGTGTGTGAAAATTGTTTTGTTGGCGCCCACCTACATGGGGAATAATGATCACCATGATAAAACAGGAGACATCACACCTCTCATGGAAAGATTTCAGTGTTTGTTCTTTCCGCGCGCTGTTCGAGAGAGTAGCGGTAGAGAAGTAGCTTAAAGGTCCTACGATGAAACCTCTGTCAGGTACTTAGTTGTGAATTGCAGACTAATGGTGCAGATGTAGGGAAAGATCTTGCCGAGACCCGAGACACTTCTCGTCGTACGTAGAACCGCTAAGTTAGTCTAAGGTCTCGATCCAGTCACTCGTCTATCAGTGCGGTGTGACAATGGAAGACAGCAAAAGCGAAGCTGAAGTTTTAAATATCAGCTTTTAAAAGAAATCATTCGCGTAAGAAGATCGTACAGAAATACAACCATTTGGCCGTCGTAGAGGCTCCCCGTATGGAAGACACAGATGTGGTGTTATTCTGCTTTCCTTGTGTGTTGAGAAGCAACTGAATGAATTTAAAGATTTTAAACATGGCTGCAGCAGCAACTGTTAAAATTCTTCACAATAAAAGGATGACAACCAAAAACAGTTGCAGGATAAAGGCGTCGTCATGCAATTGGCATAATTGTTTTATTATTCTCCATTGCATGATGTAATTTTAGAAGTTTTA
Organism: Schistocerca nitens; assembly: GCF_023898315.1. NCBI lineage: Eukaryota > Metazoa > Arthropoda > Insecta > Orthoptera > Acrididae > Schistocerca > Schistocerca nitens. The sequence continues at coordinate 404,686,831 of NC_064616.1, read as the reverse complement.
CTTCTGATGAAGGTATATTTATATGTACCGAAACCTGGTCAAGAATTTTAATAAAAGAATTTTATCCTGCAACTGTTTTTGGCTGTCATCCTTTTATTGTGATGAATGAATTTAAAACACATACAGAGGTTAGGCAAAAATATGGGCGACCTGCGAGAAATGCATGCTTGAACATGAATGCAGAGACTAGCCACGCCTGCAGGTTGCGCTGTTGTATTTGACCAAGAATGACACGTGTATAATGTCCTCAATTCGTTGCATGTGTCAGTCGTGGTCATAACAGTGTTCTGTGTGTTCGTGAGTTCGTTATGTCGGAGCTAGGTAAATTTGAACATGGGAAATTTGTTGGTGTTCGTATGGCGGGTGCTCCCATAATCAAGGGAGCTGAAGTGTTTGGTGTTTCAAGGGGCACCGTACTTTATGCTACGTACAAGGAAACAAATCATCCGCTAAGTCACACCGCACACGAAAGTGTATATTAAATGATCGTGAAGACGATCACTGAAGAGAACTGTGAAGAAAATTAAGGGGATGACAGTGGGAACAGAATTAAATCTCGCACTCGCGAACCCCGTCAGCATTACATCCAGTTAGGCATGGTAATGTGTTACGTTTGTGGTGTTTCCAAATTTATGTTCACTCCTGTAAGTCATCAGCTCCAGATAGAAAATCCCGCATCGAATGTATAGATCGAAGTCTTTGGCGTTCGCACCTTCTTTAGCTTGCATTTATCGCTAATCTCTCCCAGTGCTAAGTCTGAAGCTACTGGAAGAAAACGCAAGCGTCTCCTATATATAAGATGCGTAAAAGGATGGACCCGAAAAATTACAGACCAGTGTCCTTAAATATCGGTTTGATTCAGAATTGAAGCACATTCTAAGTTCGAATACAATAAACTTACTTGTGGCAGAAAAGTTTCTCTGATCAAATCTACTCGGATTTAGAAATGCTCGCTCGAGCTAAACTCATCTTACCTTTTTCTTGCACAATATGAATCATGAACGAAGGGAAACAGATAGATTCTATATTCCTAGATTTTCAGAAAGCGTTTGACACAGTGCCCCAAATGCTGACGGTTAACGAAGATCCGAGCATACAGAATAGACTCCCAGAACTGTGAGTGGCTCAAAGACGTCTTAAGTAATAGAACCCAATACGTTGTCGTGGAGGGCTAGTGTTCATCACAGACAAGCCGATCGTCAGGAGCGCCCCGGTGAAGCAAGAAAGGACAAAGCTTATTCTCTATATAAACAAACGATCTGACGGATAGTGTGAGCAGTAACTGTCGGTTGATGACGCTATAGTGTACAAGGAAGTGTCGTCGTTGACTGACTGTAGGAGGATGCCGAATGACTTACCGTTAGACAGAATTTCTATTAGAGGTAATGAATGCCAGCTTGCTCTAAATGTAGAAAAATGTAAGCTTATGTAAATCAGTAGGAAAAAACAATCCTATAATGGCAGAATACAATAGTACTGGTGTGCTGCTTCAAAGTCACGTCCAATATAGATGCGTAACATTGCAAAATGATACGAAATGGAACGAGCGCATTACTTCGGTAGTACGGAAGGTGAATGGTCGACTTCGGTTTATTTGAAAAATTCTAGGATAGTGTAGCTCATCTACAAAGGAGTCCACGTATATTACACTAATGCGAACCATTCTTGCCGGCCGCTGTGGCCGAGAGGTTCTAGGCGCTTCAGTCCGGAAACTGGCTGCTGCTACGGTCGCAGGTTCGAATCCTGCCTCGGGCATGGCTGTGTGTGATGTCGTTAGGTTAGTTAGGTTTAAGTAGTTCTAAGTCTAGGGGACTGATGGCCTCATATGTTAAGTCCCATAGTCCTTAGAGCCATCTGAACCTTCTGAACCGTTCTTGTGAACTGCTGTAGCGTTGGGGATCCCCACCAGGTCGCATTAAAGGAAGACATCTTGAGAAATGAAGGCAGCTTCAGGACAGTTGTTTAATTCACAATCTTCATTTTTCAAACTGGACTTATACAGTTGCTTCTGCCCCATAAGAAGAATTATTTAAATGAAGACGACAAGCAGTTCTGAGGCGTGTTACCGGTGGGTTCGACCAACACGAGGGTGTTACAGACATGCACCGTGATGTTAAATGGGAATCCCTGGACGGAAGGCGACCTCCTTCTCACGACACACCACTGAAAAATTCAGAGAACCGGCATTTGACGCTGATTGCAGACTGAGTCTACTGCCGCTTATGTACATTTCGTGTAAGAGCCACGAAAACAAGGCAAGAGAAATTAGTGCCCGTACACAGGCGCATAGTCTTTTTCCTCGCTCCATTTGCGAGTGGAATAGGAAAGGGTATGACTCGTGGTACAAGTTACCATCCACCATGCACCGTGTGGCGTCATGCGAAGAGCAAGGTTGCAAGGCGAGGGACCACAAGCAAATGTAGTCGTTGCAGAAGCAACGATGAATGAGAGACGGCGCGTAGACACGCTCAGAACAGTTCCCATACTCCACCGCATCAGCTCGCTTTCTTACGGCAGAGTGGAGTTCCGCCCAGCCCAGTCCGCAATCATCGCCGAACACGGCAACATCGTCTCTCTACTGAGCCAACTGTGCAACAGTTGTGTTGTACAGAACTCTGTATGAAATTTTATAATCAACTGCCCTCTCTGAGAAGAGAGTAGCAACTTCTTGTGTATCAAGTGATACATTAATCTTCAGCGTCGGTAATAAATTCTCATGACATTCCTGTGGACATAGCTTTTTGCAAAGTTAAGTATTTCATATTGTTCCAGTTGTAATAAAGTGACCTAATATTTTATATGTTACAGTATCATCTCCTCCTCTCCAAAAATAAAGCTAAGAACCCACCACCGTACCGACAAGTGTTATTTAGTCCGATACAGCACACCGGACGGTGGCTGTGGTGTATGGATGTAGATGTAGATCTGTCAGTTCAGGAAAAGAAGTTGGATCAGTGAGTTCGTATATGAAGTTTTCTGTGTTTTATCACTAATTACTTTAATAATGTTGTCAGAGGCTTTCTGCAGGTTAGCAAGGCAGTACACCACGCTACGCTTAGTTCCCTCATCTCCGAAGGTTTTCATTTAAAATCCGTACCTGGCAATATCAGCAAATGCGTCACGCAATAGCGCAGTGAGGGATATTTTGTTTTAATTTGTCTCTATCTCAGGATTTTCCCCGTGCGTCCTATTCGTATTTCCGCGGAGCACGTTCCTTAAGCAGAGTCCCGGTGAAGCCCCGGTAGGTGGAAATTGCGGCGTGCTCCGACTGCCGCACTAACCACGGGAATGGCGGCACGACCGCTTTGCGCAACTACTGCATATATAATAGAAGTGTCGGGGACTCACAGGGGGCGAGTCGCTTCCGAGAAGCGCCGGTCTCCGTAGCGTTCACCCCACAAGCCGGCTGCCGACCGGTTGGGGAGAAACGCAGTACGGCCGCGGGAAAGTTCCAGTTGCGCAATCGTCGACTGCTGCGGTTTTACGGTTCCGCACCGGACGTGCTATTCTGTTCCGTAGCGGGACGCGGCAAAACTAGTATTGTTTGTAGTCTTCCCCATAGACGATATCCCAGTCCTTTCACAAGAGTTTCTCATAGCATACACCCTAGCCGAAATGAGTTTCTGTAAAACCTCTGTTCACCAACGCACTTAGACAAGACGCCGCCATTCTAGTTGCCCAAGCGACCTTGGCCGTGGATGCATGAGAAGGCCTCGCTGTCTCTGAGGTACGACGGCGCAGCGACAAACCTACCGTATGTCGGTAGTCACAGCCATAATGTTAAAAGCTAAAGCTTCCCTCAAGTCGAAGGGTTAGTTTCAACATCGTGGTGGTTTTCTACGTATCGTCCCATTACAGGCGACATGACCTCCCCCTTCCTCCGACCTTGGGACTGATTTACCAAGCCACTTACAAAGGACCTACAGTTTAATGCAGACTCTGAATGATACTGCACCTGTGGCGTATTGTAGCAAGTCTAGTTCAGGAGGATGTCGAACAGATAGAACAACATGCACCCAGATTATAAGTAATTTATTAAATCTTGAACATCGTAAATAAACTCGCGTTCAGAAAAAAACAGAACACCTTGAACGACTAAAGATAGGACGTTTATATTCACAGACAGGTACATTAGTATGCAGAAATGACTGGCACTCTAACAATTTCGGCCCGCGTGTTCGGGCTCAACATCGATATTGCGGCGCAACACCACCTACCAGTAACATGTTCCTGCGGCTCTCGTTGTTGCTATAAACAGAAATTAATGGATCAGTGTAACTTGAGCAGACGTGCAGGATGCCTCACAGATGTGTGCATGAACGATACCGTCAAATCAATGAGTTTGAAAGAGAGCACATTATTGGTATGAGACAATGTGGTGCATCCATCCGGGAAATTGCTGCCCGTGTGGGAAAAGTATTTCGGCAGTGCAACGGGTGTGTGCAGAATGGTTCATGGAAGGCGGTAGAGACTGACGAGATGCGTCAGGTCCACCCAAATCACCCCCAAAATATCGACACCTCATCCGCATGGCATTGCAGGACAGTGGAACGGGGTAACACATCGTACTCTGTCAGGGATGACAGTCTGTCGCCGTTTATTACGGCATAGGTTACATGTGTATCGTCCACTTCTCCGTCTATCTTGGGCGAATGTGCAGAAACGTGTTAGACGGCAATGGTGTATGGAACGACGTTAATTGGCGGCGGAAATGGTATCAAATAGGGTTTTCGGACGAATCCATACAGACATACAGTGCCAGCTAAAGGGCTTATGATGTGGGGTGCTATTAGGTACAACCACAAAAACACGGTTGGTGAGTGTCCACGGCACTGTGACTAGTGTGATCTACGTAATGAATTCCCGCGAACCATAGCCATACCCTTCCTGTGTAACACCCCAGACGCCACTTTTCAGCAATACAATGGACGACCACATGTTGCTCCACAAACATGTGCCTTTTTGGTGTCACAGGATATCAGCCTTTTGCCCTTGCCCATTATGTCACCAGACCTGTCGCCAGTCGAAAATGTGTGGGATACAATGAAGCGATGGGTATAGTGCTGTGACTCAATACAAACCACCACAGATGAACTTTGGAACCAGGTGAATGCAGCATGGATGGCTAAACCACATAATGCTATATGCACATACATGTCAATGCCAAAGTTATCAGGGCCCATGGTGGACCCTGTGCCTACTAGGCGGCAGGACACTTGCTGAACCTACGTGACTGAAATACTAATCATTTCTGCAGAACATACTAATATACATGTCCCGTGGATGTTAACGTCCTATCTCTAATCTTTCAAGGTGTTCTGTTCTCTCTGAACACTAGTATAAAAAATGGTTCAAATGGCTCTGAGCACTATGGGACTTAACATCTATGGTCATCAGTCCCCTAGAACTTAGAACTACTTAAACCTAACTAACCTAAGGACAGCAAACAACACCCAGCCATCACGAGGCAGAGAAAATCCCTGACCCCGCCGGGAATCGAACCCGGGAACCCGGGCGTGGGAAGCGAGAACGCTACCGCACGACCACGAGATGCGGGCAACACTAGTATACTTAAATTCGGAAACTACCAGTGATCACTCAGATGACATGAAACTGATGTTGTCACATACACTTAACACTTCATTACAGATCGGAAGTTTCACATCAGTATACAATCGCCTTTAACATGAAAAACAAAGAGGTGGAAACGATTATTCCATACCTCCTACTATGCCTCGGACATCCTTTTACCCGGCGTAGTGTCGCAACTCGACGTGGCATGGCCTCAACAGGTCGATTGAAGTCCCCTGGGAATATACTGAGCCATGCTGAAACTTCCTGGCAGATTAAAACTGTGTGCCCGACCGAGACTCGAACTCGGGACCTTTGCCTTTCGCGGGCAAGTGCTCTACCAAGGTAGGAGACGAGATACCGGCAGAAGTAAGGCTGTGAGTACCGGGCGTGAGTCGTGCTTCGGTAGCTCAGATGGTAGAGCACTTGCCCGCGAAAGGCAAAGGTCCCGAGTTCGAGTCTCGGTCGGGCACACAGTTTTAATCTGCCAGGAAGTTTCATATCAGCGCACACTCCGCTGCAGAGTGAAAATCTCATTCTGAGCGATGCTGTCTCTATAGCTGTCCACAATTGCGAAAGTGTTGCCGCTACAGGATTTTGTGCACGAACGGACCTCTCGATTACGTCTCTGAAATGCTCGGTAGGATTCATGTCGGGCTGTCTGGGTGGCCAAGTCATTTGCTCAAATTGTCCAGAATGTTCTTCAAACCAGTCGCGAATAATTGTGGTCGGGTGACATGGCGCATTGCCACCCATAACAATTACATCGTTGTTTGGGAACTTGGAGTCCATGAATGGCTGAGAAAGGTCTCCAAGTGGCCAAACATAACTATTTCCAGTCAATGATCGGTTCAGTTGGACAAGACGACCCAGTCCATTCCACGTAAACCCAGCCCCCACCATTATGGAGCCACCGCCAGCTCGCACAATGCCTTGTTGGCTACTTGGGTCCACGGCTTCGTGAGATCTGCGCCACACTCGAACCCCACTATCTGATATTACCAAATGAAATCGTGACTCATCTGACCAGGCCGCGGTTTTCCAGTCGTCTAGGGTCGAACCAATATGATCACGAACCCAGGAGAGGCATAGCAGGCGATGTCGTGCTGTTAGCAAAGGCACTCGCGTCGGTCGTATGCTGCCTTAACCAATTAACGCCAGATTTCTCCACACTGTCCTAACGGATACGTTCATCGTACGTCCAACATTGGTTTCTGCAGTTATTTCACGCAGTAGTGCTTGACTCTTAGCACTGGCAACTGTACGCAAACGCCACTGCTCTAGGTCGTTAATATACGCGATACTACCACCATATGTATATGCTCATCTCTGTATCCCATGATTTTTGTCACCTCAGTATAATGTCCAGTATTACTTTTGTAGTCGCACGCAGCCGGATCTGTACTACGACATTACTGTCATCGTAAGCAATGGTTAAAATTGGTCGCTGAATACATAGAGTGTGGGCGTAGTGGCACTGCGCTCGGATACAAAAAACTCACGGGCTGCGGTGGCGTAAGAAAAACACTACGGGGCGTGTCTATGCCGATGCCTCCGATTCGTTGCTGCGTGGTGCCATCTTGAGGTACAAACGTTTGCATTATACCTCGTTCTGCAGACGACACTACAGCAACATAGCACTTTTCGCATTAAAAATCGTTTCCAGAGGTGAAAGGAGCGGTAAGAGACAGAAAAAAATCTTGACTGTCTTGGGATCGAAGCTCATATCTTTGGATTTCTAGTCTGCCAGCTAGCCCTTTTTAAATAACATTACATTTATTCATTTTTATCTTACACAAAAATATTAACTTACGGACTAATTAAAGTAACTGAACTATGCAAAATATATCTAGTAACTAAATTCACATATCTAACTTTCAAGATTAAATCGTGAAGCAAGAAAATTGAACATCTATAGAAAGACTACAGAATCACGACAGTTGCAAAGAAATACCAATACGCAGAACATGGAGCTACGACACAGTAATCAAACCACAAGCATTATATACATCGGAAACCTCGATAATTAGAGGTAGTTCTCAAAATGAAGACATAAATGGAAGAATGAATAATTTTAAGGAAAATATTTTAGCACAGTCAACCTCTAGGCGGAATTTGGGTGGAAACGAAATCATAAGAATTGTGCCAGTGTACTGAGAAAATCTGACATTTCAGGAAGAAAGATTAAACTATTACAACACATTGTCAGAATGACGGATAACAAGCTGACGCATAGAAATCTCAATCTTGTCATATCAGTGAATGTTAAGAATAACTGGCCGCTTGAAACTGAAAGGGATCTTCATAATTTTGACATCACAGATGAAATGGGGCAGGATAGAACTGCAGCCCACAACACTTGTCGGCAATCACCTGTTTGCATAGAAACCGAGAACTGGAACCAACAGAATCTGGACTGAAGAACGGGAGAAGTACGTTAAGGGGAACATGAAGAGATTTTGAGATAAGAAGAAAGCAAATACATCAGCTAGATAATTTTAATCACACTTCTCAATCGGGCCTAACGACGTAAAAATTATAGTAAGAACTGACTCCGTATTCTGTACAAAAACGATTCTAGTGATTCAGACAAAGAGTTGGCAGAGTTTACTCCTTGCCCCGAGCCCAGGACCTTAAGGTATTATGTAAGAGTATGCGAAAAATCACGTCTGAATTCTCAAAAACTTTAGTGTAATACCTAGCTGAAATTCGTAATGTTCGTAGACTAATGCTGGATGAAAATAAGTAGACTAATTGTAGTTTCTGCTATATTGTCCCCCTAATGATCACCATGCACTAAGGATGGCTCAGTGTTGCAACTTTCCAAAAACTTTACCATCTCCAGCTCTGACCGCATTTCTCGTACTTCAGCACCTCAAAAATGTCTCCCAACGAGCCTAATTTGAAGGTAAAGTATTTTTCTTGTAAAGAATGTAGGCCACTCACTGCACCATTCGTTTTCCAAAATTTTCAAAATGCGTAACATTTTATTCCGGCACTACCCAACCTTGTAAAGCCTGAATATTTGGTTCGTTATTATGTAAATTAAATATGGTCAGTTGTCAAACATCCGTTGAGAACTTGTTTAACGTTTTCATTTCAACACATCTAAAATTAGCAAGAAGAGACCAGTTCCGCCGAGTAGCCGATTTCGAAGAGCCTTCACATCTTGGCGGGAGTTACATTGAAAGTAACTCCTGTAAGGTCAATACTATTCGTCATTTAGTTTTGCAGCTCCTGCAGTAGCAGTGTTTCCACACAAAGTTACAGGCTATAAAGTCCGCCTGTTACACAAACAACTGTTTTTTCATGTAAGTCCTACCATGTTTCATCACCTATGTGCCATCGTCAGAGGCAACATTTGATCCAGTTATGTAAAATGTAAATATTATTATAACGAAAATTAAGCCTAAAAACAACATTCGTATCTGTTGTTTTACATTTCTGGATACTATTAGCTTATCATCTGCAATTAAGTGACGTTGTTGTGTGTTCCGTTTACGAGATAACAAACCACTTTACGCCCAAACGTAAATTTGTCATGCGAAAATATTTCGCGATTGCTTCGAGTTATTTTTCAAAAATACATTCTCATCTGTTGCTGAGATGCACACACGAACACTACACATATTTGAGGGAAGTCCTCTCGTAAGGAATACTGTTTTACTTAACAAAACACAGAGTCAACGTTGCTGCTGTTCTGCCAAAGCATTCTAAATGTGACAGTTTTCTTCTTTTGTACGTTTTTACCACAGACTGTGGCTGCATTTTATTTTTTAAAAAAATCTGTTTCTATTTCAGTTGGGTGGCTATTGTGGGCTATTAAGTGGTCAGCAAATATGCTATGGGATCTGTTACTTTTGAGAGCTCTGACGTGTGGTGAATATCTTGTTTTATGTTCCTGCATGTTTATCCTATGTAAACTGTCTGAAACTTAAGTTCATGTATGCTTGATCTTTTGAATTTATTTGTGGGTGTTTCCTGTGTTCTGAGTGTTTTCTGTTCCGTATTTTCTGATCTGTGTCGTATTTGAAATCCCCATTTCTGTAGCACGGCTTTCCGGGCGGGAAGGAGCGCCGGTCCCCGGCACGAACCAGCCCGGCGGATTTGGTTGGTCCGGTGAGCAGGTCAGTCTGTGGATGGTTTTTAGGCGGTTTTCCATCTGCCTCGGCAAATGCGGGCTGATTCCCCTTATTCCGCCTCAGATACACTATGTCGGCGATTGTTGCGCAAACAAGTTCTCCACGTACACGTACACCACAATTACTCTACCACGCAAACATAGGGGGTTACACTCGTCTGGTGTGAGACGTTTCCTGGGGGATCCACCGGGAGCCGAACCGCACAATAACCCCGGGTTCGGTGTGGGGCGGCGGAGGGGTGAAGTGGAATGCGGTAGTCGTCGTGGGGTTGTGGACCACTGCGGCTGCAGCGGGGACGGAGCCTCTCCGTCGTTTTTAGGTCCCCGGTTAACATAACATACCATAACATATTATTGTTGTAGTGAGTGTGCGCCTTTTTGTTTTGAGTGTGGGTTCTTGCTATATTGCGTCATTGTACAAGGTCTTTCGTTCATGTGGCCTTTTCATTCATTGTCCATTTACGTATTTTTTAGTTTATTTGTTGCTGTTTGTTTTACTGTATTTAGCTCGTGTGTGTAATACTGTTTGGTTATAGGTGTTCTTTTTAATCTGTGGAGCATGAAGCTGATGCTTGCTTGTTTGTATTTTTATGTGTGGTTTGAGTGAGTCTGAATGGTGCTGATTATGGTGGTTGGTTTCCTGTACATTGTGAAATCATACACTGAAGAGCCAAAGAAACTTTTACAGCTGCCTAACGTCGTGTAGGGCCCGCGCTAGCACGCAGAAGTGCCGCAACACGACGTGGCATGGACTCGACTAATGTCTGAAGTATTGCTGCAGGGAATTGGCACCATGAATCCTGCAGGGCTGTCCATAAATCCTTAATAGTACAAGGCGGTGGAGATCTCTTCTGAACAGTACGTTGCAAGGCATCCCAGATATGATCAATAATGTTCATGTTTGAGCAGTTCGGCGGGCAGCGGAAGTGTTTAAGGCCAGAAGAGTGTTACTGAAGCTACTCTGTAGCAATTCATGACGTGTGGGGTGTCGCATTTTCCTGCTGGAATTGTCCAAGTCTGTCGTAATCCACAATGAACATGAAAGGATGCAGGTGATCAGACAGAATGCTTAGGTACGTGTCACCTGTCAGACGCGTGTATACACGTTTAGGGGTCGAACCGCACAATAACCCTGGGTTCGGTGTGGGACGACGGTGGGGTGAGTGGACTGCTGTAGCCTGCTGTGGGGTTGTGAGCCACCGAGGGCTACGGCGGGGACGAAGCCTCTCCGACGTTTCTAGGTCTTCAGTTCCATACAATACAAAGTCGTCTTCCGTACCGCGGGCTCGGATTACGATATCTTAATTATTTTGTACTCTTTTTCTACCTCATGTATGTCTGCAAAGGACTGAAATTAGAAATTATTCGATTTTCCGGAAACTGTTAGTTTGTGGGCCTGATATGTATAAATATAATTGCCTTTTTTCGAGTTTCTAACAATTCATCCCAGTCCGAAACGGATCCTGCACTATAATCTTTGACTTCAAGTTGTTAGATAAAGGAAGCGTAGTGGCCTAAAGCCTTTCACAGAAGTGGACCGCGAAAAGTATTTCGAAGTTCATCAAAAGCAGTTGGTCACAAGATTTGGCTTCTCCTTGCAAGACAGATTATCATGAGGAACGTCTATACCTCTGTACATTGTGGAGCACACCCTCTACTTACTAGTGCAATAGTTTGAGATTCTGAAACTATATTATTATTATATGTGAGTGTGGGCCATTTTGTTTTGAGTGGGGATTCTTGTTCTGTTCTGTCTAGTGCGTGGTAATTATCTGTGGCCGGCCGGAGTGGCCGAGCGGTTAAAGGCGCTACAGTCTGGAACCGCACGACCGCTACGGTCGCAGGTTCTAATCCTGCCTCGGGCATGGATGTGTGTGATGTCCTTAGGTTAGTTAGGTTTAAGTAGTTCTAGGGGACTTATGACCACAGCAGTTGAGTCCCATAGTGCTCAGAGCCATTTGAACCATTTGAATTATCTGTGTATGATCAGACACCAGCTTTCCTCCTTTTTTTGTCGAAAACAGGTCCACTCTGTACAGTGTGCTTCGCCTTCATATACAGGGTGTTACAAAAAGGTACTGCCAAACTTTCAGGAAACATTCCTCACACACAAAGAAAGAAAATATTTTATGTGGACATGTGTCCGGAAACGCTTACTTTCCATGTTAGAGCTCATTTTATTACTTCTCTTCAAATCACATTAATCATGGAATGGAAAGACACAGCAACAGAACGTACCAGCGTGACTTCAAACACTTTTTTACAGGAAATGTTCAAAATGTCCTCCGTTAGCGAGGATACATGCATCCATCCTCCGTCGCATGGAATCCCTGATACGCTGATGCAGCCCTGGAGAATGGCGTATTGTATCACAGCCGTCCACAATACGAGCACGAAGAGTCTCTACATTTGGTACCGGGGTTGCGTAGACAAGAGCTTTCAAATGCCCCCATAAATGAAAGTCAAGAGGGTTGAGGTCAGGAGAGTGTAGAGGCCACGGAATTGGTCCGCCTCTACCAATCCATCGGTCACCGAATCTGTTGTTGAGAAGCGTACGAACACTTTGACTGAAATGTGAAGGAGCTCCATCGTGTATGAACCACATGTTGTGTCGTACTTGTAAAGGCACATGTTCTAGCAGCACAGGTAGAGTACCCCGTATGAAATCATGATAACGCGCTCCATTGAGCGTAGGTAGACGAAACTAAAATGAGTTCTAACATGGAAACTAAGCGTTTCCGGGCACATGTCCACATAACATCTTTTCTTTGTTTGTGTGTGAGGAATGTTTCCTGAAAGTTTGGCCGTACCTTTTTGTAACACCCTGTGTGTAGACACTAACGGTCTTTCCACCAGCCTTGACAGTTGCTGTGTTAAGGGCACATTTTTTCCTACGCACGATCTGTTTTCAGAGGTTCAACAGTACCAGGAGAATTTCGAAAATCTGCCCAGGATCGAGAGCTGAAATTTGCATTTCTGACTTAAGTTATAGTCACATTTGTTCTTTAATACATTTTCAAAGAGGTATGCACCACCTCCAATTAACTTACGGTTCAAACGCCGCGTCCGTTTCCGCCCACAATCACTGTCTGTCAGGGCAGTATACTACGCCTGATGTCAAGGGTACTGAAGTAGCACACCGCTGTCTTTATCATCATCAAGCTGACAGTAATAGGCGCCTGCAATAGCGACTGCGTCAACACGCGGCAAGTCAGCTGGCCGCCGGTCACGTCCGTAGAGCACAATAGGGCTGGGCGTAGCAGTACCGTAGTGAAGAGCGCTGTCTCGCTTGCTCGCATTTGGGCCTCGGAGTGACGCGGCCGCGCCATTAACTCCCGCTTGTCATGCGTGCCTCATCTCTATGTAGCGCACGCCACAGGTCGCGGGAGCGCATGACAACTTCTGAAAACATGCACGCCAACGCCACACGGCTTTTCGCGGATGATGCTGTAGTATACAGAGAAGTTGCAGCATTAGAAAATTGTAGCGAAATGCAGGAAGATCTGCAGCGGATAGGCACTTGGTGCAGGGAGTGGCAACTGACCCTTAACATAGACAAATGTAATGTATTGCGAATACATAGAAAGAAGGATCCTTTATTGTATGATTATTTGATAGCGGAACAAACACTGGTAGCAGTTACTTCTGTAAAATATCTGGGAGTATGCGTGCGGAACGATTTGAAGTGGAATGATCATATAAAATTAATTGTTGGTAAGGCGGGTACCAGGTTGAGATTCATTGGGAGAGTGATTAGAAAATGTAGTCCATCAACAAAGGAGGTGGCTTACAAAACACTCGTTCGACCTATACTTGAGTATTGCTCATCAGTGTGGGATCCGTACCAGATCGGGTTGACGGAGGAGGTAGAGAAGATCCAAAGAAGGTCGGCGCGTTTCGTCACAGGGTTATTTGGTAACCGTGATAGCGTTACGGAGATGTTTAATAAACTCAAGTGGCAGACTCTGCAAGAGAGGCGCTCTGCATCGCGGTGTAGCTTGCTCGCCAGGTTTCGAGAGGGTGCGTTTTGGATGAGGTATCGAATATATTGCTTCCCCCTACTTATACCTCCCGAGGAGATCACGAATGTAAAATTAGAGAGATTAGAGCGCGCACGGAGGCTTTCAGACAGTCGTTCTTCCCGCGAACCATACGCGACTGGAACAGGAAAGGGAGGTAATGACAGTGGCACGTAAAGTGCCCTCCGCCACACACCGTTGGGTGGCTTGCGGAGTATAAATGTAGATGTAGATGTACTACTTTGAGCGACAGTGGAGCGAATGTAGTTAGTTCGCTGTTTTTAAATATAACCTGCACACTAGCAGGTGCCCCAGGCGAATTTTGCAAGTCTTATTTATTTAATTATTTCATTAATTGGCCAAAATAGCTCATGGTAGATTTACAGTCATTACGACAGTTGTTCTCTTTTAACGTTTTTTCTTTTCCTTTCAAGTCAGATGTTTGTTATCAATTCACTATGTCTGGCACGGCGTTCATGCTACCATTTGCCGCCAACAGTCCGTGCCTCGACTCAGAAAGTCACGAGTGTCACTATAGCTCTGCTGAAGCGTTTCGGTTGTGTGTCTTTTGGTTGTATGCCTGTATTCATTACATCTTTTTTCAAGTTCATCAGGGTATTCTTGTTTTCGGGTTAGAGGCAATCATAAGGAACGTACGTTTCGTGTATTAGGTGCTGTTCATTCTTCGTTTGTGGCCACGAACCGAATTCCGTTCGCCATTGTCAGTGTTTTTTTAAATTTTAGAGTATATTTTTCTTTTCGAGTCTTTATGAAGTGCCTTTTTTTGACTATGTCCCAAAACATTTTGAAAGATCTTCCTTTCATTTCATTCTAATTCCGCAAGTAAGCCACACTCAAATGCGCGCGCACGCACACACACACACACACACACACACACACACACACACACAATTTATTTTTCCATATCTGGTGTTTAACCTTGTTTTACTGTCTTTCATACTTCATCTGGTGGCAGTTTTCTCAAAAGATATTTGCAAAACAGTTTTTTCTGCTTCTTCGTTAGTACATTATTATTATTATTATTATTATTATTATTGTACTTTCAACATTGCAGCCCAGTCAGCAATTGTGATAATCTAATATATAAGAAACTATCAGCCTCGATTGCGGTAATGAAACCAACCTACTTAGTTTCACGTGAGCTGCCGAGGCCCACCGCACGACGTCCATGAAGACGAGGTGCACGCCAGAGCTTAAGTCAAGTCTTGGTGTTGACTTAGTCTTATGTGCCGCATTTTTAAAATGTGACTACGCCTATTCAGGCTGTTTTAGTTTTATTTCTAGACCATGCCCTCTTAGACAAATTATAGATTCAGGTTTATCTTCTGAAGAAGGCTCAATTATTTGGACTGAAACCTAGGTAAACGTTGGTTTCATTACCGCAATCGAGGCTGATAGTTTCTTATATATTATTATTATTATTATTATTATTATTATTATTATTATTATTACGATCCACAGTACATGAAGACGTTTTTTATAAACGATTTCCTATTTCTGTTACAAGATATAAGCACTGTAAGACATGAACAGAGGCTGGTTTACAGACAGAATTCTACTAATGAGATGGACTAACGCAAATGCCAGCAGATAGGGCATATGTGAAGTGCTACGGTAAAAGCTGAACGGTATAAGCTAATGGATGTGCCATTGGGTACAGAATGATGGGAACTTTGATCAGTAGTTGTGAGAAGACTAGCGGAAATCAGTATCAGGAAGCCGTTCGGAGGACTGTCTCAGATCCTGCCGGTAACAAGATAACTAGCTGTTGTCGCACAAGTTGTCTTCACATGCAGAGAAGAATGCCATTCCTCACCACCTTATGTACTCTGGTAACTGGTTTAGGATGTTTAATTCAGAATTAAAATTAATAAAATACAACCTCTAGCATCTTCCTACAGGAGAGTCATGCTAACAGTCTGTACTCAGATAATGTTTGTTCCTTGGACGACGAAATCATTAGAGACGGAATACAATCTGTGTTATAATAAATTGGGGAAGGAAATCCGCCATGTCCTTTTCAAAGCAACAGTCACAGTATTTAGGAATTAGGGAAACCGAGAAAAACATAAGGCTGGATCGTTGGCCGGAATTTGAAGGCCACTCCTCCCGAATGTCCTGATCACTGCGCAAGTCATCCTGTTTCACGTTATAGCTACAGATGAATATTTCTGACCGAACACTGCACGCAAACTCTCAATACGAAGCTCATAAGAGAAACGTGAGGCACGTATTTTTGAAAATGTTATTTTATGTACGTTTGTAACATTATAAGTAAACTAACGACACATTCCGGCGAGAAATTAGTAACTATTTTCTGTGTCTATAACTGACACCAGCATATATACCTATTCCATAGTTCATTTTACAGAGGCTGCAGTTGGGTACTTTGCGTCACTGCTAATCATTCTCTTTCCTCTTTTAGTCCAATGTAGGACGAGCGAAAAATTACTTATTTGCCTATGTACGAGCGGTTCTTATTTGTACATTACGTGAGGTATAAATTTGATGCAGTAGAATCGTCCTGAAGCCTGTCGGAAGTTCTCTAAACTTCCTCGATCGTGTTTCGCGGAAAGATCTTTTTACCTCTTAGATTCCCATCTAAGCCAACTGAGAATATCCCTAACACTATCGTACTGGGAGAATCGAGATATAATGAATCTAGCAACACGTCTCTGAAATGCTTCGATTTCATCCTTATTCCGATCTGGTAGTAATTCCAAACACACGAACAGTACTCAATAATAGGTCGCCCGAGCCTTCTGTACGGCATCTCTTTTATGGGTACATTAAACATCCCAGACCTCTTCCAACAAGCCGTAGTCGACCATTCGACTTCCTTAGGACTTGCCTTGTGTGTTCGTTCCATTTCATATCTATTTCACAACGTTACGTCTAGATATTTAATCGGAGTGACAGACTAAAGCAGTACGTCAGTAATATACAGGGTGATTCAAAAAGAATACGACAACTTTAAAAATGTGTATTTAATGAAAGAAACATAATATAACTTTCTGTTATACATCATTACA
The DNA here is from genome assembly GCF_023898315.1 of Schistocerca nitens. NCBI lineage: Eukaryota > Metazoa > Arthropoda > Insecta > Orthoptera > Acrididae > Schistocerca > Schistocerca nitens. The sequence continues at coordinate 404,670,047 of NC_064616.1, read as the reverse complement.
AAGAGTATTTAAAAAGGTTTTTTTCCACTCAAAAACAAGTTCAGAGATGTCCAATATGGCCCCCTCCAGACACTAGAGCAATATCAACCCAATACTCCAACTCGTTCCACACTCTCTGTAGCATATCAGGCGTAACAGTTTGGATAGCTGCTGTTATTTATCGTTTCAAATCATCAATGGTGGCTGGGAGAGGTGGCCGAAACACCATATCCTTAACATACCCCCATAAGAAAAAATCGCAGGGGGTATGATCAGGGCTTCTTGGAGGCCAGTGATGAACTGCTCTGTCACGGGCTGCCTGGCGGCCGATCCATCGCCTCGGGTAGTTGACGTTTCAGACGATAAGGTTTCATAACTAACCTTTTTCGTAGGACTCGCTATACAGTTGATTGTGGAATTTGCAGCTCTCTGCTAGCTCTGCGAGTCGATTTTCCTGGGCTGCGAACAAATGCTTGCTGGATGCGTGCTACATTTTCATCACTCGTTCTCGGCCGTCCAGAACTTTTCCCTTTGCACAAACACCCATTCTCTGTAAACTGTTTATACCAACGTTTAATACACCACCTATCAGGAGGTTTAACACCATACTTCGTTCGAAATGCACGCTGAACAACTGTCGTCGATTCACTTCTGCCGTACTCAATAACACAAAAAGCTTTCTGTTGAGCGGTCGCCATCTTAGCATCAACTGACGCTGACGCCTAGTCAACAGCGCCTCAATCGAACAAATGTACAACTAAATGAAACTTTATAGCTCCCTTAATTCGCCGACAGATAGTGCTTAGCTCTGCCTTTTGTCGTTGCAGAGTTTTAAATTCCTGAAGTTGTGGTATTCTTTTTGAATCACCCTGTAGTATTCGCACATAATGAAGTCTTTCTCCTACCAGTGTGCATTAATTTACGTTCTTCCGGTTTTAAAGCCAGCTGTCACATTCTGTCTAAGTTCCCTGTGTCGCCCTACAGTCTGGGAAGAGAGTAATTTTATCGAACAGAAATGCACTTCAATGAATGTGTCCATACACACTAGTGCCACTTCCAGGAATGTTTTCAATAAGAAACATTAGCACGTTAGGAGTAGGAGCAGTTTGATGAGAAATACTTTAAAATCAGTATCCTCAATAGCGGTTTCATTTCATTTCGTCTGGCAACCACTATTCTGTTGTTTCATAAAAGTTGGCTTTGTCGAAGGCTACGTAGATTGCACCTCGTCTTTACAACGAAATTAAGATAGTCTCAGAGATATATATATGACATTACTCACTGGCGTGCATTGACTGGAGTGCTGCTTACAAAGTTTTTCCTTTATTGTAGCAGGCACATTATTCGAAACTTCTTACTGAGGGGCTATTATTAAACAGCAGAATACCCGGCGTTTTGTTCCAAACTATGCACGAACTTGTGCCACTCTTTGTCCTCTGGTCGTTTTACGAACCGTCAACGTTACGGAGGCAAAACTGGCGAACAGCCTGACACTTTCATCATTAAATCGGTCAAAATGTGCTCTTCTGGTACTGTCTTCTTACTTTTAATCTTTCGTAATTCCTTATCTAGTGGATAAACGGCTATGATGGTCGTAGTACTACGCGTCTGAAAGAGGAAATTCCAGATACCAAAGAGATTTTGTCTCACGGCCACTGGTTTAGTTTATTTTACATCAGCCAGAGTCCTTCACAACCGACCACCCCGGCATTCGCCATCAGCGACTTAGGACAGTCGTGGTGTTCTTAAATATGGATAGCCGGACGGATATTTGAACCGCAATTCTCCCGAGCATGAGTCTAGTGCAGAGCTCTTCAAATTGCGGCCCGAATTAAGTATTCGTAGTGCCCGCGGTTCTCAGCCGTGTTTTGTAACTATATGCGTACAACTGTCACCCGAATCTGAAAACATGAGGTAACTTTATAGAGCTTCTGAAGGGTGTAGTTTTCCTGCTCAGTAACACACAAAGATACTATCAAAGACCGTAGTATTTTAAGATGTGCTTTTTTTAATTCACATTGGTGAATTGTGCCATGAGGTAATCTCAGGAGCAGAGTGGTCTATAGTGCGACCACTGCTGCGTTAGAAGATGCGAGAGGGTGAATATTTTATTGCCTCCCTTCCGGAACAGAACTTACGCGTGTGCGTGACTCGTGTCGATCAGCTGGTATGATATAAACTTCAAACGAATGCAATGTGGATACGCGAATGAGCATTAGAGAGACGGTCATCTTCCACTGTGGTACATATTTGTGACAATGAATAGGAAATTAAATTAAAGCTTTTGTAATACAATGCAATGAGTAGAAGGAAGAAAATAACATTCGAAATCTTTAGTAAACATTTGTGATCTATTCTCATACTACGTAATGCATTTAAATGTAAAGACAGTTAGTTTTATTAATCACTTAATCATCTGGTCACATAAACAACACAATACTTCGCCAGGCAGTTATAGTCTCACAAATGTGGGGCCACTGAGGGTGGCAGCAATCTAAAACAGAGCAGTCGACACGAAATGTTCCGAATGGTGCCGACTTTTAACGATTTTTACTTCGGGGCCTGTGTCCAACTTAATGCATCCTTACTACAGCTACTCTATTTGGAGTTCATAACGTACTAATTTATGTAGGTTTGAGGGGTGGCCCCCTCTCATATTTCTATCTTACTATGAGTAATTCGATTTTCCTCTCTAATTGCATGCAGTGAAAAGTTGCTATTCCTTCACATGCGGACTTCCCACGCAGCGTCTCTCGTCACCCGGGTGGTCCGGTGACAGGCGGGTTCTGCTGATCTTGAAAGGGTTAAGCCGACGGGTGTGAGGGAGTCGATTGGATGCTTTCCAGTAGCCGACATTGTCATAAGAGTGTGGGGGACACGCCCACAGGGGTCTGACGGAGCGGCTGGGCTAGAGATTACGTTACTTCGCAGAAACTTAGTGAAAACACTTTCTGGCGGGCTACCAGCGAGGCGTGGGAATGACTTGTGTTCCCAGGCAGTCTTGGCAAGCAAATGCCCGCATTTTCTGCAAAATCGGCGCAGAAATTGGCGCCAAGTATCTCCATTGGTGGAATAGTAGTGCGTCGGCAATAGAGTGGAATTTTCCGCCGGTTTTCGAGTTGCTGATTGGAACGTTTAACTATGGCCACTGTCCTGGGGGCGGGAATGTTCTGTGTTGGGCTTGTGTGGGTGCTCTGGAGGGGGTCGGCTCTCGTCTTTCGGTCGGAGTAGGTTACAAGACTGAGCTCTCGCTGGTCTGGACAGCCTGCCTTCCGTTGGTTGTCTAATATACTTTCATTTAATTGTAACTGTTTGACGAAGTCGCTGAAGTTTCGACTTCAACTTAACTTTCCGAGTACAGTTGGCAATTGAGCGTTCTGCGTACAAGCGGCCTATGTTGTCCGTCTTGAGCAGTTTTGGCTAAAGTTGACTGTATCGGAGTTACTGTGTGACTTCGCTTGTTAAAATCAATCACTGTACCGCCAGTGATTGTGTGGCGAGCCTTCTTTGTCTCCCTCAAAGGCGCATTTGTATTGATAGGAAGTCTTTTGTCTGGAACAACCAGACCAGGATAATTTGTTTCGGGCTATACTCGCGACATTATGATCACCACGACGGGACGTCGAAGCAACCAGCCATCGCCTCTGGTACGGCAGATTGTGCCCTTGCAGTTAAGAAGACAACTTGTAATGTATGTCCGCAGCGCCGGCAGATTGGGAAATTTTGCTCTGTGATAATCAGAGCTCAGCAGAGCGCGCCTGTTCCCGTCTTATGTGGTTCTGTCTTGGATGTTCATTGTCTAAGTTCTCACTACTGTAGCAGCAATTAATGTTGGGTTGGCTGGGTGTTTCTCTTAAGATTTGAGTTGCAAGGAATTGGCTCCACATACCACTTGGTCATAAACGTCACAAGCTAGTTTATGGACAACTTCACTTTCACAGCATTTATTTGAGTATACAATTGGACGTATTGTAAACGTTTCATGTGTTTTGTTTATTATTTTGAGTTTAGTCATAATAAATCAAATTGTTACTTTGGACAGAATGTTCATTCTGTGGATCGGTAAAGCAACGTTTTCATTTCTCACTACGTTAATGAAACTGTCCTTTATCAAATTAAATTATTGCATGTGCCAAACTCTTTTCTACTCCACTTGCAGGGTCGATTACAGTCAGTTCGCGTTTCTTCTTAATCCATGTGCAACAGAAAAAGTCGGAGTTATAAAAAGGGGAGGGGGCTTAGAGCATCATTTCCATATGAAGATTCTAGACGAATTTAGTCTTAAATACACTGCTAGCCCCGGCACCTCGCAGGCTACCAATTAATAATAAGATCGACACATACTGAGCCCGAGGTGACGCCCCACTGTATCAGTATTGGCTATTGAGCGAAAACTTTCGACGACCATTGGTCTAGAGTCTTACAATTGAGACACCTCGCTCGCTGCTAGAGCCTTGAATGTTACTTTCGTGCAGTGGTCGTTCCCTTATATGCGACAGTGTACAGCAATTTAAGCGGAATATTTGAAAACTGTCTCATCTTTTCCCGGAGAGTCTAGTTGTCTCGACTTTCGGCAATTAATCAGAATACTTTGCAACATCTCTAATCAAATATATAACTTTCTTCTCTATATTCACTTCACCCTTTGAAAAAAATTGACCAACCAGGATTTTTCGCGTTTCATGCAGGACATCTACGTATTCAGTCTGGCGGAAGGAGGAAACAGGAAGGAGTATTGCAGAACCTGGACTCAGACTATGTCAAGTGGGAAATCCAACTTGAATACGACACCTGCTATACGTTACGCAACCTGTGATCCCCCTTTCCGTTAATTTACTGTTACTTAGAAGACGACGGTTTATTCGTATCCCATTGACAACCTGCAATGTTCTTCCTGACAAGGGGATCGTGTCTACTTATCACCAATTTTGTCCAAATTTATGGCATATTCATGGCTTGCGCAGAAAAGAAAGTGACAGAAGTGAGATCTTTAGATGGCTAAGCGTTTAGAGAAAATAGCGTTTATGGCGTAGGTCAAGGGAGATATCGGGCATTTGTGTTAGCGTAGATTGCAAGCAGAGGCTGGCGCAGTGGAGGGAGTAGAGAACGGTAATCCAAGGATCGTAGGGTCCAGTCTATGTTGAAAAGTCTTTTTATAATTTTTACGTTACTTACACTGAAAATGAACCAAAATAATTTTCGGTGTACTACATTTATTAAAATTCTCGTAAAAGAAAAGAAAATAAATGACAGAGGAAAATGTGATAGGAAATAAATTTCCAGGAAGTGATTACAGTGCGTACAAGGGAACTTCGTATACGAAATTATACTTTTATTATTTTGCAGTTGATGATTTACGCGTGCTGTAGTGATATTCATCGTAAAAAAACGGGAATCGGTAATTTTCTCGACATATTGCAGGTCGCATTTTTACAATTACATTTTTTTTGTTTTCAAGTTTCTATAGAAAAAACAAACTTGGTTTATATTCATAAAATGTTCGCTCTCATTGCGCAATTTGCAGTTATCCACGCGTGACGTATTATTTCGCCAACTATTGGCGAGGATAGCTGGTAATGTACACTGAAATGTATTTTGATGCATTCTTGAGAAACGAACCGTGAACAGCTGTTGTATGATCCGTTAATAGTACTACGGGTCTTAAAAAGCTAGAGTTGCATCTTCAGGTACATCTACATAAAGAATAGCACACGAGAGATTTAAAAATTGTAAAAGAAATTAGAAATGGCAAGACTCTAGGGAGAGGAAAATACGTTATATACGATGCATAACCTACAAAAGCAAATTTAAATATAGTAGTCAACTTACTTATTTTCAGACCATTTACATGAAAAACTTGAGCGCGTTGGACGTCCCATCATTCGCTGTCAGGTTACATATTCTAATTTTTTGTAATTTTTAAAGTCCTCATGTTCTACTGTTCTTCATTTAGATGTTTCTGATGATGCAATTCTAACGTTGTGCAATAGGTAGCACTATTAAAGGCTCATATAACAGCTTTTTGCTTTTTATTTTTCAAGAGCATGTATCTTTAGCTGCAGATGCCAATATTATAAAGTTTGCTGTTATTTTAATGCAGTCTTCCGGAATATTATTTCATTTCTTCTATGAGATAAGAGCAGTTTTGAAGCTTTTTCATCATATTCTTTACCTCACGATAAAAACAGACATCGCATGGTTGTACTAGCGGAGTGTATTTGGAGGAAAAGGTAATCATTTTAATACTGAACGATGGCAGTCCTCCATCTTGAAAAAACTAGCCGTGTAATTGTGGATTTGTCTGTATTCCGCACGCATCAATTAACAGAAGAAATTTGTTCTCCTGCACGTAGGGCTTCATCACACCAGTAAAAAAAAATTCTATAACGCTGTTTGAAGTTTCCTAGATTTTGACGAAGTTTTGACATTTCCGTGTTTTATTGTGCACACATTCTCCCGTTTTTGAATCCTCGGTACAAAAGAGCCAATGCTATCCTTAGACTGTTGGCAATAATTTTCCAGAAAGGGTTATAACGTATTGCACGGTATACGAGTGGAGTACTTTGATCATGTTTGCCATGTAAGTAGTGTAAAAATTAAGAATAAAAATATAAAAATGTTTCCAAATGATCCTCGGATTACCGTTCTGTACCCTTTCCGTCGCTTCAGCCTCTGCCTGGAAACTACGCAAGCCTATCATTTCCAAAAGCTTGGCCATTTGAATTTCCCACTTCTGTCACTTCCATTTCTGGCCAGGTCCTGCCTGTATCATAAATATGGGCGAAATCGGTGATGAGGCGCGGGCACGGACTTGTGTCATCTTGTAGAAGTATTTGCGCGCATTGACTATCGTATAGACCAGTGGTCTGCAGACGGCACACTACAGCCCAGAAAACCATTTCCTGCGGCCCGCAGAACGAGCATTGTTTTGATCACGCTATACAGTCAATTTTTGTGTTTTTCGTACAAGAAAGCACATTTCAAAGCATCCCTCCATACGTAATAGTAGCACTGTTCTACTATAAGTCCTGTCTTTACCTCCGTTCAAGGATCATCATCATCATCGTCCGACGACCACAACCATCTGTCATTATCGTACGTGGCTAAATTTTGTCACCCGTAAAGTATAATTTCAAAAATTCTGAAAATATATCCTGCTTCAGCTATTTTTCAGAAAGACTTTTGATCTACCATTGGCTCATATGGAACCGAGGTATTACTATCCAGCCTAATCTAAATTGTGAACTGTTTCATGGTCGACACTTAGTTCTTTATAGATATCAGAGCTAATTTTCCAGTTTTTATCTACCTGTGTCGTGATTACACAGATTTTTCCAATGATTTGTTGTCGGCCGCTGTGGTCGAGCGGTTCTAAGCGCTTCAGTCCGGAACCGCACTGCTGCTACTGTAGCAGGTTCGAATCCTGCCTCGGGCATGGATGTGTGTGACGTCCTTAGGTTAGTTATGTTTAAGTAGTTTTAAGTCTAGGGGACTGATAACCTCAGATGTTAAGTCCAGTAGTGCTTAGAGCCATTTGAACCAATGATTTGTTGTGAAGATTAAGGTGCTTTGACATTAAGATTTCTTGCATGTTTCGCTCGTATTCAAGATACATAATCCTTTCTTGGCTACAGCGTGCTTAGGTAATCCCAGATCGGAATACTGTTTCCTGAATTATGGGGTCACAAAGACGTTTACAGCTTGATATGGATAAACTATGTATTTCTCCAATTCTTTATGCTGCATTCCCCTTTCTTCTTAAATTGCATTATTAATTTTTTCTCTATTTAAATTATACTTTCTGTTTGGCTATAAAATCCAAAATATTGGTTTATTACTAGTTGGTCGAAAACTGACATGTTGAGCCAGGGCTGTGTACAAACTACAAATTGATTCTGGCAAAGAAGAACCAGCAACCAGCCACTGTTAATAATGTTATTTATTCACACAAATTGAGCCGTTACCAATTTCGAGATGACTGATTACCTTCAGACGTTTAGATTACATTTGTTGTTATTTACATTAGATGTCGACAGTTTTGTTCAAATGGCTCTGAGCACTATGGGACTTAACTTCTGAGGTCATCAGTCCCCTAGAACTTAGAACTACTTAAATCTAACTAACCTAAGGACATCACACACATCCATGCCCGAGGTAGGATTCGAACCTGCGACCGTAGCGGTCGCACGGTTCTAGACTGTAGCGCCTAGAACCGCTCGGCTACCGCTGCCTGCGACAGTTTTGTTCCCCTAGTGTGAATGTTCAGTGGGGTGGTGGTACCCTACAGAAAAAAAGTGAGAAACTGTCTATTTGACTGTACCTAATAACGAATGCTTATGAATATGAAACTGCTTTCTGTATTTTTTACTATTTCGCGAACACAACCAGTATATAGCGCAGCATAATTGCGCGGGAATTTCGACATAAGTAACCTAAAAGTAAACAGTCTTACTTTAAAAATTTGTTTACATTGTTTTCATTCGTTATTAGGCATAGTTAACCTTAAATGCACCGTTTCTCACATGGTTTTTTGATGGAAGGTATCACCATCCCAAGAAATTTCGCCACATGGGGAAAAATAGGTGATAACTGGTGTAAACAACAACAAATGTAATCTAAACGTGAACAGCCACCTGAAGATAAACCTATCGGTTCGAAACTGGTAACTGCGCTATTTGTGTAAATAAATAACATTGTTAACAGTCTCTGTTTGCTATTTTCGTCTTTGCAAAAATCAGCTAGCTTACATATATTGTTTATATTGTTTCTGCTTTTCTTCTTATACAGAACTGTCTTTAATAACAACATTCAGTATGTTTCCTTGTCCAAATTACCATACGTGTTTCATCATAAGCTAAGTTCTAGCGATGGTACAAGCAAAACAAAAAGCAGTTGGATTTCATTCTTTATTAAACGCCTTTAAAATATCAAGTAGGAGATCTGTGTGGCCCACAAGAAATTCAGTTCTTGACAGTGCGGCTCGGGGGTAGCAAAAGGTTGCCGCCCCTCCTCAGTACAATTAGCCACCGCTTTACACCAGATAATCAACGTATTCTTCACGATGATAGATGTTAATGTAGACTTCAAACACGGTAAAGCTGAAATTCCATGTAGATGTCGAAACCTTATTTCCCCACAAGAGGTCATTTTAAAGGATAGAAATTTCTCAGAAAATCAATTTATCAATTACCTTTTCTCCGCGTCAGCACCGCCAATGTTTTCGTGCTGAAACAAATACGAACAATTTTGATAGATGAAATTATCTTCGAAACGTGTTGCTTTCTCCTCATGAAAATTATCCACATTAGATTTAAATATAGAGTACTTTATCTACATCTACATCTACATCTATACTCCGCGAGCCACCTTACGGTGTGTGGCGGAGGGTACTTATTGTACCACTATCTGATCCCCCCTTCCCTGTTCCATTCACGAATTGTGCGTGGGAAGAACGACTGCTTGTAAGTCTCCGTATTTGCTCTAATTTCTCGGATCTTTTCGTTGTGATCATTACGCGAGATATATGTGGGCGGTAGTAATATGTTGCCCATCTCTTCCCGGAATGTGCTCTCTCGTAATTTCGATAATAAACCTCTCCGTATTGCGTAACGCCTTTCTTGAAGTGTCCGCCACTGGAGCTTGTTCAGCATCTCCGTAACGCTCTCGCGCTGACTAAATGTCCCCATGACGAATCGCGCTGCTTTTCGCTGGATCATGTCTATCTCTTCTATTAATCCAACCTGGTAAGGGTCCCATACTGATGAGCAATACTCAAGAATCGGACGAACAAGCGTTTTGTAAGCTACTTCTTTCGTCGATGAGTCACATTTTCTTAGAATTCTTCCTATGAATCTCAACCTGGCGCCTGCTTTTCCCACTATTTGTTTTATGTGATCATTCCACTTCAGATCGCTCCGGATAGTAACTCCTAAGTATTTTACGGTCGTTACCGCTTCCAATGATTTACCACCTATGGCATAATCGTACTGGAATGGATTTCTGCCCCTATGTATGCGCATTATATTACATTTATCTACGTTTAGGGAAAGCTGCCAGCTGTCGCACCATTCATTAATCCTCTGCAGGTCTTCCTGGAGTACGTACGAGTCTTCTGATGTTGCTACTTTCTTGTAGACAACCGTGTCATCTGCAAATAGCCTCACGGAGCTACCGATGTTGTCAACTAAGTCATTTATGTATATTGTAAACAATAAAGGTCCTATCACGCTTCCTTGCGGTACTCCCGAAATTACCTCTACATCTGCAGATTTTGAACCGTTAAGAATGACATGTTGTGTTCTTTCTTCTAGGAAATCCTGAATCCAATCACAAACCTGGTCCGATATTCCGTAAGCACGTATTTTTTTCACTAAACGTAAGTGCGGAACCGTATCAAATGCCTTCCTGAAGTCCAGGAATACGGCATCAATCTGCTCGCCAGTGTCTACGGCACTGTGAATTTCTTGGGCAAATAGGGCGAGCTGGGTTTCACATGATCTCTGTTTGCGGAATCCATGTTGGTTATGATGAAGGAGATTTGTATTATCTAAGAACGTCATAATACGAGAACACAAAACATGTTCCATTATTCTACAACAGATTGACGTAAGTGAAATAGGCCTATAATTATTCGCATCTGATTTATGACCCTTCTTGAAAATGGGAACGACCTGTGCTTTCTTCCAGTCGCTAGGTACTTTACGTTCTTCCAGAGATCTACGATAAATTGCTGATAGAAAGGGGGCAAGTTCTTTAGCATAATCACTGTAGAATCTTAAGGGTATCTCGTCTGGTCCGGATGCTTTTCCGCTACTAAGTGATAGCAGTTGTTTTTCAATTCCGATATCGTTTATTTCAATATTTTCCATTTTGGCGTCCGTGCGACGGCTGAAGTCAGGGACCGTGTTACGATTTTCCGCAGTGAAACAGTTTCGGAACACTGAATTCAGTATTTCTGCCTTTCTTCGGTCGTCCTCTGTTTCGGTGCCATCGTGGTCAACGAGTGACTGAATAGGGGATTTAGATCCGCTTACCGATTTTACATATGACCAAAACTTTTTAGGGTTCTTGTTTAGATTGTTTGCCAATGTTTTATGTTCGAATTCGTTGAATGCTTCTCTCATTGCTCTCTTTACGCTCTTTTTCGCTTCGTTCAGCTTTTCCTTATCAGCTATGATTCGACTACTCTTAAACCTATGGTGAAGCTTTCTTTGTTTCCGTAGTACCTTTCGTACATGATTGTTATACCACGGTGGATCTTTCCCCTCGCTTTGGACCTTAGTCGGTACGAACTTATCTAAGGCGTACTGGACGATGTTTCTGAATTTTTTCCATTTTTGTTCCACATCCTCTTCCTCAGAAATGAACGTTTGATGGTGGTCACTCAGATATTCTGCGATTTGTGCCCTATCACTCTTGTTAAGCAAATAGATTTTCCTTCCTTTCTTGGCATTTCTTATTACACTTGTAGTCATTGATGCAACCACTGACTTATGATCACTGATACCCTCTTCTACATTCACGGAGTCGAAAAGTTCCGGTCTATTTGTTGCTATGAGGTCTAAAACGTTAGCTTCACGAGTTGGTTCTCTAACTATCTGCTCGAAGTAATTCTCGGACAAGGCAGTCAGGATAATGTCACAAGAGTCTCTGTCCCTGGCTCCAGTTCTGATTGTGTGACTATCCCATTCTATACCTGGTAGATTGAAGTCTCCCCCTATTACAATAGTATGATCACGAAACTTCTTCACGACGTTCTGCAGGTTCTCTCTGAGGCGCTCAACTACTACGGTTGCTGATGCAGGTGGCCTATAGAAGCATCCGACTATCATATCTGACCCACCTTTGATACTTAACTTAACCCAGATTATTTCACATTCGCATTCGCTAATAACTTCACTGGATATTATTGAATTCTTTACTGCTATAAATACTCCTCCACCATTGGCGTTTATCCTATCCTTGCGGTATATATTCCATTCTGTGTCTAGGATTTCGTTACTGTTCACTTCCGGTTTTAACCAACTTTCCGTTCCTAATACTATATGCGCACTATTTCCTTCAATAAGAGATACTAATTCAGGAACCTTGCCCTGGATACTCCTGCAGTTTACCAATATTACGTTAACTTTTCCTGTTTTTGGTCTCTGAGGACGGACGTTCTTTATCAACGATGATAATGTTCTCTCTGGTAAGCCGTCAGGTATTTTATCGTTTCGCCCAAGGGGGGGTCCCTCTAACCTAAAAAACCCCCGTGTGCACGCCACACGTACTCTGCTACCCTAGTAGCTGCTTCCGGTGTGTAGTGCACGCCTGACCTGTCTAGGGGGGCCCTACAGTTCTCCACCCAATAACGGAGGTCGATGAATTTGCAACCATTATAGTCGCAGAGTCGTCTGAGCCTCTGGTTTAGACCCTCCACACGGCTCCAAACCAGAGGACCGCGATCGACTCTGGGCACTATGCTGCAGATATTAAGCTCAGCTTGCACTCCGCGTGCGATGCTGGTTGTCTTCACCAAATCAGCCAGCCGCCGGAAGGAACCAAGGATGGCCTCAGAACCCAAGCGGCAGGCGTCATTCGTTCCGACATGTGCTACTATCTGCAGCCGGTCACACCCAGTGCGTTCAATAGCTGCCGGAAGGGCCTCCTCCACATTACGGACGAGACCCCCCGGCAAGCACACCGAGTGCACACTGGCATTCTTCCCCGACCTACCCGCTATTTTCCTGAGGGGCTCCATAACCCGCCTAACGTTGGAGCTCCCTATAACTAATAGGCCCGCCCTCTGTGACTGTCGGGACCTTGCCGGAGAATCGGCCACTGGCCCAACAGGCGAGGCATCCTGTGGTGGCTCGGAAACGATGTCATCACCACTAGGAAGCACCCCGTACCTGTTGGAAAGGGGTAAGGCAGCCGCCACGCGGCCAGATCCCACCTTCGCCTTTCGGCCAGGCACGCGCGAGCCCACCACTGTCCGCCATTCACCCTGGAGTGATGGCTGACCGGTAAGATGCTCACTGCCGGAAGACGCAGCGACATCAGGGGTTCCATGTGATTCCAAGGCCACCGAAGTAGGCATAGGTCTCACCACAGTTGCCCCAACGCCACTACGAGCCGACGCCTGCGCCTCGAGCTCGATGAGCCTAACAGACAAAGCCTCCACCTGTCCCCGAAGAGTGGCCAATTCTCCTTGCGTCCGCTCACAACAACCACAGTCCCTACACATGACTATGTTTACCCTACTCTATACGGTGACAAATTCCCAAGATAATCTTCGGATGAGCTACTCTGATAATCAAGAAACACTCACTGAAATACGAGACGCGAAAACTACGCTAGGTTTTCCCAGAAAAACTATTTAAAAGCTAAGCGCAGCAAATAAGTACAAAAACACTGTTATTGAAATAAAAGGTTCTACCTAGTAAGCACTCGAACACGCAAGAAATTACAAAAATAAACTAGTAATTACACAGATAACTGAAAATAAGTCGCTGCTGTTTGTAAAATATGTAAGAAGCAAACGGTGTACTCGCCTTAGTAGTAGCAGGAGCTAGCGATGCGCTCTCGCTGACGGTCTAACTGACACATTTTTCAACTCATTTCTAACGAAATAATTAGTAGTACATACAACCATGTTTACTACTATTATAAATACAACCTATTCTTGCTGGCTGACATTTCAGGTATGAAACCTACTTACATACTGCTGAGAGATGACATCCCTTCCTTCAGTTTTAGTGGAGTGGCAGTGCTTAGCATCTCATTGTGAGACCGATTTCGTGACGGACGACACGGACTAGAACGGTACCAAAACTTCCAAGGTTGGTAATTTAGCGAATCTAAAATCCCCAGTCCAGACTATGGTTCCATCATAAAATTTTACTTTAAGTCAGTTGCGTGGAAAAATATTTACATTGTGCAAAAATTATTGATAAAAAGCTCATTCTCGCAACTGATATTTTTTCACAAGATAACTTTTCTTTGAAGAAATACTACGTGTGTGAATATTTCATTAAAGACCAGAGGAAAAGATTTACTGTACTGAGTCGGTGGTTCAAAATTTACGAAACTAATGTCTGCTCTTTACGTTTTTACATGTGAAGGATAGGCTATCTATTCTTGCGAATATTAAGTAAATATAATTAAAGCAATTGTTGGAGCCTTAGGAATTCAGAAGGTAACCATGTAAAAAGAATGGTTAGGGAAAACTTTTGATGACGTGTGTATTTTAACAGTAGTGCCGTAAGATATCGAAAGCTTGGAATTTTGTTCAAATATGGCACAAAGAAGTTTTAGCCGAAGGCCCCTCCGCGAAATAATTCGTAGCCAAAAAATATTTAACTTCTTGTAAGGAGAACGTCCACCACGGTAGCGGGCATTCAGACTCTACTTGAAAATACAAGTAACTGATGTTTATTAACATTCACAGGACCTGACGCACTTTAGGTTAGTTAACAACTTTTACGGTAATTGTAAATGGCGCTCCTCCATGTCTGAGAATGTTTATTACTTTGTTTGCAGTGTTATCTGATACTTTGTTGTTTACAGTTTTTACCATAGTGTTATTTATTCTACCGCTTGGCGAATCATTAGTTGTCGTAGTTGTTGTTGCTGCGGCTAAATCAAACGGAAATACTGTATAAAGTACGAATGACCTTCTCATTCCGTGCTGGTACTTCTCTGTGCTTGTGTGCCTCCTTACACATGCTTCATCCGACTCTAATGACTTTGTCGCCGGGGCGTTAAATTGTAATCTTCCTTCGTTTTACACATACCTCATGAACAAATGCTGTGTATGACATTCAACGTTGCCTTCAACATACACAATTCAACTCAAAATAAAATACTAATTCGTTGACGTAAATGTTCGCTTTATGAATCCAGTGCAATTCATATTCTTCACACCCAACATCCAACCTCGGCAGAACATCGTAAACTTTAGGAAATACGTATGCTAGTTAGAAAGTGAAGCATACTGATCCACTTTTTCTTCAGCAACTTCGTCTCTATAGCATATACTCCGTTAGTTCATGTAATACGTCGCTTGCGTTTGATCAGCAGTGTTTTGTTAACCTTATTCAGAATTCTCTCTTCTTAATTTCATGTCAATATATCCTTTAAAAAAATGGTTCAAATGGCTCTGAGCACTATGGGACTCAACTGCTGGGGTCATAAGCCCCCTAGAACTTAGAAATACTTAAACCTAACTAACCTAAGGACAGCACACAACACCCAGTCATCACGAGGCAGAGAATATCCCTGACCCCGGCGGGAATCGAACCCGGGCGTGGGAAGCGAGAACGCTACCGCACGACCACGAGATGCGGGCTATATCCTTAAACCTAGGTATGATGAGGACGGATCATAGCAGGGTTCTTACGTAGTACTGTAGCTTAAAATGCATTTCACGCTGAAGTAAAGCTGTCTGCGACCGGTAGGTTAGTTTCAAATCGCAGTGCTTTGGTAGATAGGTGTATATTACTTTTTGAGGAGGCATTCTGTCACCTTCCTCGACTTGGCTTAACCCAAACATTTATACAGGGGCCTACAGTTTAAGGTGGACTTCCAATCGCGAAGTAAGTTAGCCCCTCGGAGTGAAAATCATTGCCAGAGGAGATATAAGTTGTAAGTGAGAAAAAAAAAAAATCCGCAGCTCGATCGACTTTCGAATTATTAATTCGACGCTTCTCCAAAATGTTTTTAAATAAGAATTTTCTTCGTTCTCCCAAGTGTTGGGCGTCTTAGTATGTTGATGGTCTCATCGAGAAGCTCTCTAGCTTAAATTGGTAGACCTAACAACCTTACGTCGCTGAGGTGGTAGTGCCGCATGGATTTTGGAGCCTTCTTTGAACTCATTCGTTGTAGATGTTTTCTCCAGTTGTTTTGGTTATTCTGGAGGTATATAGTGTGTGATGGGTTCCATTCTAAGTTTCTGCATACATCTTCATTACTTCTGTCATCTCATTTGATGTAACCAGCTGTTCATCTCAAGAGTTTCATTTCACAGGCTGTTACCTTTTCGAATATTTTGCCTTCGTTGTCCAGCCTTCGCTACCAGCTCAACAGCTGGGTGTTGTGTGATGTCATTAGGTTAGTTAGGTTTAAGTAGTTCTAAGTTCTAGGGGACTGATGACCACAGTAGTTGAGTCCCATAGTGCTCAGAACCATTTGAACCAGCTCAACACAGGTATTGCTAAGGTTTTATGAAGGCGTATACTTTTGTACTACGAACGAATTCATTACATTATTATTATGATCCCAATTTTAAACTAGTATGTATATATTTATCAATAAGCAGGCAGGATTCAGACAAGGGAAGAGTTGCACAGCACAGGTGTTGAATTTGACACAGCATATAGAGGACGGCTTCCAAAGGCGGCAGATAACAGGAGCGGTGTTTATAGATCTTTCAGCCGCCTACGACACTGTCAACCACAGACTCTTGTTGCTGAAGCTATACAACCTCACCAAGGACTACAAACTAACCTGTCTAATTAGAAATCTTCTGCAGAACCGAAGATATTTTGTGGAATATCAAGGACAAAGAAGCAGATGGAGGAAGCAGAAAAATGGGTTGCCACAGGGCAGTGTACTGGCACACACCCTCTTCAATATATATACTGACGACCAGCCGTTACCAGAAGGAACACAAAGCTTCATATATGCAGATGACCGAGCAATCACAGCACAAGATCACAGCTTTGAGAGGGTGGAGCGGAAGCTAACTGATGCTCTGAAAGAATTAACTGCCTATTACAGGGACAATCAATTGAAAGCAAATCCTTCTAAGACTCAGACCTGTGCTTTCCACCTCCGAAACAGACAGGCTAGTAGAACCTTGCAGATAGATTGGCAAGGAACCTCTTTAGAACACTGCAAGACTCCAAAATACCTCGGAGTCACTCTGGACCGTGCTCTTACATATAAGGAACACTGCTTAAAAACAAAGCAAAAAGTGGCTGCCAGGAACAATGTGGTTAGGAAGCTGACTGGAACAACATGGGGAGCACAGCCAGACACAGTGCACACATCCGCATTAGCCCTCTGCTACTCTGCAGCTGAGTACGCTTGCCCAGTATGATGCAGATCTACACATACAAAGAAAGTTGATGTTGCTCTGCATGAGACATGCCGTATCACTACGGGTTGTCTAAGAGCCACACCTGTGGAAAAACTGTACTGCTTATCCGGCATAGCCCCCCCGGACATCCGAAGAGATACAGCAGCACGGAGTGAAATGAAGGCATTAACATCCGAAGCCCACCCACTACATGGCCACCAACCGACACAGCAAAGACTTGCGTCTAGAAAGAGCTTCCTTCACAGTACAGAACCACTCGCTGACGCTCCACATCAAAACCGGGAGAAGAGATGGCAGGTCAGATGCCAGCATCTGGAGGAGTGGCTGATCCCGCAAGAAGTTCTTCCCCCAGCCCACACAGAGAAATGGTCCACATGTAAATCACTCAACCGCCTGCGTTCTTCTGTCACAAGATCCAAGAGTAATTTGGAGAGGTGGGGCTTCCAGGTGGACTCTCTCCAGTGTGACTGCGGAGCTGCCGTGCAGACATCAACACATCTACTACAATGCACGTTACCTCCAACTGTGTGCACCATGGAGGACCTCGTAAACGCTACACAAAGTGCACTGGACGTTGCAAATTTTTGGGCATCCACTGTATAGATTAAAATTACCTTATGTTTGACAACACAATCTGTGTCTAATCATTTATTTCATTCTTGACTAGTTTAATTTATAAACCATAATGTATCTAATATTGTTTTTTTTAGTTTGCTTCTGACACGATAAATAATAATAATAATAATAATAATAATAATAATAATAATAAATCCCGTGGAGGCCCGGGAAAAGAATAGGCCTCCGGTATGTTCTGCCAGTCGTAAAAGGCGACGAAAAGAACAAACCACTAATAGGGCTAACCCCCCTTTTAGTGTGATTACTTGGTTCAGGACAGAACTAAAGAAGCCTCGGACAAGCGCCGTCATGGTCGGGGACGGCGCTTGAACCCTATGCCTGCCCACAATGGTAATGACACTGCTAGCCAACTGGAAAATGATTTAAATCCAAATAGAGGTGTTTTGCAGGATATGCTTCCTGCAACCACCCTAGAAGGAAAACAAAGACAGAGGATGAGATGGTCAGATGAAGTTAATCGACACCTCATGTTCTGTTATTACCAAGCAACAAACCTAGGAACCAACACAACTGGATACAGATCACAAGTATACACAACATTTATTACCAGATACCCAGAATTAAAATTTTTAACAGAACAACGTCTAGCTGATCAGATTCGTGTAATAATAAAAAATAACAGGATACCCCAGTCAGAATTAGAAAACATCAAACAACAAGTACAACAAATACTGGAACAAAATAATGTGCAATTAGAAGAAGAAGAAAATACAGTAATGGACTCAAACATCCCAGAGCAAACAAACAAAGAACAACACGCATCAATTAAACAATCAGAGGAAAATGAAATTTTAAGACAGCCACCAGCACAAGCACAAATAGAACACGAAGTGACACACATGTTAGATATAGAAGAAAAATTTCAGTTGACATATATAGAATACAAAGACACAAATACAGACATTAGACCATTCTTGCATAGACCACCAAATAGCCCACAAGTCGAAACAACAATAAAAACTATCAACACAATCATACACAACAAAATAAATGAATACACAACTATGGAAGAGTTACAACTACTGGTTTATGTAGGAGCACTCACTACACTAAATATACACACTAGGCAGATATCAGAACCAACCAACACACAGAAGAAACCCACAAAACCAGCATGGCAACACAGGCTACAGATCAGAATAGAAAAACTGAGAAAAGACATCGGACAGTTAACACAATTTATAAGAAATGAAATCTCGGAAAAAAAACGAAAAAGGTTAGGTAAAATCTCACAACGAGAAGCAATAGAGCAATTAGATGAAAAGAAGCAAAAATTACAAGCTTTGGCGAAACGACTCAGAAGATACAAAAAAAGTGAAAATAGAAGGAAACAAAACCAAACATTCAACACAAACCAAAAGAAATTTTACCAAACAATAGATAACACACACATAAAAATAGACAATCCACCAAACATAAGAGACATGGAACACTTCTGGAGCAGCATATGGTCAAACCCGGTACAACATAACAGGCATGCACGGTGGATACAAGCAGAAACAGATACATACAAGATGATACCACAAATGCCTGAAGTGATAATTTTGCAACATGAAGTCACCCGAGCAATCAATTCTACGCACAATTGGAAAGCCCCTGGAAATGATAAAATAGCAAATTTCTGGCTAAAGAAGTTCACCTCAACACATTCACATCTAACTAAATTATTTAACAGTTACATTGCAGACCCATACATATACCCTGATACACTTACACATGGAATAACTTATCTGAAACCTAAAGATCAAGCAGACACAGCAAACCCAGCTAAATATCGCCCCATAACATGCCTACCAACAATCTACAAAATATTAACTTCAGTCATTACACAGAAATTAATGACACATACAACACAGAACAAAATTATAAATGAAGAATAAAAAGGCTGCTGCAAAGGAGCGCGAGGATGTAAAGAGCAACTGATAATAGATGCAGAGGTGACATATCAAGCTAAAACTAAACAAAGGTCTCTACACTACGCATACATTGATTACCAAAAAGCTTTTGATAGTGTACCCCACTCATGGTTACTACAAATATTGGAAATATATAAAGTAGATCCTAAATTGATACAGTTCCTAAACATAGTAATGAAAAACTGGAAAGCCACACTTAATATCCAAACAAATTCAGATAATATCACATCACAGCCAATACAGATTAAGCGTGGAATATACCAAGGAGACTCATTAAGTCCTTTCTGGTTCTGCCTTGCTCTGAACCCACTATCCAACATGCTAAATAATACAAATTATGGATACAATATTACTGGAACATACCCACACAAAATCACACATTTGCTATACATGGATGATCTAAAACTACTGGCAGCAACAAATCAACAACTCAACCAATTACTAAAGATAACAGAAGTATTCAGCAATGATATAAGTATGGCGTTTGGAACAGACAAATGTAAGAAAAATAGCATAGTCAAGGGAAAACACACTAAACAAGAAGATTACATATTGGATAACCACAGCGACTGCATAGAAGCGATGGAAAAAACGGATGCCTATAAATATCTAGGATACAGACAAAAAATAGGAATAGATAATACAAATATTAAAGAAGAACTAAAAGAAAAATATAGACAAAGACTAACAAAAATACTGGAAACAGAATTGACAGCAAGAAACAAGACCAAAGCTATAAATACTTATGCCATACCAATATTGACCTACTCATTCGGAGTAGTGAAATGGAGTAACACAGACCTAGAAGCACTCAATACACTTACACGATCACAATGCCATAAATATAGAATACATCACATACATTCAGCAACAGAAAGATTCACATTAAGCAGAAAGGAAGGAGGAAGGGGATTTATCGATATAAAAAACCTACATTATGGACAGGTAGACAATTTAAGAAAATTCTTTATAGAACGAGCAGAAACTAGCAAAATACACAAAGCAATCACTCATATAAATACATCGGCTACACCACTACAATTTCATAACCACCTCTACAACCCGTTAGACCACATAACATCAACAGATACGAAGAAAGTAAATTGGAAAAAGAAAACACTTCATGGCAAGCACCCGTATCATCTAACACAGCCACACATCGATCAAGACGCATCCAACACATGGCTAAGAAAAGGCAATATATACAGTGAGACAGAAGGATTCATGATTGCAATACAGGATCAAACAATAAACACCAGGTATTACAGCAAGCATATTATTAAAGATCCCAATACCACAACAGATAAATGCAGACTTTGTAAACAACAGATAGAAACAGTAGATCACATCACAAGCGGATGTACAATACCAGCAAATACAGAATACCCCAGAAGACATGACAATGTCGCAAAAATAATACATCAACAGCTTGCCTTACAACATAAACTTTTAAAACAACAAGTTCCTACATACAAGTATGCACCACAAAATGTACTGGAGAATGATGAATACAAATTATACTGGAACAGAACCATTATAACAGATAAAACAACGCCACATAACAAACCTGACATCATACTCACCAATAAAAAGAAGAAATTAACACAACTAATCGAAATATCCATACCCAATACAACAAATATACAAAAGAAAACAGGAGAAAAAATTGAAAAATACATCCAACTGGCTGAGGAAGTCAAAGACATGTGGCATCAGGATAAAGTTGACATCATACCAATTATACTATCAACTACAGGAGTCATACCACACAATATCCACCAGTACATCAATGCAATACAGCTACATCCAAACATATATATACAACTACAGAAATCCGTAATTATTGATACATGTTCAATTACCCGAAAGTTCCTAAATGCAATATAACACATACCATACAGTTAAAAGGAAGTGACGCCTGATCAAGGTCCGCGTCACTTTTCATTTTTAACCAGACTTAAAAACGTCTGAGAAAGTAAAGAATAATAATAATAATAAGCGGTTATACGTGCCCAATGCACAAGCTTAGTGAGTTTCATTTAGTCATCTATAACCGGCTATTTGAGTCTCCCTACTTTCATTCTTTTGTATTAAGTAGTATTTTTGCAATATACAAACTATCTTCTTTATATTGACCACCGCAAGTTTTTATGACTTAATACGAAGTTTTACTATAGCAAGAATAATAAATAGTCAACTAAATTATTTAAATATAATGAACGCTTAGAAAACAATTATCACGGAAAAATTATTAAAATGTTGATAAAAGTGGGCGTTACTGCTAAAAAAGGTATGAAAGACATTTTAAAAATTTTATTAAAAAAAGATACGCATTATACTTGGTCCTTTTAAAAAGTTATGCAGTCTCTTAGGCATTTAGTTACGGGAAAAGACTTTTGATAGCAAAACATTTCAGTGGGTTTCAGATATTGACTAACGTTTTATTGGGGACTTAAATTTTATGAATTTAAATTACAGTTATAAAAGACGAAAAACGGTAGAGGTTTTTATTAAAACAATTATAAAGACATGATTACAGAATATGCTAGATTTTTGAAGTATTTTGAGTCACAAGTGTAAAAAGGTAGTTATATAAGCTGCACTGGAGTATTAAATTGTAGTTATGTTTTGCAGTCTTTATTGACTTAGGGAACTTCCCAAAAGTGCTCGTCGTCACCTAGTATTTGATGAAATACTATTGTGAGTGTCCTGGTGCCGCAATGCGAGCTACCTGGCGGTAAACTGAAATACCGAACTAGGGTTCTTCTCTTATCTACACAGCAACATATAATAGAGAAAGTTAAACCTAACACTTAGCCAACTACATTGGCGTAGTACCAATTGGACAGCAGACACTTCTGCTCTCCATCCGACGAACGATTCATCGTAAAAATGTCACATGCTCAACTGCTACTATATACTGCAAAGATGTTTGGATTTTAACTGAGACACTGGCGCGCAGTCCGCTAACAATGGATTATACGCTGCCACCTGGGCTTGTTACCCGATCAAATGCTGATGATTGGAACGTCTTCGACATTTAGGAATAGAAACGACTGCTGTCTGCAGAGTTGCGTCACACTAGCAGAGTTGGCGACCAAGGCCACTAAAGTGGGCAACGTGCCGTTAGATGTTGGAGGTAGTCTTCTGTCTACCAGTTAATCTACAGTACGCGTAATTGTGGTCTGGGGTACGGCGTCTGAGGTAGTTTACCCGTGGGGAAAAGTGCTGAAATGCCAGCGACGTAAACGCTTACGATGTTCTTCACGATCGGACTCAATACAAGGCTACAATCAGCTGCTAGTATGGACTGATGGCTTCAAGATTAAATTTCATATCTAGAGGTCCGCTGTTCGATCCTTGACTGGTCCTAGTCTTTTTTCCGTGTAAAGTGACGTTCACATTTGTCATTGTCTTTTGTGTATATGAAAAAAATATCTACCTGCAACGTGGTTCTACTTTGAACTATAGATTGAAGCGCATAATAAAATATTCAACACTCGCGATAGGAGTGAACATTTTTGTATTTTGATCTGGAAAATGGTCATTATTTATTATTATTATTATTATTATTATTACTATTATTATTATAAATTTAAACGATGATTTATGTTTATACGTATTTTAAAAATAATATACAAAGCTGGTGAACGACTGTTATTCCAAGACCAATAAATATATGTACTGTGTTCTCACAGATTTCTATTCAGGAATTAGATCCATAAAAATGTGACGAACGATAAAATTACCACCTGAGATTAAGAAACAATAGGAGAAGCACGAAAAATCACTAATGTCATGGCCTTGTATGTTGCGAGCCTCTGTGGCAGAAGCTATACTATTCTTCCAACTGCAATTGTGAGCCAGTTACAACTCTGCCTGTGTGAGCGAACTGAGGGATGGGACAAGTGAACTGAATCTATAGTGTGAACCTGTACCTGGTACATAAGTAAACAGATTTTTTTAAAGACGTGTATGCTCTTCCTTGTGCTGTGTTGTTGGAGGCACCGTTATATCTAGGTCTTTTTGTTCGTTCGTAAGTTAGGAAATATAGCACAGAAATCTTATAAGACGAGATTTTTGAGAAAGGTTTGCTTGGTTCTTAATAATCATAAGTGAAGCAATCATTGCCGTGTACGTTATTTTGAGGTAACTTTTTTCAGGTCACCATTATTATGTTTTCTGAAGGCTAATTTCCTTTCACATCAAGGCTGTACCATCACGAAGTTCCTCTAAAGTGTATTGAAGTATCACACAATGCTTGAGAAACTGAAGTAGTTTATGAATAGCAGATCGTTTTTCAGATCACGTTCCTTGTTCTAGAGTTAAACAAATTTCACATTTATAATCAACTGCTTGGAAACAGCGTGTGTCCTTGCGGACTGGCGACCGACTGTACTATGTGCAGTCTAAAATCGTACAAGGAACTAGTATCGTAAATATCTCACTTCAATCCCAGTCTCTCTATTCTTGGGTTCTGTGATCGCAAAACATTGACCAATATACTAGACAAGACATTAACGGTCAATGCCTTCCGCAGGAAAGGCGTTGCAACTGTTGACGCGTTGGAAAGCGAAGTCTCAATTAGCGACGTGTGGTATCAAGTAAGCTACGCTAGACAAAGCGTAACAAGACTCGATTAATGTGTGTCAAAAAAGCAAAGGCCCTATTAATGACTAGAAGATCTAGTCCTCAGACCACAGAAAGATACGGGTGTGACATCTCCAATAGGATAACACCAAATCAAGTACTATTGTACTTAAACCAGCCTTCGGCTTTGCTCAGCTAGTTATCTCCTTGCAGTAGTGGGACTAATGTACACTTGCACACTGCAAACCGGGACCCGTTTCCTCCACCGTTCACAGCATTTATGCATGACTTTCTCAGGGAGCCTACGAAGGATCTACACCGTTTACACACTTCAGTATTTTTAAATGTCGTGATTACCCATGTGGATTTCGGGTGTTCGTTTTATTTCTGATTTTCAGTATCACAACGTCGGATACATGATACCATTGGCATCATGGCTCACATTTGGAGGGCCATTTCATGGAATTGTATGTGTTGTCTCCTACACAGTGACCTGTACAATCGTACAGTCCTGTGGTAAACGATGGATGAAGCAAAACAGACAGCAAACAAGATATTGACAAAACAGCAGAAAACACGAAAAAGATTAAGAGCGCTCATGAAAAAATGCTGCAGAAAAGAGAGCGCGCGGACACACACACACACACACACACACACACACACACACACACACACACACACACACACACACGTGTGACGTAGCCAAGAATAATGAATCTCAGTGATATAACTGTTTGAAGCAGGAAAAAAATTGTTAGAGAAAGGCCTTAAATATAACATTAACATCAACGAAGTAATAGATGTAAACATTAGAAACATACAATAAAAGCAAAACATATTGTAACACAATAGGGAAAACTAAAACAATGACATAAGTGCAATACTGAGCAGAAAACTGATTGCAAAACAAGTGAATGGTTTCAGCAAGAAGGAAAAAGCACAGAAATAAAAGAAAGAGTAGCAAAGAAGCACTATCAATTAAAGCAATAAAAATTGGAGGAAAGACAGGGGGCAATAGATGTAAAATGCGAAAAAAGTAACACTTTAGTATTCGTAGATAAACAGGAATACACGATGACAAGAAAACACTTTTTACAAACACGTAATGTTGAAGAACTAAAATCTATCCAAGTACAGGATTCTAAATGGAACAATGTACATTAAAAATCGGCAAAAACTTACAAAAACATAAAAGAACTTAGTACAAAAGTACAACAAAATCCATCAAGATTAATGAGCTGAAACCAGTCCAAAATGCATAAAGACAATATCCCCATAAGACTAGTTGTAAGTTTGAAGAGTACGTCCACACAACACACTGCAGAGTTTGTACAGCAGTACAATAAGTGACAAGCTAGAGAGCAACAGAAATATAAAAAACTCCTTAGAATTAACTCAAAAAACTAAACACCACAGCTACTGAGGAATGACATTCTTTGATGTGTATGAGAGGTACATTTCAATCCCAGTTTGGGACACAGCACACAGGAAACCCTTAAATTCCAAATGCCACCAGAGAACAACTGACGCAAATCGTGAAAGAAATCACAGAGCAGAACTACTTTCAATTTAAAAATTCATTCTACACTCCTGGAAATTGAAATAAGAACACCGTGAATTCATTGTCCCAGGAAGGGGAAACTATTGACACATTCCTGGGGTCAGATACATCACATGATCACACTGACAGAACCACAGGCACAGACACAGGCAACAGAGCATGCACAATGTCGGCACTAGTACAGTGTATATCCACCTTTCGCAGCAATGCAGGCTGCTATTCTCCCATGGAGACGATCGTAGAGATGCTGGATGTAGTCCTGTGGAACGGCTTGCCATGCCATTTCCACCTGGCGCCTCTGTTGGACCAGCGTTCGTGCTGGACGTGCAGACCGCGTGAGACGACGCTTCATCCAGTCCCAAACATGCTCAATGGGGGACAGATCCGGAGATCTTGCTGGCCAGGGTAGTTGACTTACACCTTCTAGAGCACGTTGGGTGGCACGGGATACATGCGGACGTGCATTGTCCTGTTGGAACAGCAAGTTCCCTTGCCGGTCTAGGAATGGTAGAACGATGGGTTCGATGACGGTTTGGATGTACCGTGCACTATTCAGTGTCCCCTCGACGATCACCAGTGGTGTACGGCCAGTGTAGGAGATCGCTCCCCACACCATGATGCCGGGTGTTGGCCCTGTGTGCCTCGGTCGTATGCAGTCCTGATTGTGGCGCTCACCTGCACGGCGCCAAACACGCATACGACCATCATTGGCACCAAGGCAGAAGCGACTCTCATCGCTGAAGACGACACGTCTCCATTCGTCCCTCCATTCACGCCTGTCGCGACACCACTGGAGGCGGGCTGCACGATGTTGGGGCGTGAGCGGAAGACGGCCTAACGGTGTGCGGGACCGTAGCCCAGCTTCATGGAGACGGTTGCGAATGGTCCTCGCCGATACCCCAGGAGCAACAGTGTCCCTAATTTGCTGGGAAGTGGCGGTGCGGTCCCCTACGGCACTGCGTAGGATCCTACGGTCTTGGCGTGCATCCGTGCGTCGCTGCGGTCCGGTCCCAGGTCGACGGGCACGTGCACCTTCCGCCGACCACTGGCGACAACGTCGATGTACTGTGGAGACCTCACGCCCCACGTGTTGAGCAATTCGGCGGTACGTCCACCCGGCCTCCCGCATGCCCACTATACGCCCTCGCTCAAAGTCCGTCAACTGCACATACGGTTCACGTCCACGCTGTCGCGGCATGCTACCAGTGTTAAAGACTGCGATGGAGCTCCGTATGCCACGGCAAACTGGCTGACACTGACGGCGGCGGTGCACAAATGCTGCGCAGCTAGCGCCATTCGACGGCCAACACCGCGGTTCCTGGTGTGTCCGCTGTGCCGCGCGTGTGATCATTGCTTGTACAGCCCTCTCGCAGTGTCCGGAGCAAGTATGGTGGGTCTGACACACCGGTGTCAATGTGTTCTTTTTTCCATTTCCAGGAGTGTATTTATGAAGGAAGGGATCTTAAAGGCGAGCACACTCTCATATCGTAATGAATCACACTGAAGAAAAAAACTTCGAAGAAATAATAGAAACAAAAAAAAATTACTGGCACCTATGTATAAACAATATCATACAGCTCATACATGAATCACTAGAACACGGAAACAGCTTACACGCACAGATAAATAGCTTACAGCACAACATTAAATTCTCTATGGAAATGAAAACAGGAGAAATAAATAATATTCCACAGAGTCACAGAGTCCAAAAACAGACTCAACTCCAACATTCGCAGAAAAGAAACAACTACAGATTCAAGCCACCCAGTTTCTCCAAAACTGGCAGCCTTTGGGCACATGGTATACAGACAATGCAGAATACCTCAAGACACAGTAAACATCAACAACGTAGTCTCAAACAATGCATACAACAGGAAAAATAGTACAAAAAGAAGATATCAGTCTAGATATACTAACACGCAACAGGAGAACACAGTGCACACTCACAATGGAAAACACATCCCATAGCACAAACAGAAAATGGCACACCATAAAATAGTACAACCAAATCACGCAAAAATTATCATCATCTTTAAAAATGTAGACTGAACCTGTACTACAAGTCACATAACGCAATACAAAAACAGTGACGGAAGAGAAAAGTAAAAAACAGTCCAGGAGTATATGAATTACAGCAGAATAGTCAGAACTCCAAATATTTTGAATGATTGCAAGAAATTTTAATATCAGATACAAAGAACACACAGAGACATTGAAGAGTGAAACTACACACTCCCTATATGCAGAACAGGTAACAGAAGAAAATCGCTGCCACGTTGGTATGAAACCAGACACACCAATCTGGTGTCATAAACAAACAGTAAAAGGCATGCACACACTTCAGAAAGTGTGTTTCATACGAATGAACACAAAGAAAAATTAAAATATTCTCAACGATCAAAGAC
This sequence comes from Schistocerca nitens, assembly GCF_023898315.1. Taxonomy (NCBI): domain Eukaryota; kingdom Metazoa; phylum Arthropoda; class Insecta; order Orthoptera; family Acrididae; genus Schistocerca; species Schistocerca nitens. The sequence continues at coordinate 404,641,877 of NC_064616.1, read as the reverse complement.
ACATAGCAGAAAGACAATACTCAATGTATGTCACACACTCACTCACTGCAAGGTCACGTACAGTGGACCAAGGCTATGCCCAGTGAGATGCCTACAGTCAATTGGAAACTTACACCACGTCCATCTAGTGCCTAATCAGGAGCCAGTGGGTATACCAAAAGAATGAGACACAAAAGTAAGTGATAGATCAGAGTTCCATAATCGTAAATAGTAAGACAACTTAAATGTGCTCTCATGAAACGCCGGCTTATAACAAAATATGTGTAATTAAAATGGTATTTTATATTATGAACCACTGATAATACATAATACAAAGAGATCAAACACGTTTGGTCGAAAACAAAAATTCAGTTGCTAAGGACGGATAATATTTATTCTTATCTACATGATAAACATAATTTTAATTATGAGGATGTTTGTGTGTTTACAGGAACTAGAAGTGCAGAACTCCATTTAATCAAAAGGCTCTCAGCAGCCACCTGCAACTTACTGATATTGGTCGCAATAGAGTTCAAAGTGCGATCATCGCTTTCAACTGAATCCCATATAGGAGCGGGCTAAAATGACCTCGTGGGCCTAAAATCACTTTCATGTCCATGGGTTTTTCATCATACCACTGTGTGCAGGGGAGGATCCAAGGAAGGAGTCATAGGTATCGTGACATTTTTACCTGAAAGCGTTTATATTTTTGGGTGTATCAGTTTCCAAGTATATTAGATTATTTTTAGAAACGAAAGAAATATGAAAAGTTTAAGAATAGCAAGTAATTCTAGAAAGTTACTAGCTATGTGTAACACAGGGCACTTTTCAGTTGCTCTTTTTGCCTACATGGATAGAGCTGTCTGCAGGCAGCAGTGCGCCCATTTGCAGGCTGGCTGACAACAGAAGATCTGGCAGAATCTGAAAATCACAGCAAGTTGAATAAGGCAAGACAGAAGGGGAAGGAGAACTTAACAGGAAGACTGACTTTCCTGACAGTAGGCGGGAACGACTGAAACACGCGGCATTACTCTCATCTACACAGCCACAGCTTTCATACCACTGTTAATAATCGTATGGTAAGTGAAAACCGATAATTGTGAGCGCACACTTCAATTGCCGGATGCCCTTCCTGTCATAAATCCCCTCCCTACCTCGCTCCTCCTTGCCCGGGTGGAATTGTGTACTCCCGTCTGCCAGCGTCTAGTGTTATCCCATTTTAAAGCATTAGAACGTGTTCTAAATGTTTGGCAATTGTGTAACTGAGGCGGCGCGGAGGTACTAACACGTGCGACTATCCGGGTGAGTCTAAATAATAATAATAAGAAGAAGAAGAAGAAGAAGAAGAAGAAGAGGTTGGATCATAAGTTTGTAGAGTTTTTGGTTTGCATGTTGGTATTCCGGTTACAATGGATTTATTTGTAGACTGTCATTTCTTATTTGTAGTTCGCTGTTGCTATTTGAGTTTATGTATTCTCGTTTTGTCATTGGAGGATAGAGAGTGGAGATGTGGGCGCTAGAAAAATGGCGTGCCAAGTGAAGAAATAGGAACATTTTCGACATATTATTTTGTTTCAGTTCAGTAGAGGGATGCCGGCAGCGGACGCAACCAGAAAGGAAGAAAACAGTTTTCTCGTTTTAGTGGGCATCGTTTTGACATTGGTAGCTCCCCACGTTCAGCAAGACCCTCAGCGTTTGATGAAGATCGTTTAAACGCATTGATCCATAATGATCCACCTCAGTGTGCTCGAGAAGTTGCAAATGTGATGAACTGTGATCATTCCATCATCGTGCGACATTTGCATGCACTTGGGAAGGTTCAAAAATCGGGTGTATGGGTACCGCATCCTCCAAGACAAAAATCACAAAGATCAATGGGTGGACACACGTGCATCTGTGCTTGCTCTTTATCAGTTGCCCCGTGGGCAACATCGACCATTCCTATCCTGTATCGTTACTCTCGACGCTGTCTTTATGCTAACACAAGGAAAAGAAAGGAATGGTTGAGATCTGATTGAACAGCGACGGTGTGTTTTAGTATGAATTGCTTCCCCGAGGTTTAACCATCACTACTGTTATTTATTGTCAACGACTGAGACGTCTTGCACACGCAGTCTAACAACAACGGCCAGGAAGACTGCGTGTAGTGATGCTACTCCACGATAACGCAGCCAGCGTTCTGTTAGGCTGACTGAAAACACTATATAGGAATTGGATTGAAAAGTCACTCCGCATCCTTCTTTTTCACTTCATCTTGGGCCCTCAGATTTAGACATTTTCCGCTATCTAAAAATCTTCAAGGAACTTCTTTTCCAGATGAAAATGAGTTCTGAACATGGTTCTACGAGTTCTTCGCTTCAAAACCATGTGATTTCTACAGTCCCGGAATCGAAAAGTTACCCCAGCGTTGGCAGACTGTTGTAAATAGTGAAGGAGAATGTATTATTGATGGCCCAACCTATTTCCTGATCACAAAAGAAGAGAGAGTGTTCGGAGCACTAAGGAACTATTTGTCGCGCTGTGTTAGTGTCGAATTTTATATAAACCATGAACTACATACATACTTTGTGACAAATTTTATCACAACCAATCAATTTTGTGTCGGTGGTTTCCCAAAGGGTATACAAACTTTTGAAATATTAGATCGACAGAAAATAAAAAAATGACAAAATAGGAATGGCTAGATGAGAAATACAAAGCTGTAAATACAGGCACGACTATGATAGGACCGATGGAGCGTAAAATAAAACTGTTGGAACCTCTGGAGAATGGCAAAGCAGGTGCATGACTACCATGAGCTCAGATCGCAACCAAATATATACTAATCAAAGATAGTATGCCTAAGAGGTAGAAGACATATACTGAAAAACTGTATAAAGGAAAAAAAACTTTATGACAGTATTATTGAAACGGTAGAGGAAGTGGGAGAAGATGATGTTGGAGATATGATACTGCGAGAATAATGTGACAGTGCACCGCGAGATCTACGACGATACAAGACAGCTGGAATCTATGCCATTCCTCATTAAGATCTTTGTGAAACCAAACAAGAACAAACCACCCCGCGTAGTATGCAAGATATACGAGACAGAGAAAATACCTTCAGACTTCAAGAAGGATGTAACAATCCCAGTTGCAAAGAAGACAGACACTGACAAGTAAGTATTACAGAATCATCAATTTAACAAGTCCTAGTTGCAAGAGACTAACACGAGTTATTTACAGAAGAATGAAAATATTGTAGAAGCCAACGGGGAAGATCAGATTAGGTTCCAGAAAAAATGTAGGAGAACGCAAGGTTATATTAACCCTACGACTTATAAGTTGAAAAAAGTCAAACCTAAATTTATATCATTTTTAGATTTAGAAAAAGCATTTGACATTGTTGACTAGAATACACCCTCCACAATTCTGATGATAGTATGGATAAAGCATAGGAAGCACAAATTCACAATATCAGTCTCTTTTACTCTGCGTCAGATCTATGCATGGCATTTCCTACTGGAGCGTAGAAACAAGTCTGTAGTATGCTGCATGACCAATGTCACTGAGTCGAATGATTCTAATGTAACTCTTTTACAGCATAATGACACTTTTCTAAGGGGACAAATAGTGTAACAAATCTACTTCTATATTTGTATTCTTCCAATCTCTATGAAGTGCGTGGTAGAGAGTACATTTTATTATACCATATATTAGGGTTTCTTCCCGTTCCTTTATCAAATGGAGCATGGGAAGAAAGCCTGCCAGCATGCCTCTTGTGCAAGCTGTTATTTGCTTATTAACTGTGTCTGCCTACGGGATAAGTAGGATGCTGGAGAATATTCGTTGTTTCTGCACTGTAAGAAGGGTCTTTACCTTTCCTAAGCTGGTTCTCGCTATGTCTACTGCGTCTTTCATTGTGTATCTGCCAGTTGAGATTTTTCAGTATTTACATTACACTCTTTCGCCAGTTAAACAAGCGTAAGACCATTCGCAGAGTCTTTGTATACGCTTCATGTTCCGTCTCAGTCAGGCCTGATACGGATCCTAAACATTTGAGCAGCATTGGAGCATGGATCCTAGAAATGTGTCTGTTGCGGTCTCTTTTGCAGACTAACCGCCGTTTCCAAGTGGCCTGCCAAAGAAGAATCGCAACCCGCCATTTGCTTCACATACAGCTGAGCCTATATGGCGGATCCAGTCGACGTTTCCACTCGTAGCTCTCAGATATTAGTATTACATTTCTGATCCTAGCTACATAGATTCGGGGAAAACATCTGTCACTACGTTAAACTTTCGTAGGGAACAACGTGATGTCAGGGCCCGCTATGGTCTAACGCGCTTCATGACAACAGGCATACGCGACACAGTTAAAGCAAATCACTCACCGGAAACACGTCCTTACTATCGGGTAAAGAATCTGGAATTCCACATGAGTGCCTCTGGCAACCGTTAGTCACAGGGCACAGGGATAAGCATGAGCTGAAGAACAGAGCTAGCAGGATTGAGAGTGCTGCTTGGACCGATGAGTCACGGTAAGCAGGCTGATTCAGCTAAGTAGCTCACCTCACATATTTATGGAACAGTTTACGATATCACAATTCTGTTTTCACCCACTTGAATTACGACAAAATCCTCACTAAATGGCATAAGTCTCTTCTTATAGCTGTATTATTACAGAGATATAAGACATTAACTGTTTTGTTAATGGAAATATCGTGTGATGTATGCTGCTAGTATCATAGTTTTAACGAGACACAAATTCAACGTTGTTTCACTCTTCAAAATCCGATTTGAAGCTTCGGGGGCATTAAAATGTTTAGGAGTTAGGATTTATCTGTTTTGAACATGACACTGATTGTTGCCTCATGTGGAAGTTGGTGCTGTTTCACATAAATACGGCGTCAGCCTGATGGACGCTCCATCCTGACGCGGCTAAGAGTCTACTTAAAAAGCGGAATAGTGTCGAAAATTTTAAAGTAAAGTGTTACCAATCGCACCTGGCTACATGTGACTGGTCCGACATACCAGTTGGAAGGCAAAAGACGTGGCATCTAAGGATGATATCCCACTTAACTACGTTAGCGGGTCCCCTCTTGTTCCTGCGAGAGTCTTGAAACAAAGATCCATGTCAAAAATTTGAAGGGAATTGTGAAACAGACCTGATGTATAATAACTTTGTACCATCATTTTAGTGTCAAGATACACACTAACATCGCAAAATTATACCAAGAACAGTAAAAAAAAAAAAAAACCCACGAAAGAGTCTGGTGATAAACACTTCCTTACAATTTCATTTCTTGTCAACATGTGTTCCAAGTGCCCACCGTGTGTTTCATACACGTTGATGTTGCTGGTGCAAAGCCTTAAGGACAGACTGAAAAAATTCTTTCGATACCATTGTACATGCTGCAATATTACAGTGTTTTAAATCCTCTTTGGTCGTCGGAACCAGTGCCTTGACTTCATATGTGAGTTTATCCCAGAGAAAAAGGTCCAGCGGCGTCAAATCGGACAAACATGCAGGCCAACTGATAACACCTCTCGTCCTTTCCAAAGACCCGGAGAGCGATGGAAGAGCGCTCTTCTAGCCACAAGCGAATACTGGGTGGGTTTCCCATAGTGTTGGTACCACGTACTCCTGCGTATTTCAATTGGTACTTCCTGTAGGAGATCTGGTAGCACTTGGGTAAAAAATTCTCTCTTTTACCCGTCGACGTATTTTCTGTTAAGTGAGGAACAACCATGTTGTCCCCAAAAACAGCGCGTCAGCAGTTCTCAGTCCACTGTCCCTGAAGTTCAGACGACTCAACAAATGTAGACTCTCAGCGGCCCAGCAAAGCGTATTTCTTACATTCAGTTTTCCATGATTTAGGTAAAGAGAATTCCTTGATGAAAGAACCTATTCTGTAAAATGAAAAAAGTCACACAGCAGTTGCTGAGTCAACCATCTGTTATTGCATACACGACCGGTTTCAGAACACTTGCCGGCCGCTGTGGCCGAATGGTTCTAGGCGCTTCAGTCCGGAACCGCGCTGCTGCTACGGCCGCAGGTTCGAATCCTGCCTCGGGCATGGATGTGTGTGATGTCCTTAGGTTAGTTAGGTTTAAGTAGTTCTAAGTCTAGGGAACTGATGACCTCAGAAGTAAAGTCCCACAGTGCATAGAGCCATTTGATTTTCAGAGCACTTAAAGCTCCATCATCTGGTGTAAACTGTAACAGTGAAAATATTGTTGTAACGAGACAATGATAGGTGATGCTCAAGTATTTTTTAAAAAAATGTCTTAAAAACTATACAGTTAAAATTGCTAAATTAAAATGAGAGGGAGAACAGGACGTTACTAACAAATGGACTCACTCAACCATCTGATGTCATTATCACCTCAATGCTGTCATGGAACGGAAGCTCCTTTCCAAAAGAATGAGAAGGGATGACCTAGAAAAATCTCAAAACTCGACATCACGACCGGACTCCGAAAGTCATCAGAATCAGAAAATATATAAGATGCAATAGAGACGGCAAGAGAAAACACATTGTGTGGCATTACTTACATAAATTTCATAAAAACAGTTCTCACGTGCCGCAGGACCGGAAACGCTAACAAGAAAATTAGGCAATAATTTTTAAAGAAAACTTGAGGATCCGTCCCTTTGCCTGGTAACACAGTATTTTCATTATTACTGTTTACACAAGATGATGCAACTTTAAGTGTTCCGAAACCGGTCGTGTATGCAATACAAGATTCAGCAGCTGTTGCGCGGTTTCTTGATTTTACCCAATGGACTTTTACAGTTGTGGCTGACCTACATGAAGGAATCTTTGTGCAAAGAACTCTTTGTCCGAAGGTCGAATCAGAACCGAACGACAAAACTCATTGAGTCTCTTGCAATGACGGCGGGCGGTTGATTTGCAAAAAGGCTCTGGGCGCTATGAGACTTAACATCTCAGGTCATCAGTCCCCTAGAACTTAGGACTAGTTAAACCCAACGACATCACACACATCCATGCCCGAGGCAGGATTGGAACCTGCGACCGTAGCGGTCGCGCGGTTCCAGACTGAAGCGCCTAGAGCCGCTCGGCCACACCGTAACATGTGGATTACCAGCAACAGCTATCAAAGTATGTATTTCTTCATTCCGTTCGTTGCAAGATTGCTGCTTACCCTCTATGTAGTATTCCAGTGTTGTTCCGATAACAATTGTTTTGCACATCTGCTAAATTGTCATTCTTGTCGGACACCATCCACAGTGATACCTCTGTGTGTACAACTCAACTGTTCTATTCGCACTCCTTGTGCATTCTGCATAAAGAGGTAGCATATCTAGTTTCTCTTGATTTGTGGAAGACATTGTTTCGAACTAACCAGCACTGTACACACGTTTACGACACATACATATTGATTGCTACGTTGCATGTGTCCCCTTTAACACGGGTATTGTGGTGGTGAAACACTGTTTCCTCGTTGTCTCACTTCACGTATTACATTAATTTGGTATGAAATCATGAACTTCCTCGCAAGACAGCAAGCTGTTTCCGAACAGGTAAGCCCTAAGTTATAAATACTGTAATTTCTCCGCAATTACTACTCGGAATTTGAAGAGTGAAACGCCGTTGAATTTGTCTCTTTCAGGAAAACGACGCTAGAAGCAGATATGACTATAATTCTATTTGACGAAGATATGTTGATACCGATATCTCTGTAATTGATACAGCTACGGAAAGAGACTATACATTGTTTAGTGAGGAATTTCTTGCAATTTGTTTGGGTGGAAACAGGATTGAGGTATCTCAAGTGGTTGCGGAAGCATTTGAGGTTAATAGCTTAGCTGGAGCACCCTGTATACCGTGACGTATCAGACAATACGACATTCTTCTAGCCTCCGATCGTCCAGTGCCTCTGTTCCTCACCTCCATGCTTATCTCTATGCCCTACGATGAACAGTGACCGGAGGTACTCGTGTGGAATGGTGACATCTGCGTCCAGTATCGAGGACGTGATTCTGGATAGAACGCTTGGCAAGGCTACATGTGAAAATAAAATTCCTTGCTCGACCTCGGAGATGGAATGTCGAACTCGTCGGGCACACGAGATCTGACCGTGACTAGATGCGCTGATAATTTGCGTCTTGCCCATCCTGCATCTGACTTTCACACTGACGGCCAGTACGTGGCCTGAAGACATCCCAGTAACGTTACACGTCGAACTATGACATTCGCTGTGGCGGCAGGAGCGCTTTCTGGAAATCAGTTGTTCATGAGTAGAAATTGTTATTTAGCCCACACACAATGAAATATGGAAGCTCTGTGTAGCCTACTGATAAAAAAGCACAGTTAAAATTACTAAATTAAAATGGTAGGGAGAACAGCTATCAATGTAGGAATGATGAGGACAATTTCTTACGATTGCCGTAGTTTTAGAGCTGCCAAACTTGGAAAGGACAGGAATCATTACTTGATTTGGCAGATGTACGAGTATTATTGCACAAATATATTCCTCCCTACAATGAAATTTTCACTCATCAGCGGGGTGTACGGTGATATGAAAATTCTTGGCAGATTAAAACTGTGGGCCGCATCAAGACTCGAACTCAGACGGTAGGAGATAAGGTACTGGCGGAAGTAAAGCTGTGAGGACGGGTCGTGAGTCGTGCTTGGGTAGCTCTGTCGGTAGAGAACTTGCCCTCAAAAGGCAAAGGTCCAGCATAAAGGTATAATATACCACGAATTTTCATGTTTTTCTCTGTTGGTATTTGTCGAAAGTACTCAATTTTAGAGGAATATGTGTAGAGTTGTGGATAACATACGAACAGGTTTTGTACCAGCTCAGTTCCACTGTATTCTATAGTGCAACTTGTCGTCGTGATCGTCTGGCGAGCAGTTTTTTCTATTTTGTCCTATTGACATCAGCGGGTAGACAAAAATATGGAAACACGTTACCGTGTAGAAAAACTGTAAGCATTCAAAACAGCCTCCAATCGTCTCCTAACTGATAAATACAGGTCATGTATGGTTTTCAAGGGAATCCTGTACCATTATTCTTGTAAAATAGTTGTAAGTTCAGGTAACGATGATGGATATGGATAGCGATGACGCGCCGTTCTCTCCAAAGTAGACCACAAAGCCTAAATAATACAGGGGCAGTGACTGCGGTGGCCAGCGGAGACGCGACATTTCATACTCGCGCTCACAAAATCAGTTCTGGACGATTCGAGCTGTGTGAACAGGCGCCCTGTCGTCTTTGAACACAGCATTATCATTTGGGAACAAACTCTGTACCATGTGATTGAGATGATCAGTCGGAATAGTCACATAATACTTGGCAGTGATGCGATGTAGCAGAGCAACCACCGGGCTTGGGAAATACCACGATATGGCTGCCCATATCATCACTGAACACAATGCTCCCGTCCACTAGCATCCCCCACCCCCATGTTTCACTTTTCGGACGTCAATTCAGCCTGAAATTGGAAACAGTGGAACAACACTCATCCGACCAAATAACTTCCTTCCATTGCGACATAGTCCATGTTTTAATACGTCGGCACCACGTTTTCCTGTTGCACGCATTTGCATCACCGATTGGTGGTTCTGGAATTCCAGTTAGACTTTTAATTCCCAGCTTCTGGAGCTCCGTTCGCGTTGTTTTGGTGCTGACATGGTTGGCGAACACGACTTCTGTTCTGGAGTGACTTTTGCAGTGGTCGTCCCCTTATTTTTCGTCATAACTCCGTTCAATAACCGTCTGTCTCGATCGCTCTAAACACACTTTCATCTGCGTTGTTACTTAGCGGATGATATTATTCCGCCTTTCCTACATGCGGTGTGAATATTCGATACGGTGCCTCTTGAAACACCAAACACTTTACGGAAGCACACACCACACGAGCACCAACAATTTGCCCCAGTTCGGAATCACTTAGCTCCGACATGATGCACTCGAAATTACATAGAGCACCACTTCTGACCACGATTAACACTTGCAATGTGTTGAGGAGATAGCCCAGGCGCCGTTAGTAGTCAAATACTACAGTGCAACCTGCGTTTACGTTCAAGATACATTTATCACGGTGTTTCCTTATTTTTTTCTACCACATGTAGGAAATAGTAAGACACAGTCACATTAAATCTGATGCGTATGCGTTGAAGTATTAACAGAATGTCATGTACTTCAATATTTTATAGTGCTAAACTGACAAGACGCGGTCGCTTTAGTTCCATAAAGTGGCGATTCAGGTCATGAGGCGTGTCGCAGGGCGTTCTGTTTTTATGGTCGCAAGTTGCTGACCTGTTGCAAGCGTTAATTACTGCTTACAATGACGTAATACTCCTAGCTGGCTTCAAATGGCTCTAACCACTATGGGACTTAACATCTGAGGTCATCAGTCCCCTAGACTTAGAACTCCTGAAACCAAACTAACCTAAGGACATCACACACATCCGTGAACGAGGCAGGATTCGAACCTGCGACCGTAGCAGCAGCGCGGTTCCGGACTGAAGCGCCTAGAAAAGCTCGGCCACAGAGGCCGGCTTAGCTGGCTTCAATAAGGAGTTACTTGAGTAGCTGATGCAGCGAGTACTTTTTCTGAGAACTCTATGATTAATACACTGGACTTGCATTCGAGAGGACGACGGTTCAGAACCGCGTCCGGGGATTTAGGTTTTCCGTGATGTCTCTAGATTGCTTAAGGCAAATGCCGGGATGTTACTTTCGAAAGAACACGGCCGCCTTCCTTCTTCATCCATCCCTAATCCGATCTTGCACACAGTCTCCGATTACCTCGTTGTCGACCGGACGTTAAACACTAATCTCCTCCTCTTCTTCCTCAACGATTAAGGAAAATATAAGTTGTGGATCAGCTTACCTGCTTTAAGAGAGGTTGGTGTAGAAGATGACGTCTTATGCTGGGGTGAACATAGCAGATATGTTGAAGTGTATGTGAATTCCTAAGGGACCAAACTGCTGAGGTCATCGGTCCCTAGACTTAGACACTACTTTGAACTAATTTAAATTAACTTATGCTAAGAACAACACACACACACCCATGCCCGAGGGAGGACTCTAACCTCCGGAGGGAGGAGCCGCGCAATCCGTGACATGGTGCCTCTAACCGCGTGGCAACTCCGCGCAGCTATAGCAGATATCACGTGTAGTAAGAGAATATTTTACTTCGAATGTAAATGGGTGCATTATAGGAATGCCGTAATTAGGGTCAAGGGATTTCTAGACATAACCTACGTGGTTTGATGTTCGCCTTTGATTAACTGGTCGTCTGATTCTGCACGGGGTAAACGCAACGGTCTGCTACTGCACGAACGAGAGTAGCACACAGATAAGCGTGCGCTGTCCGGGGATCCACCAGCACAAGTCTTCTTCCACAAGGCCGTCTGCATCGTTGTTAGAATACTTATAGGCGTCCGTATGGTATCCTCACGTGCCAGCTGCGCTTTGAGGTCTCGTGGCTGACTGGTTGCTTTGCATATAAAGCCTGCAACTCCCAAGTGCCATTACAACTCTGTATTAATTTACCTGTCGGGTCAAGCTGACTGCTGGTCATCGGCTGTCCTCTGCCATTACAAGAACCCATTTGATTATTACAGCGTGTGCGGTTGCATGCCAGCATATGTCGTATTTGACATCCGAATTACTTTGTGTAATATATTAGTTTAGATTTTCATTATGGCTTAATGGTTATCTGTAGGGGAAAAAAAACTCATGTCTGCTCTGAATATAGACAATTCAGATGGCATCATTTTTGCCTAATGATGGTGTCAGATGGCGCCATAACGAAAATCAGTGCAACTATCACAAGCTAAGATGGGTAGAAACAAACGGGTAGAAGCAAGTGTATTCACATAAAAAATCGTTACAAGAAATTATTTGATCTTACTTGTGTCATTTCCAGTGTTCCCACATCACTGCCCATATCTGAATATATGTTTAGTGGGACATCTGTGTTATTCAAGAAATAAATTAATTTTAAGTGCAATAATCGTCGTTCATATATTTTAATGAGCCATTTCACGCTCTCCAAGGCCCATTCCTTCATTTTTAGCGGATTCCTACTGATAATTTTTTAAAACAATGTTAATTTGGGAAATAACGGTTTATTCGAAGGCCCCTACGCATACTCAGTTATATCTGACAGGTTTACCTGGGTAGAAGAGCGTCTGCAGTCAAATCGAAATGTGTGTATGACGAGACTACATACATACAGTATAGTTATCAGAGCGAATATTTCAAGTCATTCGATACACGTGCACGGGTCTCAGCTGTCATGGACGCAAAATGAACACACAGAGAAATATTTGGACTCTGCTGCAATGAGCCTTGCGTGCGCCAGGATAATCACAAAAATTTTCACTATTTCGAGAATAAATAAGTCACTTATCCAACATATTTACGAAAACAGAAGGAAACAGAGCTTTCTACCAACCAACAGACTATAGTTTCCAAAACGCACAATATTACAAGCAATTAGAGATAGAATTTTGAAAAGGTAACTGATTTTTGGGAATCAAGAAGGGGTTCAGCTGATCCATATGAAGCGAAAGTAGGATACTTCAAGCTGTTGAGTTTCTTGAATCATAAAGGTATTTCCCAAAGTTCTGCTTCAAGTATCCAAAGTGATGAGGACACAGCCGGCAGCGGTGGTCTAGCGGTTCTGGCGCTGCAGTCCGGAACCGCGGGACTGCTACGGTCGCAGGTTCGAATCCTGCCTCGGGCATGGGTGTGTGTGATGTCCTTAGGTTAGTTAGGTTTAAGTAGTTCCAAGTTCTAGGAGACTTATGACCTAAGATGTTGAGTCCCATAGTGCTCAGAGCCATTTGAACCATTTTTTTTTTTTTTTTAATGAGGACACATACTGGGGAAGGAAATAGAGTAATTCTGTATTCATGAACGTTATATTGAAATAAATGCGTATATTTACTTGCCACGGTATACATGAATGTATTTTGGATCGCTCAATACACATATAAAAATTACTATAAGTTTCGTCAACGACGTTATTTTTCCACGGAACTATACTTTCATTTAGACTTCATTAAGTATTTTCTTATTTGTTTGGCAGTATTAGTAGTATATTCTGGGCTCTTTCGGTCCAAAGTTTTAATGCTTGAAACAGTTATTATTGTAATAGCTTCATCCTCAAAATTTTCGGGATGGAAACATTCAGAGGGCAACTGAGAAACTCTTAATGACTGTATTAAAAAAGATAGCATTAAAATCAGATTGATTTAGCAACGATTTTTTGTTCCTAATGATTTTTGAGTGAAATAGTCCAACTCTTGCTCCCAAGATGACAAAGACATTTTCAACGAAACATCTTGATCTTGATACACGACAAACTTGTATCACCGTTCTACGGAACTGAACTGAGTATTCGTTATTTCGACTCTTAAAGGAAAGGCAAAATCTACTATGAACACACAAATTTGACGGATACAACTTTGTGACACTATTCGGAGAGGGGGTATTCTTACAGCATGCGTTTGAAATTTTTGGAAGCTGTTTGCGACCTGAAGAATATAATCATTGAAAGTGTGCTGTTTGTACCAAAATAGTACATGATAAATTAATATTTTTCATCCACTGTTGCTAGCTGACCTATGCTGAGTCTGCCTCTGTAACTGTAAAAGTCAGATCCACTTACACTCGAATGAAGAATTTTCATGTGCAATCACATCGATAGTACCAAGGTAAGACAAAATTCAATTTTTTTCAAAAAGTTTTGTCACCTTCTTCGACAGCTCTCGTTTTCGCGGAAACTAAAAAGCAAACAGAAACACTGTTATACGAGGTGCATTCAAGTTCTAAAGCCTCCGATTTTTTTTTCTCCGGACTGGAAAGAGATAGAAACATGAGCATTGTTTTAAAATGAGGCCGCGTTCATTGTCAATACGTCCCAGAGATGGCAGCATCATACGGCAGATGGAATTTTACCGCCAGCGGCGAGAATGAGAACTGTTTTAAATACTTAAAATGGCGACGTTTTCCTTACTTGAACAGCGTGCAATCATTCGTTTTCTGAATTTGCGTAGTGTGAAACCAATTGAAATTCATCGACAGTTGAAGGAGACATGTGGTGATGGAGTTATGGATGTGTCAAAAGTGCGTTCGTGGGTGCGACAGTTTAATGAAGGCGGAACATCATGTGACAACAAACCGAAACAACCTCGGGCTCGCACAAGCCGGTCTGACGACATGATCGAGAAAGTGGAGAGAATTGGTTTGGGGGATCGCCGAATGACTGTTGAACAGATCGCCTCCAGAGTTGGCATTTCTGTGGGTTCTGTGCACACAATCCTGCATGACGACCTGAAAATGCGAAAAGTGTCATCCAGGTGGGTGCCACGAATGCTGACGGACGACCACATGGCTACCCGTGTGGCATGTTGCCAAGCAATGTTGACGCGCAACGACAGCATGAATGGGACTTTCTTTTCGTCGGTTGTGACAATGCGTGAGACGTGGATGCCATTTTTCAATCCAGAAACAAAGCGCCAATCAGCTCAATGGAAGCACACAGATTCACCGCCACCAAAGAAATTTCGGGTAACCGCCAGTGCTGAAAAAATGATGGTGTCCATGTTCTGGGACAGCGAGGGCGTAGTCCTTACCCATTGCGTTCCAAAGGGCACTACGGTAACAGGTGGATCCTTCGAACATGTTTTGAAGAACAAATTCCTTCCTGCACTGCAACAAGAACGTCCGGGAAGGGCTGCGCGTGTGCTGTTTCACCAAGACAACGCACCCGCACATCAAGCTAACGTTACGCAACAGTTTCTTCGTGATAACAACTTTGAAGTTATTCCTCATGCTCCCTACTCACCTGATCTGGCTCCTAGTGACTTTTGGATTTTTCCAACAATGAAAGACACCCTCAAAATCAAATGGCTCTGAGCACTATGGGACTTAACATCTATGGTCATCAGTCCCCTAGAACTTAGAACTACTTAAACCTAACTAACCTAAGGACAGCACACAACACCCAGTCATCACGAGGCAGAGAAAATCCCTGACCCCGCCGGGAATCGAACCCGAGAGCCCGGCCGTGGGAAGCGAGAACGCTACCGCACGATCACGAGTTGCGGACGAAAGACACTCTCCGTGGCCGCACATTCACCAGCCGTGCTGCTATTGCCTCAGCGATTTTCCAGTGGTCAAAACAGACTCCTAAAGAAGCCTTCGCCGCTGCCATGGAATCATGGTGTCAGCGTTGTGAAAAATGTGTACGTCTGCAGGACGATTACGTCGAGAAGTAACGCCAGTTTCATCGATTTCGGGTGAGTAGTTAATTAGAAAAAAAATCGGAGGCCTTAGAAGTTGAATGCACCTCGTAGGAATGTGGCACAAAAGTGACTGATGAAACTTTTTTTTTTGTGGGGTTTAAGGGCGCTCAACTACTGAGGTCATTAGCGCCCAGTCACTGTTGTTAGAGCACATGGAATCTAGTAAAACTCAAGGGGATGGGGGGACACCAGAAAGACCTGACAAAGATGCAGATAAAATAAGTAAAAAGGTTAGATGTCTTTGGACAAGCCAGTCAAAGTTATAAAACGCAGAACACGAGCAGCTGCTCGAGCGTCATCAGCTAAAATATCTGGTAAAGTAGATGGCAGGGACAGGACAACACGAGATTGACTAAAGCGGGGACACGACAATAAAACATGGCGCACTGTTAATGCCTGACCAGAAGGGCACTGCGGGGCTGGGTCACCGGAGAGCAGGTAGCGGTGGCTAAACCGGCAATGCCCAATCCGCAACCTGGTCAGAAGGACCTCCTCTCGCCGAGATGGTCGGGAGGAGGTTGTCCAAGCAGTTGGGAGCGGTTTTACTGCCCGGAGCTTGTTTCCTTGGAGGGATGACCAAGCATCCCACCACAACGACACAAGCCTCTTACAAACATCCCCACGAACGTCAGATGACGGGACACAATGGGAGGCTGGCCGAGGCAGGAGGACTGCAGCCTTGGCTGCAGCATCCGCAGCCTCATTCCCAGGCACTCCTACATGTCCGGGAACCCACAGAAAGCTGACAGGAGAACCATTATCAGCGAAAGAATGGAGGGACTGCTGTATCCGTTGAATCAAGGGATGGACCGGATAGGGAGCTCCAAGGCTCTGAAGAGCACTGACTGAGTCAGAGCAGAGAACATACGATGAATGGCGGTGGCGGCGGGCATACTGAACGGCCTGCCTGATGGAGAGCAAAAAGCTCGGCCGTAAAGCTCGATCATTGGTCGAGGTTCCGGTATTTAAAGGTGGCGGCCCCGACGACAAAGGCACAGCCGACACCATCGTCAGTTTTGGAGCCATCGGTGTAAATAAAGGTGTGACCGGCAAGTCGAGCACGAAGTTTGACAAACCGTGAGCAATACACTGCAGCCGCAGTACCCTCCTTTGGGAGTGAGCTGAGGTCGAGATAAATATGAACTGGAGCCTGGAGCCAAGGTGGTGTCGGGCTCTCACCCTCTCTGAAGGTGGTAGGGAGGGCAAAATCCAATTGTCGAAGCAGGCGATGGAAGCGGACTCCGGGGGGCAGCAGGGCAGACACATACAACCCGTACTGACGGTCGAGAGAATCTGCGAAGAAGGACTGGTAAGAGGGGTGGTCGGGCATAGACAACAGCCAGCAGGCATACCGACACAGCAGTACGTCGCTCCAGTAGCTCAATGGTAATTCGGCAGCTTCAGCATAAAGACTCTCGACAGGACTAGTGTAGAAGGCTCCGGTCGCAAGACGTAACCCCCGATGGTGGATGGAGTTGAGACGGCGTAAGAGGGATGGCCGAGCAGACGAGTAGACGAAGCTCCCATAATCCAGCTTCGATCGGACTATGGACCGATACAAGCGAAGCAGGACATTGCGATCCGCTCCCCAAGATGAACCACTAAGAACTCTGAGGACATTAAGGGAACGTGTACAACGGGCCGCCAAATAAGAGACATGCGGAGACCAACACAGTTTCCTGTCCAACGTGAGCCCTAGAAACTTAGTTGTTTCAACGAATGGGAGAACAACGGGACCGAGATGTAAGGATGGCGGAAGGAACGCTTTATATCGCCAAAAGTTGATACAAACCATCTTCTCTTCAGAGAACCGGAAGCCATTTGCCACGCTCCATGAGTAGAGGCTGTCTAGACAACGCTGAAGGCAGCGCTCGAGGAGGCATGTTCTCTGGGCACTGCAGTAGATCTCGAAGTCATCGACAAAGAGAGAGCCTGAGACATTAAGTGGAATGCAATCCATAATTGGATTGAACGCGATGGCAAAAAGGGCTACGCCCAAGACGGAGCCCTGAGGCACTCCGTTCTCCTGGAGGAAGACGTTGGACAATACGGAACCCACACGTACCCTAAACTTTCGATCCATTAAAAAGGAATCAATAAAAAGGGGCAAGCGACCGCATAGGCCCCACCTGTGTATAGTGCGGAGGATACCTCCTCTCCAACAGGTATCATAAGCCTTCTCCAAATCGAAGAACACGGCTACCGTTTGGCGCCTTTGCAAAAAGTTGTTCATGATGAATGTCGACAAGGTCACAAGGTGGTCAACAGCGGAGCGGCGGTGACGAAAGCCGCATTGGACATTAGTAAGTACCGTTGAGATTCAAGAATCCAAACTAACCGAGCATGAACCATGCGCTCCATCACCTTACAGACACAGCTTGTAAGAGAAATGGGGCGGTAACTAGAAGGAAGGTGTCTATCCTTCCCGGGTTTGGGTATAGGAACAACGACGGCGTCACGCCAACGCATGGGGACCTGACCTTCGGTCCAGACGCGATTGTAGGTACGAAGAAGGAAGCTTTTGCCCGCCGGAGAAAGGTGTGCCAGCATCTGAACGTGAATGGCATCTGGCCCCGGAGCAGAGGACCGGGACAGTGCAAGCGCACGTTCGAGTTCCCGCATAGTAAAGGGGGCATTATAAGTTTCCAGATTCAGCGAGTGGAAGGAAGGTCGCCGAGCCTCTTCTGCCTCTTTCCTGGGAAGGAAGGCAGGGTGGTAATGGGCGGAGCTTGAAACCTCCGCGAAAAAGCGGCCGAAGGCGTTGGAGACAGCCACAGGATCAACGAGGACCGCATTACCTGAGGTCAGGCCAGGTACCGAGGAGTGGGCCTTAATGCCCGACAGCCGGCGCAGGCTACCCCATACGACAGAAGAGGGAGTAAAACTGTTAAAGGAGCTGGTGAAAGAGGCCCAACAAGCTTTTTTGCTGTCTTTTATGACTCTACGACATTGCGCTCGGAGTCGTTTGTATCCAATACAATTCGCCAACGTAGGATGGCGGCGAAAGGTGCGTAAAGCACGTCGTCGTGCACGGATAGCATCCCTACAAGCCTCGTTCCACCAGGGGAAGGAAACGCGACGTGAAGAAGAGATAGTACAAGGAATGGAACGTTCGGCAGCATTGATGATAACAGCCGTGAGGTATTCGACCTGACTGTCACAACTGAGAAAATCGTGGTCCGGAAAGGTCGCCAGGGAGGAGTAAAGTCCCCAGTCAGCTTTCAGTATGTTCCAGCTCGAAGGATGTGGGGATGGGGTGTGGTGCAGGAGACAAACGACACAGGGGAAGTGGTCGCTCGAATAGGTGTCAGAAAGGACATACCACTCGAACCTACGGGCAAGAGTGGTAGAACAAATCGAGAGGTCCAAGTGGGAGTAGGTATGAGTAGAGTCTGAGAGGAAAGTCGGGGCTTCAGTATTGAGGCAGACAAGATTGAGATGGTTGAAGACATCGGCCAAGAGTGAGCCTCTTTGACAGGATGCAGGAGAGCCCCAAAGAGGATGATGGGCATTGAAGTCGCCAAACAATAAAAACGGCGGGTGAAGCTGAAAGATCAGGTGCATCATGTCAGCCCAACTAACAGCAGATGACGATGGAGTGTAGATGGTACAAACTGAAAAAGTAAAAGCAGAAAGAGTAATACGGACAGCTATTGCTTGGAGTGGGGTGGTCAATGGGATGGGATGGTAATAGACATCGTCCCGAACGAGCAACATGACCCCACCATGAGCTGGGATACTGTCCACAGGGGTGAGGTCATACTCCTCCGAGGTATAGTGGGTAAAGGCAATACGGTCAGTCGGGCGCAACTTGGTTTCCTGGAGACCAAGGACGAGCGGACAGTGCAGGCGGAGGAGCAGTTGTAATTCCTCCCGGTTAGATCGAATACCTCTTATGTTCCAATGTAACAAGGCCATCGCTAGTCAAAAAAGGGGGGGAACGAGACGGGGGAAGAGCTGGTCACCTCGACGGCCGCGGAGGGCCAGGTTGCGAGGGAACAACGCTACAACCGGCGGGAGGCGGACCCGGTTCCATCGAGTCGTCGCCAGCTGCGGCCGCTGTCCCTGGTTGTGTAGGAGGGGCAACATCATTTGCCAACGAGAGGCCAGCTGAGCGCCTGGCAGCAGAGCGTCCCGGCGAAACTGAGGACGGCCGGGAGCAGCGACTCATGGATGGAGCGTCAGACGAAACGCGCCTGGGTGGAGAGGGGGATAGAGACTTCTTCTTGGAGGCCTTCTTGGAAGGCCGAGGAGGCACAGGGATGGTGGGCTGGACCCGAAGAAGGTCCTCACGCGCGGGGTCCGTTTTGGAACGCCGGACCTCGGAAGCTGGGGTCCGGAACGTTTCCCCGATGGACGCCTGAGAAGAGGATCGCTTCTCAGGCGGCGGGGGGGAGGAGGAGGAGGAGGAGGAAGGGTGGCCCCTGGGGCAGAGGGCGCGGGGGCCACGGGAGAGGAGGATTTGGAAGGGAGGGATTTGGGAGGCGGAGGTAGAGACCCCGGATGGGGGGAGGAGGCGGAGGGGGGACAGGATAGGCGTGAGGATACCGCTGAAGGAGTGGACACAACTGAGGCAAACGAAGTGGTCAACGGCACGGGATGGAGGCGGTCATACTTCTTCCTGGCCTCAGAATAAGAGAGCCGATCCAAAGTTTTGAGTTCTTGCATCTTCTTCTCCTTCTGATATGCGGGGCAGTCTGAGGATCTAGGCGAGTGGATGCCAGGACAATTAACGCACCGAGGTGGTGGGGTGCATGTATGTTCCTCACGAAGTGGACGTCCACAATCGCCACAAAGGGGCTCAGCCTCACACCGTGACGACATGTGCCCAAAGCGCAAACACCGAAAACAGCGCATAGGAGGTGGGACGTAAGGTCGCACGTCGCACCGGTAGCACATCACCTTTACCTTCTCTGGGAGAACATCCCCCTCAAAGGTGAGGATAAAGGCCCCGGTTTCGATGCGACGGTCTTTGGGGCCACGCTGGACTCGCCGGACGAAATGCACGCCTCGGCGCTCCAGGTTGGCCCTGAGCTCCTCATCAGATTGCAGCAGGAGGTCCCGATGAAAAATAACCCCCTATGTCCTATTGAGTGCCAGATGCGGGACAATGGACACTGGGATGTCCCCTAGGTGGTCGCACGCCTGGAGCGCCGCCGACTGTGTGGCGGAGGTGGTCTTTATAAGAACGGACCCTGAACGCATCTTACTGAGAGCCTCAATATCCCCGAAGATGTCCTCAATGTGCTGAACAAAGAACATGGGCTTGGAGGTGGCGGACGTCCCCCAATCGGTTCGAGAACAGACCAAATAGCTGGGGAAGTACTTGGCCCCAAGCCGGCGGGCCTGTCCCTCCTCCCAGGGAGTGGCCAAGGGGGAAAGGGTAGGAGAACCAGAACTAGAAACAGTACCTTTCCTTTTGAAAGACTCGGCCGCAGAGCGACCTGATACGTGTTGACGTTTCATCTGCGAAACGTCCGCCCCGATACCACCCACTCCGACCAGGGGCTCTCCCCACGGGCGCCACCCAGCCTCAGCAAGGGCCACCTGGCAGGATGACCGTTGCTGGGAGTCCTGATGCCCCAAGGAGACGGGCATCTACTCCTTGGCCGACGTGGGGAGGGTGCAGCTCAGGTATCGGCAGTACGATCCCTGTGTTGTCAGGGGGCTACAACCTAGAGGGTACATGACGACCCCACCACAATGGGCTGGCTACCGTGCTGGATTTCTGGTGCCATGGAAAGTCCATCATGATCGTAGGGGCAGATGGGGACGCACTATGGGCGTAACTTGTACAACCCATCAGGCGTTTAGGCCCAATTTGAGGAATAGTGGGTATGGTTACAACGCCGGTACAATGCTGAGTGCCAAGGTCTTAGTGCACTGAGGACCAGTGGTACACCATGTAAGGCGTCCTTCCCCAAAAGGCTCGTACTTCTGTAGAATTTTGAAAAATGGAGGTCAAACCCCAAGGGGGACCATCACATGGAAGGCCGAAACGGTTGAAACTCCTTTTAGTCGCCTCTTACGACAGGCAGGAATACCTCAGGCCTATTCTTACCCCGGACCCGCAGGGGGACTGATGAAACTGACAGCGCTGTTGATAGTTGCTAATTATAAATATCTGTTAAAGATGAAAATTCAAATAGAACAAAAACTTAATTATCATGGTTCAGTGTTGATGACCAAGTCAGGATAAATGTCGTCATCGTTAGATGAAACATCCTTAGGAAGGGAAGTTGTTCTGCCGAGAAGGAAACGTTTTAAGTGGTCAGAGGATACTGAAAATTGCTTCGATGTAATCAACAAAAATATCGCAATGAAAATACGAGAACTACATACATGGCAAAGGATACTGGATGCAGAAAGTAATTATTGATTTATTATTAGAAGCAGAAATAGCAAAATGAAAATTATCACATTTGCTGACGAGCCTACAACTGCAATCAGCGTTCTGTGACTACGACCTCTAATGGCACGATGATAGGAGGTATGACACGTCACATTTCCCTAATTCTTTCTGTGCAGGTGTAACAGTTTTTTGATTGTCATTTATAATTAGTGTTAAGAAACTTCTAAAAGGTAAAACTAGTATTGAATTATACACACATCAAAAAAAGTTTTGCATCACCCTAGTTCCCAGAACTCTGGAAGATAGACGTTGACTGTGGATATTGTATCACAGACACAGTCCCTTTGACTGCTCATACACGTCAATAAACCCGCCCAAAGATGTAAACAACCATGCATGAGCAGCACCTATTAGACGGAGGGGTCCGACAGCCGATCAGTTCCAGTCATTCCACCAGGAGGGAGGTACACGGCTCCTGTTGTCTGTAGTTCAGCCACGCCTAGACGGTCAATACCGCGGTTCGATAGCGTCCGCATTGTTACTTTGTGGCAGGAAGGGCTCCCAACAAGGGAAGTGTTCAGGCGTCTCGGAGTGAACCAAAGCGACGTTGTTCGGACATGGAGGAAATACAGAGACAGGAACTGTCGATGACATGCCTGTCTCTGGCTGGCCAAGGGCTACCACAATGGATGACCGCTACCTACGGATTATGGCTCGGAGGAACCCTGACAGCAACGCCACCACGTTGAATAATGCTTTTCGTGCAGCTACAAGACGTCGTGTTACGGTTCAAACCGTGCGCAATAGGCTGCATGTTGCGCAACTTCACACCCGACGTCCATGGCGAGGTCCATCTTTGCAACTACGACACCATGCAGCGCAGTACAGATGGGCCCAAGAACACACCGAATATACCGCTCAGGATTGACATCACGTTCTCTTCACCGATGATTGTCGCATAGGCCTTCAACCAGACAGTCGTGGGAGACGTGTCAGGCTGAACGCCTTAAACACACTGTCCCGCGAGTGCAACATGGCGGAGATTCCCTGCTATTTTGGGGTGGTATTATGTAGGGCAGACGTACGCCTCTGGTGGTCATGGAAGGCGCCGTAACGGCTGTACGATGCGTAAATGCTATCCTCCGACCGATAGTGCAACCAGATCTTGGCTAGGCATTCGTCTTCATGGACGACAATTCGCACCCTCCCCCCCCCCCCCCCCCCCTTCGTGCACATCTTGTGAATGACTCCCTTCAGGATATAGACATCGCTCGACTAGAGTGGCCAGCAGGTTCTCCAGATGTGAACCGTATCGAACATGCCTTGGATAGATTCAAAATGGCTGTTTATGAACGACATGACCCACCAACCACTGTGAGGTATCTACGCCGAATGGCCGTTGAGGAGTGGGACAATCTGGACCAACAGTGCCTTGATGAACGTGTGAATAGTATGCCACGAGGAATACAGGCATGCATCAATGCAAGAGGACGTGCTACTGGGTATTAGAGGTACCGGTGTGTACAGCAATCTGGACCACCAGCTCTGAAGGTCTCACTATATGGTGGTGCAGCAGTAAATGTGTGATTTTAATGAGCAATAGAAAGGGCGGAAATGATGCTTATTTCGATCTATATTCCAATTTTCTGTACAGTTTCCGGAACTCTCGGAACCGAGATGATGCAAAACTTTTTTGATATGTGTACCTTCCGATAACTCTTACAAAGAAGTTTTTATAAGTGGCCACATGTTTCAGATGTAATATTGCTGACAGTCTTAGGTGATGTAATTACAGAAAATTTAATGTCTTCATAATTTCTTCCGGTTGCAAGAAACCATAAGGTTGTGGATAGTCTGCGATGCGATTAGATGGATGTAGTTCCAACAAAATCTTCCTTCTCCGTCAGTGGTGAAACTAGCTAAATAAGCATCAACTACAATACACCATTCGTAAATAATCATGTCATTCTTTAGGAGCAACCTTAAAGTCTTCCAACAAATCGACATTTGAATGTTTCTTCTTTCATCAGTCAACCTTCAAACTATACAAAGCGTATTTTTACACGTTCAGACAGTCTTGGCTTGTCATAACTAAAGCAATGACACGATAAACTGCCAAGTTACCTGAACCGTGTACGCTCGCGCAGCAGGCAGCAGATAAACCTGTATAGGCGAACATCTACAGTCCGCTCACTGTCTTCTTTCCTTTGATCCAGTCGCCGTAGTAGATGTGGCTACTGAACCCCTATAGCGGCTTCAAGACTGACATTACTCTGCACTTACGTCCATCATCGTGCCGTCACGCGCAGTTAATATCGTGTCATATATGACACACACACACACACACACACACACACACACACACACACACACACACACACACACACACACTAAAGAGCATAGAACACTAATTGGCTATTAATTTAATCCGATTGTAGATTGAAAAACCAATGTTTTAATTAGGAAGGCAGTTTTACTACTGAGCACAAATTTTGCTACCGGGTTACAATTTCCCAAGGCGCTTACACGTATTTGACGTTAAGTGTAAACAACTTTTTCTGAAGTACAAGATGCGTAAGAGTTTCTGTATAGATGGATGTAATGCTAATTTTAATGTTCACAGTAATCTTATCGGAGCTATTTGAAAGATACCATTAAGTCCTGAGACGCAGTCCAGAGAGATTGTTTCAAATCAAGAAAAAGTCATGTTGACATAGTCTATGTCTCCTGCAGTACGTTCCATATTATTTCAGTCGAATTCTAGGCTTGTCTCTACAACAAAAGGCACATCCGATTACTTTCATTATTGCTCCGCGTATATTCTTCTATTGGTGTAAAATTAAAAACTCAGAAAAAAGAAAAATTGAACTCCTTGTTATTTGGCCACCAGCGCGAGATGAATGAGGGTGGTTATATTTAAACTTTCGCTGCTTCATCCAGTGTAAAAAAAAATGGTTCAAATGGCTCTGAGCACTATGGGACTCAACTGCTGAGGTCATTAGTCCCCTAGAACTTAGAACTACTTAAACCTAACTAACATAAGGACATCACACACATCCATGCCCGAGGCAGGATTCGAACCTGCGACCGTAGCAGTCGCGCGGTTCTGGACTGAAGCGCCTAGAACCGCTCGGCCACAGCGGCCGGCAATACAGCTTGGGTTTCCAATTATAGTGGATCGGCAATGTGCGACTATTTTATGATATACAGTAGTTGGCATCTGACTTTTTAACATCTAGAGTGGAAGGAAGGAAGGAAGGAAGGAAGGAAGGAAATTTAGGGTTAACGACACGACATCCGCTCCCCGCGACGAAAGAAAATCGCTTTAAAATGTCAAATCAAAAACTTTTTCAGCCGTCTGTATTTCCAATTTTTTTTTATTTTTCCGACCAGTTTCGGGGTTTCACTATACCGTCTTCAGGCCCCCTGACCGAAGTGTAGGAAGAATCCAGACTCATGTACAATTGTAAAAGGGGCCAGTATACAGTGTCTGTAGACTTCTTTTTTAACGATTGAAAAAATGTATACGGATACCAGTGACTATGCTGGCCCCTTTTTCGACTTTAAATGAGTTTGGATTCTTACTGACGATGGCCTGCTGAAACGCCGAAATGTAGACTGCAGCAGGTGTTTTTGATTTGAGATTTTAGGTTGAACAACCGAAGTCCAACAACCATCTTGTGTAAGGTGGACTTACAGAAATCAGTTTAGTCTATCTCCTACAAAAATCACGTTGGTTGGTTGGTTTAAAAGAGGGGAGGAGGGACCAAACTGCTAGGTCATCGGTCCCTCGTTCCCATTAAAATAATTCCACAAGGGTGGGCGTAAAATAATCGAGACATACAAAACACAGCTGGAAGAAAGGAGAAAATCATAAGCATGACAGAAGGGCTACAAACACTAAAATGGACAAAATCGGACAAGAAAACAACAGAGAGATGGAAGAAACATGCAGAAGAGATC
This sequence comes from Schistocerca nitens, assembly GCF_023898315.1. NCBI lineage: Eukaryota > Metazoa > Arthropoda > Insecta > Orthoptera > Acrididae > Schistocerca > Schistocerca nitens. The sequence goes on along the minus strand of NC_064616.1, from coordinate 404,616,308 downwards.
AAAACAAGAGAGCAGATTACCATGGCTGGCAGACCATGAGAATAAAAAGGAGAAGCCAGCGACTCTACAACACATTAAAACCTCCACCCTAAAAGTACTAGGTGGAGGACACAGAGGGACAAAGGACATGCGCTAGAACTTAGATCAAATGATAAAACCCACCCTCACAAATAAAACGTAATACTAAAGCAGCTGTTGAGGCATTGTCGCCCAACACCGAAGGTAGTATGTTGGGAAAAGTCCGCCGCAGAGCGGCTAAAAGTGGGCAGTCCAGCAAGAGGTGGACGACCGTCATTTGTAAGTCACAGCGACACCGAGGTGGGTCCTCGCGACGGATAACGTAACCATGCGTTAGCCACTTATAGCCAATGCGGAGCCGGCAGAGGACAACTGATTCCCTGCGAGAGGACCGCATGGAAGACTTCCACACATTCGTAGTCTCCTCAATGAAATGCAGTTTGTTGTGCCTTCTGTTATGCCATTTTGTCTCCCAAAGCCGAGAAGCACTGTGGCGTAAGACAGAACGCACCTCAGTTTCGGATATGCCCATCTCCAGAAGCGGTTTCCATGTAGCCTGTTTGGCTAGCCTGTCAGCAAGTTCGTTGCCTGGGATTCCGACGTGTCCTGGGGTCCACACAAACACCACTGAACGACGGGACCGTTCTATGGCATAGATGGACTCCTGGATAGTCGCTACAAAAGAATGACGAGGGTAGCACTGGTCGATAGCTTGTAGGTTACTCAAGGAATCATTAAACATTAGAAATGACTCGCCAGGGCATGAGCCGATGCGATTAAGAGCACGAGATACGGCAGCCAGTTCTGCAGTGAAAACACGGTACCCATCTGGCAAGGAGCGCTTTTCAATATGTTCTCCATGAACACACGCAAAGCCTAAGTTATCATCAGCCATCGAGCCATCGGTGTAAACCACTTCATGGCCGCGGTACATGTCGAAAATCGAGAGGAAGTGATAGTGGAGAGCTGCAGGGTTAACGGAGTCCTTAGGGCCATGCGAAAGGTCTAGATGAATCTGTGGCCTCTGTGTACGATAATGGACCTAGAGGAGAGGTGGTAACGGGAAGGTGTCCAGTTCAGACAGAAGGGACCGGACGCGAACCGCAATCGGTAGACCTGACCTGGGCCGCCGATGAGGGAGATGAACCACAGTAGTTGGGAAAAGGAGACAGTAATTCGCATGTTCGGGAGAACTACGTACGTATGAAACGTAACTGGCGAGCAGTTGAGTACACCTAACCTTCAATGGAGAGACTCCGGCCTCCACCAGAATACTGGTCACTGGACTCGTTCTGAAAGCTCCCTTCGCTAAGCGAACGCCACAGTGGTGCACTGGGTCGAGTAAACGCAATGCTGAGGGGGGACGCCGAACCGCAAACCAGACTCCGATATTCGAGGTGGGATTGAACAAGGGCTCTGTAGAGCTGCAGCAGCGTAGAGAGATCTGCACCCCAGTTGGTGTTGCTCAGGCAGCGGAGGAATTGAGGTGCTGCCAGCTTAAGCTGACGAAGGTGAGGCAGCCAAGTCAATTGGGCGTCGAAAACCAGTCCTAAGAATCTATATGTCTCGGATACAGTGAGTGGATCGTCATTGAGGTAAAGTTCTGGTTCTGGATGAACGGTGTGACGAGACAGAAATGCAAGACACACCACTTTGCAGCTGAAAACTGGAAGCCACGGGCTAGAGCCCATGACTGCGCCTTATGAATGGCTCCCAGTATACGCCGCTCAGCAACACCAGTACTGGAGGAGCAATACGAAATACAGAAGTCATCCGCATACAGAGAACGTGAGACCGACGACCCTACAGTTGCTGCTACACCGTTAATAGCCACTAAAAATAGAGACACACTCAATACAGAGCCCTGAGGAACGCCATTCTCCTGAATACAGGGGAAACTATGGAAGGCACCGACTTGGACACGGAAAGTACGGAGCTTCAAAATTGGCTCTGAGCACTATGGGACTCAACATCTTAGGTCATAAGTCCCCTAGAACTTAGAACTACTTAAACCTAACTAACCTAAGGACATCACACACACCCATGCCCGAGGCAGGATTCGAAACTGCGACCGTAGCAGTCCCGCGGTTCCGGACTGCAGCGCGAGAACCGCTAGACCACCGCGGCCGGCAAGTACGGAGCGACAGGGAGTTTTGGATAAAAATCAGGAGTGATCCTAGAGATCCCACTCATACAATGTGCAAGGATATGATGTCGCCAGGTCGTGTCGTATGCTTTACGTAAATCAAAAAAGACGACAACCAGATGTTGGCGTCTGGAAAAGGCTGTTCGGATGGCAGACTCAAGGCACCCAAGATTACCAGTGGTAGAGCGACCCTGGCGGAAACCGCCCTGACAGGGGGCCAATAGGCCATGAGACTCCAGGACCCAACCCAACTGCCGACACACCATACGTTCCAGCAGCTTACAAAAAAGTTGGTGAGGCTGATGTGCCGGTAACTATTCACGTCAAGTGGGTTTTGACTGGGTTTCAGCACCGGAATGACGGTGCTCTCCCGCTATTGCGATGGAGAGACACCATCGCACCAGATCTGGCTGAAGATGACGAGGAGATATCGCTTGTAGTCAGACGAGAGATGTTTAATAATCTGACTTTGGATCCAATCCAGCCCAGGAGCTGTGTCGGGACAATGTGCAAGGGCGCTGAGGAGCTCCCACTCTGTATATGGGGCGTTATAGGGTTCACTGTGGCGTGTAGTGAACGATAGGACTTTCCTTTCCATCCGCCGTTTGAGGCTTGAGCATAGTGCTCAGCAAAGTGCTCGGCAATCGCGTTTGCGTCGGTAGAGAACACGCCATTGATGTTAACGCGAGGGACATCTGTTGGCGTCTGGTCTCCAAAAAGACGGCTGATCTTCGTCCAGACTTGGAAAGGTGACGTGTGGTACCCAATGTTCGACACGCACCTCTCCCAACACTCCTGCTTCCGACGTTTTATAAGCTGGTGAAAGCGGACATGGAGCCGCTTGAAGGGTATTAGGTGCTCTAGGGAAGAGTGCCACTGATGTCGCTGTAGAGCTCGCCGACGTTCTTTAATGGCCTCAGCAGATTCCGGCAACCACCAAGGGACTGTCTTACGTCGGGGGCACCCTAAATAACAAGGGCTCGCGTTTTCCGCCGCAGAAACGATCGTTCTAGTGACCTACTCAACGACAAAGTCGATGGCACCATGTGGGGGAGATTCAGCGGTGACAGCAGAGGTGAAGGCTTCCTAGTCTGGCTTGTTTGAAGCCCATCTGAATAGGCGTTCGTGGGCATGACGCTGGGGGAGTGACGGGAAGATGGGGAAGTGGTCACTACCGCACAGGTAGTCATGTGCTCTCCAGTGGATAGGTGGGAGAAGGCCAGGACTGCAAAGCGAGAGGTCAGTGGCCGAATGTGTGCCATGTGCCATACTGAAATGTGTGGGGCATGTGTATTTAAGAGGCAGAGGTCGAGTTGTGACAGTAAATTTTCGAGTTCCCTAACTTGGCCAATAAGCATTACCCCACTGCCCCACAAAGGGTTATGCGCGTTAAAGTCTTGCAAAAGTAGGAAAGGTTTAGGGAGTTGAGCAATCAGTGCAGCCAATACTTTCAGGGGTACTGCACCATCTGGAGGAAGATATACATTGCAGACAGTTATTTCCTGCGTCGTCCTTATCCTGACAGCCACAGATTCAAGAGGGGTTGGAAGAGGCACAGGTTCGCTATACACTGAGTTCAGGACATAGACGACAACTTCACCTGACACGCTATTATAATCACTACGGTTCCTGTAATATCCCTTATAGCTTTGGAGGGTAGGGGTTCACATTGCTGCAAAACAGGTTTCCTGGAGGGCAATGCAGAAAGCAGGTGTAAAGCTTAATAGTTGCCATAGCTCAGCCAGGTGGTGGAAAGAACCACCGCAATTCCACTGGAGGATTACGTGATCGTGAAACTGGGAAGGCATGAAACACTCAATGAGGCAGTCTACGCCTCTGGGTCATCAGCTGCCACCAGTACGTCCATTGTGTCTGAGGGCCCAGCGAGATCTAGGTCCTCAGCGGACGCCGGAATCTCATCCTCAGACAGAGAGCTTGTAGGTAGTGGTGGTGTGTGCGCCACCGCAGTGCCTCGGTTCTTGGGGGTCTTTTCTTCTTAGGTTTCTCTCGCTGCTCCTTAGATTTTTTTGTCTGGCTGGGAGAGCTGCACTGATTCAGTCGCAGGGACTGAGGAGGATCGTGAAGCCCTACAACCAGCTACCTGTGGTTGCTTCAGCCACTAGCAGGTGTCAGCTTTGCCACTGGTAGGAACCTGGGAAGTGAGTGCCCCAAAGGATCCCTTCCTGCCGAGAGGAGCCGAAGAAAACTTACGCTTCTCTGGCTGAGAAGTAGAGACTGACGTCCCCGATGGTTGGGGGGTGGGGGGGGGGGGTGGGAGGGGGAGGGTATTGCTCCTGAAGTAGGTTGTGCAGGAGCAACAGGGAGGGAAGTGCCCCCCCCCCCCCACCCCAACAATAAAGGGGCAGGTAGAGTCTGACCGTTCTGAGAGCTAACTGTACATAGCAGATGGGAAGATGGTAGAACTGTTGTTGTAGCGGCGGCGTAGGTTGACTTCATATGCACAGGATATAGCCTCTCATATTTTCTCTTAGTCTCACTGTAGTTCAGTCTGTCCAGTGTCTTGTATTCCATTATTTTTCTTTCTTTCTGGAAGCATAAGCTTCGTTGGCAGTTGGCATCCTTAGGGTAGCGTTCCTCCCGTGTTGTGGCCAGAGAGGAAGCTTAGGAAAATTGCGTTTTTTACAGTTTTGTCAATATTTCGATCTTAAAGAGTATGGAATTTAATGTCTCCATTACCTACTAAAATTACGTAACAATTCTGAAATTCCCATAGACAGGTCTTTGATATCTATGCAGTAATTATTTGGAGAGGAAGAGGCTTGTACAGGATGAAGTTGCGTAAGAATTACATCAAAGTAATTTCATGACAAGATGACGATGACATCATTATAATCAAGATCATCATAGCAACAACAGTATATCTAAAAAAGTCAAAAATCTGTTCCTGTTTAACGTTTAATTATGGCAGAAGTTACTTCTTTTTAAAATAGGCAATTTTTGCGTTCATAAAAGTTTCCCAGTTGCAAAATCGGAAAAACACAGTACTTTACGCAGGGAAGCGGGAACACACATTTGACGACGATGGCATGCTCACGTTGGTTTATTGGTCCTGCCAAACGCCAACTACTTTAAATCGCTTTATAGATCATCAGAGCCGCAACTACAAAAACCAGAGTTGTTGCATCCGTGACTCTGCTGGTGCCGGTAGCAAAGCAGCTAAGAGTAACGCTGAAGCGACCAGAATTGTTCTTTTGCATGGTAGCGACCACTGCGTTTTGACGACCTCACTGCATTCGACATTTGTATCCTGTCTACAGCCTCCATCACCGAGAAGGTGACCTTTTTACCACATTTATGCCCCACTCGGACTACATAATGGCCTAGTGCCAGGGGCACGCTCATCAGGCTTAGCTCGGTGAGCAAGGCCGCGCAGTAGGTTTATACGTATCACTGACACACCTGTGACGCTTCAGGCAGTAAAGGTTTAGTCATATGTAGCCATTAGAACTAAGTAGTGTGCTAATAGAATAGAAATTGCCCGTGGAAGAACTGTACTGTAGCTCACTTGTAATTACTGTAATTAGCTGCTAACAATAATGACATTGTACATCTTAGGACCCACTAATCATGTAAGGCGGTGGGTTGCATATGTATATTATAAAGATAAAGAATAAGGACTTTTTTTAAAAAAAGTTCTCCCTCTGCCGACGGCGATTGGGCGTTACCTTCAGGCGGCCTTTGGCTATTATCTCCCGGCGGGTTCCATGTTTGAAGTCCGTTATAAGACAGTTACCCTGTCCCCTTGGGATGGTGGCCTCGGGCTCGTTGATATCCGTATGCGAGCTGCGGCCTTGTTTATGAGTACCATGAGAAAGCAGTGGACCAGACAGGGCAACATCTCTAACACGCAGCTTGCTTAAGGTCCACCTGCCTGCTTCCACCTCACCACCAGTGTCAGCCGGCAACATAGTTTCTCATTTGTCTCACATTTCGACCTTTTTCGTCGACTACAGTTACACACATACCAGTCTCCCAGATACACGCCCACCCAGAACGATGGATTTTTACAACTTACTATCGCGCCTTGTTCCCCAGAATGTGATGGAGACCAAACATCCCTCCATCCAGTGGCCCATAGTATGGACTACGATCCACCAGCCCTTCCTCCTTACGGACGTCCGGGCACTGTGGTATCACACAGTCAACAGAAAATTTGCTACGAAACAACGACTGCAAAACATTGGCTTGTCAGATTCCCCCCGTCTCCTTTGCCAGCAACTGGACACTAATGACCACCATCTGACATGCTCCTCTTCGCACGAAGTCTGGCGTTTCTTGCAACAAATCATTGACTACTATCTCCGAGTGCCACCAGACACAATTGAACCTCGAATGTTTCTATACCCCGAGGACAAAAATTTTCCCGTAGGCAAATGTCATGCAATTACATGGGACTAGCCGGGGTGGCCGAGCGGTACTAGGCGCTACAGTCTGGAACCGCGCGACCGCTACAGTCGCAGGTTCGAATCCTGCCTCGGGCATGGCTGTGTGTGATGTCCTTAGTTTAGTTAGGTTTAAGTAGTTCTACGTTCTAGGGGACTGATGACCTTAGAAGTTAAGTCCCATAGTGTTCAGAGCCACTTGAACCAATTACGTGGGTCAAAGGGTGGGCGGTCGCTTATCTCTTTCATTAGGGACCTAAATCCCGCCTAGACTTCTGGACCTATTTACGAACAACCCATGCAGCAATCGAAAACACGTCACGTTACCGATCATTATTTTCTATCTTCTAGGGATCTTTGTTAGATCTCCACTAAGTGGGGTGGGGGGGGGGGCTGGAACTGAGGGCACCTACCCCTACCCCTACCCCTACCCCTACCCCTACCCCTACCCCTACCCCTACCCCTACCCCTACCCCTACCCCTACCCCCCCCCCCCACTGGCGGTGTCTGTGTTTAAGCCGCCTATATCGATTCTGCTTCTGACTTCCGCGGATGTGGGTGCGCGTCGTAGATAGCGCGGATTTTATTTCTTTTTTCTTTTACTTTTTCTTTTTATTTTCTTTTTCTTTACCCAGCATTTATATTTTTTCTCTTTGTCGCTGATGTATGTTCCACATGATTTTATAATAATAGTGAATATTACAAAAACGAAGTGCAAATAAATAAACAACAACATCGACTTCCATTTCTGTTTATTCCTGTGTCTCCCACGTCCCTGTGCTCCACGGGCTCGGTGTTGGTGAGAGGACACTGTGGCCAGGCCTTGGGTTTCGACCCCTGCCCACTTTGCCCCCTTGAGCCCCCACCGGCCCACTATCACAAAAAAAGTAAGATGACAACTCGCGGTAAGGGTGAAATACGGGTTCGAGTACCAGTCTGGCACAAATTTTCATTGTGGTCATTCCTTTCTACAGCTGATAGTGACCCATATTCGCAATTGCGAACACATATAATGTACTGTATGCTTGTGGCGTGGCTGCGCTCCGCTCTCGTAAATCAGTCCAGTCTAACATTGCTCTACATGTGCGTTAGCTAATATTCTTATTACACGCAACAGCAGTTATTCCGCCTCTTGTGCTTGGCGTCGTGTTCACATTTAACAAGTCTCTCAATAAACAAGCTATATCTGTACTCTTTTAACGCTTAACTGATATTACGAGTGCAAATGTGTTCTGAAGGAAATAAAGTAGGCTTGCTTCTGCGTAACTAAAATTTCCATAATCCCGACAGATATAAAAATGAAATAAGGACTGCACGTACTGCCCTTCAAGTCTTCATTTTCATCTTTCTTGTCTTTCTGTTTCCAGTTTGCCAGCTCGGAGCGATCGTGATCGGGGATTCCTGGCATTTGCATGTTCCCAGGTAGATACATTGTTCAGCCCAAAATACAATGAAGCATGATGATGTTTAAGCCTCTACTTCAAGCAGAAAGTGTCATTATGTACTCTCCTGTACATTATGTCGTCTACTGTATGCGGCAATACTATTTCATCAGAGAGAGAGAGAGAGAGAGAGAGAGAGAGAGAGAGAGAGAGAGACCTCTTACTTTCTGATTAGAGAGAAAAGAAAATGAAAGCTTATAGAAAACTGTAAAAAAAGCCAACAATTATTCAATTTTACAACAGTTAGAGGACGTGGTTTGAAAGTCGTTAGTAATCACAAATGTTTATCCAGCAGACAGATCCACAATTATTTCATGAAATAGTGACAAACCATATTCGATATGGGCATAATGGTTTTCATATAGACTTTAGAATGTAAACACTGAAAACTTCAGAAACTGTTAAATACGAATCTGAATATTTGATACGTAGATAATACAACAGCGGTAGCAAACTCGATGAATGCATTTCTTTATAAAGGACTTGACGAAATTCGTGACGGCAAATATCGAGTAAGACTCTTACTGTATAATTTACAAGAATGGTTCGCAATTAATAAAAACTGAAATTAATTGAATATGATATGTAATAGTTGCTTTTCTCCATAATATGTCTTTGTAACATGTTGCTATGAATGCACCATTTTAGAAACTGAGCTGGTGATTGTGATGTAATGAAGATAGTGCTCATAGCTAAGAAAACATTATGCTGACTAAGAATACACCAGAAACAGATGTGAAAGTATCACCTATACTTACGTGGTAGGGTAAGTGAGGAGACCAGTTTCAGTGCAATGTATCGAAAGTACTGCTGCAAGCTTGCAACTACTCATCTCTTTTTCTTCTTTTTTAGCGTTTTTCCACGTGTTTAACATGTAGGAGCATTGTAAGTCATTATGGAATCGTACCACAAAGGGATTCTGCCTTGCAATGCTTCAGAATGTTCTATTTTCCGGCTTTCGCCTGTTAAGTGCAGAAATGTTACGCGAGACTAAACGGCTCACAAGAGAGAACGAGAACTTCAGTCAGTGCTATAATAAATAAATAAATAAACGCCCTCTACGTATCGCAACAGCGCGACTGTTCGATAACAATTCTTAAAACACGAAGACTTGTTTTTGGTGTTCTAAATAGTAATTTTAATATGCAGTGCGAATTGTTTATTGCGTGAAAAACTGTAATTTACTCAAGATCACTAGTGGAAAACTTTCATTGCTTATTCAGTTTCTCCGTTTCTCTTTCATACCTGCTGTTGGTGCTGATCCAGAAATAAGAAAATTGTGTTTGTCAACAATTTAGTTATGAATTCGTAACAAGGGGGGGGGGGGAGGGGGGGGGAGGACGTAATTATATCTCACCCACAAATTCCCCTACATGCTGAGTTAGCTCTCAATGTTTACTGATATCACTATCCAAAGAACATACGACTAACAACAGCATGAAGCAGCCCATTTAGATTAAATATTTCGATAAAGGTATTATAGCAGTAGCTTGAACAGTATAACAACTGACTAAAAAGTTGAGCTATGTTGTACGGAGGTTTTCCTTATTGCGAGAAGCTGGGGGAATGCCTATGGGGACTCCTATCACGTGATGGTGTTGTGGTTTATGTAACCGTTGATTATGGTGCAAGAGGAAAAAATTAAGCATTAATTTAATACAAAAATATTAGTGGCAAAATCTTAATGTTGTTTTAAGGCGGCAGCACTGTTTATCTCTGGTCTGTATTAACTTCCGTTTTTCAGATTTTTTGGTTGTTTATCCTCAGTGTGCATTTAAATAAACACTATACAAATAGACTTATAACAGAGCTTCATTTACTGTGTCTTATTACATTTTATTGGCCCAGGTGCATACGTCTGTTTTTCAGTGTAGTGGCAGAGTATTTTTGGTGATATAGCGAGTAACAGCAAATTTGACGTTATAGGCGTAGTGTTGGCGTGGCACAATGGAACAATATAAGCATTAGTGTTTTGAAGTTGTCTGGAAGGGACAACTGGGCGGTGTGGAAATTTCAAATGCAAGTGATATTCAGACGAAAAAGCTTTTTAGATATTGTCAATGGCATAGCTATCAAGCCTCCAAAAGAGAAAGAAGCTGAGGAAGAACATGGCTGGACAACGACGCAAAAGCAGTGGAGCTTATTGTGACACGAATGGAGGTAGCACCACTGACTCAATTTTCGTGTACGACGTCAGCTGGCGTCTGGACTATAGTCAAGAGTGTGAACAAGAAAGAGTCCGCCGTGAGCATTCAGCTACTTCAGCAGAAGTTTTTCTCTTTAAAATTTGGAGACGACTCGATGGTTACAGTTATGTCGAAAATAGAGGAAATCAACACTAAATTGAAGCAATCGGGTGAACCACTTTCAGAGAAAATGATGATAACCAGGGTGCTGCTCTCATCGTCGGGAAGATATGAACACTTCCGTTTAGCATGGGAGTCCCTCCGCTTCTATTGTGGCGAAGATGGTTTTGTTGCACAGTGATGTGTATTCATTGAGTACTGTCTTTCCTTGGGCTATTGATTTTTGGATGTGATAGTTTTCTTCTATAGTTAATTTTTGGTACAGGCTGCTACAAGTTTTTAGGATGGGTGAAACAAAACAGAAAAAAAGGTGTCTTGCGTAAGGTGGAACTTCTCATCCCAAGGTCGTAAATTATCTGGACGATATTATTGACAGAGGGGTAACGCGTGAAGATCGTATGGCAAACATATGGACATTATTCAGCACACTACAGCAGAATGGTCTTATATTTCATATAAAAGAGTGCAACTCAAAAGCATGTCGAAGCCATAATTAGATTCTCTGCTTCAAGAAACTTCAAAAGCTCCAGTCATTCCCAGGGAAATTGAACTATTGTGACTAATTTTTTTTTCCAAAGCTGCTCTACTTTGCGAGACTGTATTTTTGACCTTACAAGTCTGACTACAATCCGACCCCTGTCTGGCTACATTCAACTCAAACGTTTAGTGTTGGTATGTGTGCAGCTCAACATGAAAACTGAGCAGCGTTCTCCTATGAAAACTATGATGGTTCAGAGCAACCCATTGTTTTCGCGCCATATAGGCCTACATTAACGTCTCCCCAAAAAAACTATTCACAAATTGGGGAAGGAATTTTATTTAGGGTGTTCCATCTGGTTACAGATAATAAGCCTCTTATCTAAATCTTTGATTGTTGCGCCTGTTTACTCAATGAAAGAGCACAGTGATTACAAAGATACGCATTATATTTAAGCAATTTTCAGTACTCTATACATTATCGCCCCTCAGCATAGCATTCAAATTCTGACACTCTCATTTCCTCCAGTGGGCCCGGATGTGGATGCCGATTAAGAAGAAACATTTTGCTTTCAACGAAATCAGATTTTGAAAAACATATTTTTACAATTTTATGCCTAAAGTGAAAGAAGTCGTCGTCGTCGTCGTCGTCGCCGTCGTCGTCGCCGTCAGTCTTAGCAGGGTCCTCTGACATGTACATCTTGCGTGGCCGTATTTTCTAACTGTAGTCACCCCTTTCGCCCTGCGCACTCTTCGTTCAGTACGCCATTGGGGGGTTGGGTTGGTTTGTTCGGGGAGAGAGACCAAAGAGCGAGGTCATCGGTCTCAGTACGCCAGTGCCTTAATATTCTGCACTTTGTCCTGTTACTGTCCACTGTGTCTTCCGAATGCAGGCTCATAATTCCGGAAGACCTTCGTCCACCAGTCCTCAAATTGCTACACCAAGGGCATTAACATGGTACGTAGAAACAGTTTAGCTCGGCAACATTTTTACTGATCAAGCATCGATGGAGAAACAGAGACAGTCCGGGTATACAGTGCCAGCTCAAAACAGCAGTCATCACCACTGCAGCGTTCTCTCCATGGCGAAAGGTATAGGAAAGACTCCACACAGATTAGATTACGCAGGGCCTTTCCCAGATTCTTTGTGTCTGCTATTAGAAGATCAAACTTCGCCTATGTGTCCAGCCAGAATAACGTCCACGACAACAGCAGCGATAGTCACGGAATTTTCCACTGTTTACGAGCTCAACACTGCTCCTTTTCATTCAGCTTCAAACATCAAGGCTCGGCGGTTGGTGAGGACCTTCAGGACACAGATCCGGAAGACATTCCACGCCACATCGTGTGACAACGACCTAACAAAGTTTCCTGGCCACATCCAGTGGACACTGGTGAAAGGACGCTGCCCAATGCAGATTTTGCATGGCTGCCCGACAAGTCCCCGCTGGGCTCCCTGCGGCTGCATCACCAGCGCTGCATCACCAGCGCTGCATCACCAGCGCTGCATCACCAGCGCTGCATCACCAGCGCTGCATCACCAGCGCTGCATCACCAGCGCTGCATCACCAGCGCTGCATCACCAGCGCTGCATCACCAGCGCTGCATCACCAGCGCTGCATCACCAGCGCTGCATCGTTGTAGGGGCGCAAGTAGGGGCCTGCTCATTTGGTCTCATTTATAAATCACCGTGGATGGCAAATGTTCTCCATTTGAGCCACCACAGGAACCAACTGATGAGGACATCTCATCACCTCGCCTGCCACTGTAGCAAGTCCAAAAGTGATCCGTAAGAGGAGTGGAGTACCATCATCACAGCAGAGCTACAACCCCCGTCCATGTGTGACGACACATAATCAGTGTCACTGAGCCTGTAACTCAGTAACAAAGTAGTTTAAGCGAACTGTGATGTGACATTGGCAGCAAAATTTCTCCTGTGAAGTTAGTTACATCGAGTTGCAGCTACATCATACGATCCATGGCGATGGAAAACTGTGCAGTGTCATTTAATCGAACTGAAGCAACGTTAAACGTGAGCTTGTTTAGGCACTAAATTATGAACTGTGCAGTCCAATTCTACAAGGTGCCAGTAAGTGGAGTGCCTAATCAGTAACTCGCAAATGAAAAAAGTGGCATTGGATTGCTTACGAATATTGTGACTGAACTTAGACAATGTCGGAAACGGCTCGAAAGAAATCAGCTGAGGTTGAGCCGACTGGTCTCGCGCTGACAACAGCGGATCGCGAGCGACAACAGAAAAACGAACAATGGGGATAGCACTACAAATTAAGTCCAACGAGTAATCCGGAGAGAGAGAACCTGAGACACAGCGAAGACGGAGAGCTAGAACCACCGGTGCGTTACGACAATGATGTGGGCGATACCTAAAGAATACATCATGGTAAATACCATAATGCGATTTCCCAGAAACTTCAAAAATGGTTCAAATGGCTCTGAGCATATGGGACTTAACATCTGAGGTCATCAGTCCCCTAGACTTAGAACTACACTCCTGGAAATTGAAATAAGAACACCGTGAATTCATTGTCCCAGGAAGGGGAAACTTTATTGACACATTCCTGGGGTCAGATACATCACATGATCACACTGACAGAACCACAGGCACATAGACACAGGCAACAGAGCATGCACAATGTCGGCACTAGTACAGTGTATATCCACCTTTCGCAGCACTGCAGGCTGCTATTCTCCCATGGAGACGATCGTAGAGATGCTGGATGTAGTCCTGTGGAACGGCTTGCAATGCCATTTCCACCTGGCGCCTCAGTTGGACCAGCGTTCGTGCTGGACGTGCAGACCGCGTGAGACGACGCTTCATCCAGTCCCAAACATGCTCAATGGGGGACAGATCCGGAGATCTTGCTGGCCAGGGTAGTTGACTTACACCTTCTAGAGCACGTTGGGTGGTACGGGATACATGCGGACGTGCATTGTCCTGTTGGAACAGCAAGTTCCCTTGCCGGTCTAGGAATGGTAGAACGATGGGTTCGATGACGGTTTGGATGTACCGTGCACTATTCAGTGTCCCCTCGACGATCACCAGTGGTGTACGGCCAGTGTAGGAGATCGCTCCCCACACCGTGATGCCGGGTGTTGGCCCTGTGTGCCTCGGTCGTATGCAGTCCTGATTGTGGCGCTCACCTGCACGGCGCCAAACACGCATACGACCATCATTGGCACCAAGGCAGAAGCGACTCTCATCGCTGAAGACGACACGTCTCCATTCGTCCCTCCATTCACGCCTGTCGCGACACCACTGGAGGCGGGCTGCACGATGTTGGGGCGTGAGCGGAAGACGGCCTAACGGTGTGCGGGACCGTAGCCCAGCTTCATGGAGACGGTTGCGAATGGTCCTCGCCGATACCCCAGGAGCAACAGTGTCCCTAATTTGCTGGGAAGTGGCGGTGCGGTCCCCTACGGCACTGCGTAGTATCCTACGGTCTTGGCGTGCATCCGTGCGTCGCTGCGGTCCGGTCCCAGGTCGACGGGCACGTGCACCTTCCGCCGACCACTGGCGACAACATCGATGTACTGTGGAGACCTCACGCCCCACGTGTTGAGCAATTCGGCGGTACGTCCACCCGGCCTCCCGCATGCCCACTATACGCCCTCGCTCAAAGTCCGTCAACTGCACATACGGTTCACGTCCACGCTGTCGCGGCATGCTACCAGTGTTAAAGACTGCGATGGAGCTCCGTATGCCACGGCAAACTGGCTGACACTGACGGCGGCGGTGCACAAATGCTGCGCAGCTAGCGCCATTCGACGGCCAACACCGCGGTTCCTGGTGTGTCCGCTGTGCCGTGCGTGTGATCATTGCTTGTACAGCCCTCTCGCAGTGTCCGGAGCAAGTATGGTGGGTCTGACACACCGGTGTCAATGTGTTCTTTTTTCCATTTCCAGGAGTGTATTTAAACCTAACTCACCTAAGGACATCACACACATGCACACCCGAAGCAGGATTCGAAACTGCGACCGTAGCAGCAGCGCAGTTCCGGACTGAAGCGCTTAGAACCGCTCGTCCACAGCGGCCGGCCCAGAAACTTCGCTCAGTGGAAAAGTAATCAATATAAGCGAACACGTGTCTCGGCTTATTCGTTGATACTTGACCGTTCCTGAGAAAACGACGGCCAATGTTTTCGACGTAATATAGATGCCTTTTAGAGCACGATAACCTCAGCCGGATTGGTCCCACAGTGGCTAGTGTAGCGATCTGAACTTTTTCGCGCCGTGTTCTAAACCTGATTATTGTTTTTGTTTATTTTATTTCATTTTTTCATTTATTTACCCGTGTAAGTAGGAGGCTACTATTCGAGTTTTTCTTATTAGGTTAGGGGATACGTGGGCGTGATATTAAGTGTAAAATTGCAACTAAGTTTCACCATAAGTGCGATACATATATTATATTTTGTATGTGTGTATAGTATTTTCAGGGGTTGCCTTTTTTTAAATTCTCAGATTCTTATATTTCGTTCTTATATCAATTCTTATATTAGTTCTTATGTTTTATTCAACAGGAAGACTTGGTGCATTTGGAATTCGCTTGGATAAACCGATCGTAGAAACATAGAAATTCCGAACACCGAGTATTGCTCTTAAGACAGGTTTTCCACAGTGACGTTGCTTCGTATGAATCTCTCTCAGGAAAGGAACATCGTTAAAATTGCTAAAGATTCCACATATTGTCAATAATTTCGCAGCAAACCACTCATAAACTGGCGCTTGCAGTTGATTATGATCCAGCATACATTATGAGAATTTACCCGAAAATATTTCAAATAATTTTCTCATTTTTTTAAGTCATTCATCAAACATACAATTAACGGAAGAATAAAGACAACGCTATTTCTATATACACTGGAAAACTTTAGTGTGTTTATCTTCTACAGACATGAGTAGATAAACGAAAAACAAAAAAAAAAAAGTAATAATCGGGTTTCGAACAGTGTGAAGCCACTACGCTAGCCGCCCTGCCACAGCTTCATTTGAACTACTTACTCGCTAAAAGCAGATCAAGTAACACAACAATTTTGACTGTCGTTTTCTCAGAAACGATCGAGTACCTATGGATAATCCAGGACACGTGTTCGCTTGTTTTGATCCATCTTCCACTTGGCGAAGTTGGAATCGGGTTATGGCACATTCCGTGTTCTCCTGGTGCGTCCGGTGTGGTTGCGCGGCGGAACATACAGGGACAGCCGCGAGCTCTAATTGGCGGGCAGAATGGTGTGTGGCTCCGTGGTAGGCATCAGCACTCACGGGTGTAAAAGCTGCGTCTAGTAGAGAAAGTCCAGTTCCATGCTTTCAAAGCCGCTGAGCCGGAACACCAGATTCCTCCCCCTTGAAAGAGGGAGACGGTGTTTCGGAACCTAAAGGTGAAGCTGTGGTTCGTGTCCTGGCGCTAGCCTGCCAACTGCTGTGAGGAACTGGTGTTCTAGGACATGGCAGTGTAGGCGTTATTTGCTGCTGATCTCTTTGTAGTTGGACAATATGAACATTTTATTTTCGTTTTCCACAACAAGGAATAATTTCACACGGTTATCTTGAATTAAATTGGTTTTTGTTGCGATTATAAGAATTCATGTTGTACTTGCTTAGCCTAGTCACCTTTATCCATTCTTAGATATACAGGGTGTTCAGCAAAGGAGTTCCCGATTTCAAAACTAAATATCTCTAAAACCAAAATCGATAGAAGAGTGCAAAAAACGGTATATTTATTCTGAAACAATTTTATACAGAAGTTTCGTAAAAATTCGAAAAGCTGCTGACACATGGCTCCGTAATCACAGTACGTAGTGCCTATAAGTCGTGTGCTGCAGCTCAGACCTGATCGCTTCCACCGTTCAAAAGTGAAAGGATGGAAGCGTACCGAATGAAGTTGTTGAAATCATAAACTCCATTGAACAATGTGTGTTTCTGGTACTTGAATGCCACAGGTTGGAACATAGTACTACGGCAACAAGACGCAGTTTTCAAAAAAGATTTAATTTTCCAAAAGGTCGTGATGCGGAAAACATTCGCAAGCTTTTCGCCAAATTCCAACGGACAGACATTGTGGCTGATTATCTGGCGGGGAAGATTGGCCCCAGGCAAACTGTAGCTACTGCTGAAAATATCGCCACAATTTCAGGAATTATTCAGGAAAATCCAAGTAAATCCTTCCGAAGAACTGCAGAACAGAATTTTTTGAAGCGTTCCAGCATGCACAAAATACTGAGACAGAGACTACTCATGTTTTCGTGCAATATCCAAAGCCATCAGGCCATACCTGTAAGAGGTGTGCGACGGAGGGTCGAATTTGCGAACGAAATTCTCACAATGATTGCTTGAAGGATTTGATGCTAACTGCATCTGGTTCACAAATGAAGCGAACTTCCACCTGAATGGAGTCGTGAATAAACAAAACTGGTGGTTTTGTGGTTCCGAAAATATCAGTTTGTTTGAAGCGAAACCACTAAATTCTCCCAAAGCTACTCTTTGGGCTGCGGTATGCAGCAGAGGTATTATTGACCCTTTCTTCATGCTAGAAACGATCACCAGCGAACGTTACGTTGCAATTTTGGAACAATTTATCGCTACACAGCTATTGTTGGAGACAGACCAGGCAGTGAGTGCTTCATGCAAGGTATGGCCAGACCACTTCGCACCGAACAAGTGTTTCGCTTTCATGATGAATACTTCGGAAATCAGGTCATTGCGTTGGATTATTGCAGATTTACTGTCGCAAGGATGGATTGGCCTCCATTTCGGTTGATATGACTCTTTGTGACTAATTCTTGTGGGGCACATTCAAAGACAATTGAGGCCTGGTGGTCAAGGGAAGGCAGGATTCGGTTACGACTGTGGACGGGTCCGTAATAAGCTACTATTGGTTGCTTTTTACAGTTACACACAATTTACTTTAAATCAGTAATTCCAGACTTAACAATAAATTAAAAAAAATACCAAACGTTATTAATGAAGGAATAAACAAGTGTAAATAATAGTGTTTTCAGTGAGTTGCAATTTAGCAAATCACCATTAACTTCAGATACAACAGGTAATGTTTTAAAAGCAAGCCACTGTGATCTGGGTAGAAGGCCTTACACGCCAGGAATGGCAATAAATTAAGAGTTGTTTAAAACTCGCTGCAACTTACAAATTACAGGTATTGAAATGTTAAAGGCAAGTCACCACAAACACCTCAGGAGGCATCAGACGCCAGGAATGGCACTAAATAAGGTTTTAAGGCTTACTGCTAAAATACAGAAACCAAATAGGATTTTAAAGCAAATGACCACAATCACAGCTGAAGGCCTTACACTCCAGGAACGGCACAAATATTAAGAAAATTTTGAAACCTACTGTAAAACAGCAAATACAATAGCAAAAATTAATTAAAAAACAAGCAACTGATCCAGACGGTGCTCCAGGAATCGATCTCTGAGAACGTCTGGCAACAAACACTTTCGCTAGCGATGAGATAGGCAACCAAGAGTTGCATTCACTTCACAAGGTAACTCAGACTAGAGGCAGTGTAACGAATAACCAATGATAATCTTGCTGAAGCCACTTTACGTCCAATAAATGAAATGCAACAAGGGAACAACACGCCAAAGCCGGGACCAGCGGACTGCACTACGCCCCCAGAATACTTTGCTTAGAGCGCCCGGAACGAGAAAGGAATCCCTACCACCAGAGTAGAAGAATCACAAACGGCCTACAATCAAGAAATCTGTGAAAACTACACGCCTTACTGGACAGCAGCGGCAAGGCGGGGAAACGCACACTGCTGTTACATACATTAATCCCCAGGGCAGGTAACTGGGGCGTTAGCGGCCACCAGGCAGGAAAAATACCACTGGTTGAACTTAAAAAAGTGTAACAAGCTGAACGCAGTAAATAGTAATAAGAAGTCGAGGAAAGCTAATCAGATCCGCTTTCCCCAAGCACTTCACTCGCTGCCCTTCGCCTCGGCGACACTACGATCAGCAACACGAACCGAAGTCACTGGAGAATCGCGAGATGTCACAATGGTGAAGATTTCTCTACTTGAATTGAAATGCACTCATCTTAAAGCTTGCTTGATCCGGTTTACGACGAAGTCGTGCACCCTCGTGACCACAGCCCTTCCTTCTGGCAATCCATGCGTGCCACCAGCGGTCCCGGCGCGTTGTCGCACTGTGCGGACCTGGCTCCTGAGTCCCCAACTGAACTGGCACACTCACATGACCCGGAAAAACAACGACGTCGCCCCAAAGATAGGGCAACAGTTACTACATATCGATAAACGCCGGCCGGCCGGTGTGGCCGAGCGGTACTAGGCGCTTCAGTCTGGAACCGCGCGACCGCTACGGTCGCAGGTTCGAATCCTGCCTCGGGCATGGATGTGTGTGATGTACTTAGGTTAGTTAGGTTTAAGTAGTTCTAAGTTTTAGGGGGCTGATGACCTCAGATGTCTCAGATGTTAATTCCCATAATGCTCAGAACCATTTGAACCATTTTTTTGATAAACGCCGCTGCTGCCACTAGCGGACAGGCAACGCTTGCGAAACGAGTGGCGCCAGTCAACACGAGAAGAAAACAAACAACAGCAACCATGCAAACTAAAGGATACGGTCTGGCCTCCAACAGAGGGCGGAAACCTACAAACAGTACCAACGCGAGCCGCAGCTCGGCTGAACAGTATCTACCGGAACCATTGCACCACCCTGGAAGAGCTTGAATCGGCGATCTGTGTGGCATCTGAATCCATTTCTGTTAAGACAGTACTGAGTGCGAGTGAAAATTTCATTGTTCGTTTGCGACATCTCCATTGTGCGATTGGTGGACATTTCGAAAATATTGTGCTGCGACTGCAACTATCTGCAGATGAACGCTGACACTGCAGGAGCTGCACAACGAACAGCGACATCTGTTAACAACTTTTCGAACTATTTCGAAACTTCCGTTTAACTTCTGTATAAAATTCTTACAGCTTTTGCGATAAACGAACCTTTTGTTGCACTCGTCTATAGACGTTGTATCACGAAATATTTAATTTTGAAATCAGGATCTCCGTCGCTGGACACCCTGTACATAAGGAAAAAGCAAAGGGTCTTGTGTTATTATACATAGGTTTGAGGAGCATTATAGTGAACTCACATTGATGTCTCGGCGACCAAATTAGCCCGATGTAAATCTTATGAACCTATCTGATTCGCTATCGGGTGCCATCACCGCGTACGCATATAAGTGGCCTGTTATTTACGCGAATTACTTGACCTGTGCGTAGACATCTAATGTCACATACCTCCACAAACCTGCCCACATCTGCCATATTCCTGATACACAGAATCAGTGATGTATTTCGTTCCGAAAATGGACAAACAAATTATTACGTAGGTGGTCATAACCTTTTGGCTCTACTTTTTCCCTGCGCGCCAGATGATATCACAACTGATCAGATGGTCCATTCACCTTTTCTTACTCCTGGAATCCTTCAGGTTTTGATTTTTAAAGGAATAATCGACTGATAACCTTATTGTTTAGTCGCTTTTCACGCAAATAATCAGCCGATCAATCGATCCAACGGCTCGCAGTATTTACAGTCATACATTGGTCACAAAACGAGAAGTAGCTACCTGAGCTACGCAATGAAATCGTGCACATAGAACACGTGGCTGGAAAACGGCCTGTCACCGAGATGTGGACAGATACAATGGTTAAATACACGACAGGAATTTACGCAAAGGAATGCAAACTACAACTCTGAACAGATACTCATTATTTGCGCGCAATATCCGCAGGAAAGAGACATCACAAACAACTTCAGGAAGCACGTCTTCATTTTTCCACTGGGCACAGAAATTTTCGTGCTGGCTCCGAGACACAGTCAATTATACTGCTGAAAGATGACATCGCCGTCGGAGAAGACATCAAGCATGAAGGAATGCAGGTTGTTCGCAGCTGCCAGCGTGTCTTGGATTACTACCACAGGCCCTACACAAGTGCAGGGGAATGTCTCCCGCAGCGTAACACTGCTCCCACCAGTCTGCGTCCGTGGCGCGCTGCGCGTTTCGAGCCGCCGTTCACATCGATGACGGGATTTGTGGAGATGACCTTCGGCCTAGTGTAGCAAAAGTGTGATTCACCCGAAGAGCTGGCACGTTTCCACTGATCGACGTTCGAATGCCGATGGGCCCGTGCACATTGCAATCATAATTGACGATGTCGTTGGGTCAACATGTGAACACGTAGGGCTGGACTGCTGCGGAACTCCATGTTCAACAATGTACGATGAACGGTGTGCTCCGAAACACATGTGCGTGCACCAGTATTGTGCTCTTTAGGCAGAGATGCCGCAGATCACCATCTATCCTACATTACAGAGCAGAAAACCCTCCGAACCCCACGTTCTGTGAAGAGTCTCGGACGTCCAACCATTTAGCGCCTAGTGATAGTTCACTTTGCTACCTCTTTGGGTAATGCTCACGACGTTCACAGAGTCTGAGAAATCATAATCTGCCCTTTGTCAAAGTCGCTTATCTCAATGGATTTCCCAATTTTCAGCCCATATCTTCGCTAGGGTGAATGGCCGTCCGTGTCTGCTCCACTTACACACTTTTGTTACCGTGTCACGTCCCCGCAACGCCACCGGGCGGCATCGAACGCCGCGGTGGGCAGTGTTCATAACGTTTTGGCTGATCAGTGTAATCATTAAAAAATTAATGGACTGTTTTTACGTGGAAGTGGATTACACGGAGCTACTCTCGCGGCGGAAGATCAGCTTCAATACTAGACAAGCAAACCCCACTCATTGTAGAATGTAGGAAGAATGCGAACATTTGTAATTCAGATTGCTAATATGCTTTTCTTGATGATTGCGTGAGTTTATTAATTTTTTATTTATTTGTTGTCTGGAGCTGAACCAGTGTTTCATGGTTGGTGCCGCGAGTCGTAATGGTGATTTTGTCTTTTAGTTTGGTAGATTTGCCATGCTGCTTTCACCTCTTTAAATCTTTTGTGCTTCCAATCTGTATTCTGGCATGTTTGTGCAGACGGGATAGTTTGTGACTGTATAACACACGCCTGGACTATTTCAGACAAGCCGAATGGTCTTTACTTCTGAACCAGAGTACACTATCTTACCAAAAGTATCCGGACACTTATTAGTGAACATCAAATGCGGTGTGCCCACCCTTCGGCTTTACGACTGCGAACTCTGCTGAGGAACTTTCAGTGAGGTGTCTGAATGTCTGTGGAGGAATACCAGTTAATTCTTCCTCGAGAACCGAAACTATGTTGGACGGTGGGAACTTTTAGAGAAATCGACATTCTAAGTCATCAGAAAGTTGTTCCATGAGGTTCAGGACGGGTTTCTGGCAGGCCAGTCCAGTTCAGGAATGTTATTCTCCACAAACCATTACATCAAAGACGCTGCTTTATGAAAGGGAGCATTTTCATGCTGTTATAAACAGTCATCGTCTCAGAACTGTTCATCCATGTATGTACTACCCAGCGCTGTAATAGGGTTTTCTTATGCCTCCACAATGCACGACGGTCCCTGCCCGTCGGTACGTGAGATCTCTGCCTGGTCTTGGTGCCACTTCACAGTCGCATCACCGACAGTCGACTTTGGCAACTTTAGGAGTGTTGAAATTCCCTGATGAATTTGTTACCCGGGTCACATCCAGTGACTCGTCCACATTCGAAGTCACTGAGTCCTCCTCACGGACCACTTCTACTGTTAATGCTTCTCTACTAACAACACAATACTCCCTCTCTCCTTTCATACTGTAGGATCCACCTCGCGTGACGTCTAGAGTTAAGTTCCGCGTTACTGCGTACATTTAATCAGATAGTGTATATGTTTTAATATATTATTGCTCATATTAGTTAGCGTGACCCTACAGATCGTGGTCATGACTATTGGGATCTCTCATACCAGTCCCTCGCTGTGAAATCGGCTGTGTAGTTTCGTATCGCTCGCTAGAGGGGGAGAATAGGGGAGGGGGGTGGAGGGGTGTTCCTAATGACCAAAGTTCTTACGATATGGTGATGAAAAAGCTGAATTCAGAGTGTCACAGTTTCTTTCCTCTCTATTGAGGACATCCCTTTTGGGCCTCATTACTTAGAACACGTCGCACATCGTTTTAGTCGTACTGGGGAAGATTTCGCTGTGCTGCGTCCTCTCCGTGGACGAGCAGTGAAGCAGAATAATATAATTTCTAAAGTAAGTGCCTTTTTACGTTGCATAAAATATTTTTATAATCTAAAGACGACTTTTTAAATCACTGGTGCCTTTATTCTCATGTTTGTGTGAATACGAACTGTAAACGGATTGTCGTATGACATGATTGGCTGGGAGACTTCGAGAAATACACGTCCATGGAAAAAACAACTGCAGAATGAACCGATTTAATAAAAAAGTTATATGAAATGATCAGGTCATTAAATACACGTCAGTGACTGTGCTACTTTAAGCACCTGTGAAAACAACGGGAGGAAGGTCAGTAGAGTTTTGTCATTGCTCCTACAAAACGATGCACAGGCGGATTCAACTGAATGTTTGGTGAGAGCACAGCAAAATATATTTTCGTAAGTTTTTACTGTTAAGAAGGAGCATTTTATCAGCAACTGAGTCCAAAACAAGTTCATCTCAGGAAATCAGTCTCAATAGCACAAAAGAAATCCCACTCACTGTCTGCATTACAACTGTTACAATACTAACGTAGTGTATTTTGTATCACTGTTCATCGTTCTTTCTAAACATAAGTTTCCTAACGTCAATTAGAGCCACAATAACCTTATGTCACAAATAAGTAAAAAGTTTGATCTGAAATCGTAATGATGAGTTTACTACAAACCTAACAATGAAACTAAATGGGCAACCATTGATATTTTCACACACGGGCACAGCTCTATGCGCCGCATGCAACTCAAATTATCACGTGTTGGAGATCCATGACGGTTTGGAGCAAATGCAAGTATGAAGTATACTTAAGACTTCTTTCACATAAAGCGTTCACCTAAAAATTCAGCAATGTGTTCGCTTAAATTCAGCAATGTGTCCGCTTAAATTCGATAACAGGAAAGTTTCCCGCATGTCGAAAATTCGGCAACGCCGTCAGGAAATGCATTTTTATAAACTATGCTATACTGTCTACAAGATTTCCTACCGCAAATAAAATTTAACTGAAAACATAGTGCAGCTCCCCAAGAAGGTACTGATGTCAGTTCCATCATTGTACATCGAACAGTTTGCGAATTTGAGAGAGTCGTAAGATTACGCCCATGTTGGTGGATAAAATGGTAATCGGCTCCGCGCCTCTATAGATGTCAATCCTAAAGTAATATTTTATAACTGAAAAGGTTTTTCTTCCTTTTTTCGATTTAATTGTTTTCGGTACGTGTCCATGCATCCATCTCAGTAATGGAAAGACAATACCGACAGTGTGTTTGAGGCCACTTTCGTGTCAGTAACGACGATACGTATGACAGGATAACACAACACCAAGTCTCCGAGCGGAGAAAACCTCCGACCCGGCCGAGAATCGAATTCGAGCCCCTACGGTTAGCAATTTACCACGCTGACCGCGCAGCTACCGAGATGGACGTTTTCTTCTTCATTTGCGCGTCTGGGCGCCCTTCTTTCGCGAAGTGTGTAAGTTGTTGTTAAGTTTGTCTGTTTAACTAAGGGGACTATAAATGAGTTAGAATGAGGTGAGTTAGAGTGAGAGTGAGCGTGTGCGTGGTGAGATAAAAGAGAAGAGAGAAGGTAAAACCCGGTGGCGGAACAAAGGCTCTTAATCTAATAAATCTATTAAGAGTACCAAAGGGGGTGTAAAGCTTAACGTCCCCACCGACGAACACATCATTAGGCCCACACGGCCGCACTCTACTTGTCACTGCGGAGAGGTCTGGAATTTAATCCAGAACATTGGCACATAGTCGTCAAGAACTTCATGATATCACCTGTTGTCCCCTTTCTGGCGAAATACTTGCCATTAAAAAGCCTTCCACCACCAGGATCCCGACCGGCGCCCATCAACAGGCGTGCGTTAGCTACCTCGGCTGCGTAGACGCGTCAGTCATAATTACTTACTTGCGTTACTTAAAATCACAGTTTAACCTAGGTCATGCGTGATCTTAAAAGACGACACCGTTTCAGAGTTCAATATTTATTGTTTTGAAAGTCTGGACAGCTAAATGTTTTTTCCACAACACTCAGTAACAGTTCAGTTATGACAAACAACTGGGTCGTGTTATGACTACTGCGAGAGTAACGCCGCTCCAAGCTGATATTTGAATGGCATACAGTAGTACGGCTTTGAGAAGGAGAAATTATCTTCGTAAATGCCTTTCCGTTTTGTTTTCTCAAAACACCTTAATTTTAGAACCTCGTCAGTACAGTGTAAGGGCCTATATATAGAATTATCTGAACGGTAGGATTCTGGGTAGTCTTATTCCGCAGCTCAGAGATTTACTTCTGATGGAGTCTGGGTAGCGGAGCTGTTGTGTCGTATTTATCGTCTTTTTGTTTTTTGCTCGTGAATCTCTTACTTGGGCGACACTGGAGAACGTAATCTTTCACATTAAAGGAAAAACTGGCTGAAAATAACGAACAAATAGCTCAACTGCAAGATGATTGATAGGTTTCGTACTTTCTATTTCAATCCAAACAGCCTGCCCGGGTTTCGGACTAATGGTATCAATCAGATTCTAAGGCTACGAAAGTCAGCTCAGAGGCAACTCTTACACATGTCAGATACAAAACATCATGTCGCATCTACAAATAATGTGATTTCCTGAACTAAAGTATTTAATGGTTGGTAAGGAATCACTTATGTATTGTTCGTTTTGTTGACATGGATACGGGGACATCAAAATACCACACGAACATAAACTGAGGCGTCAAAGAAACTGGCATAGGGGTCGTATTCAAATACAGAGATATGTAAAGAGGCAGAATACGGCGCTGCGGTCGGCAGCGCCTATATAAGACAAATGCCTGGCGCAGATGTTTGATCGGTTATTGCTGCTACAATGGCAGATTATCAAGATTTAAGGGAGTCTGAACGTGGTGTTATAGTCGGCGGATGAGACTCATTTCAAATTGTGTAGAGCGGATGGACGTGTATGGGTATGGAGAGAACTTCGTGAATCCATGTCAATAGTGGACTGTTCAAGCTGAAGGAGGCTCTATAATGGTGTGGGGGTGCGCAGTTAGTGTGATATGGGACGCCTGATACGTCTAGATACGACTCTGACAGGTGATACGTACGTAAGCCTCCTGTCTGGTCGCCTGCATCCCCATCCCCTATACTCTTACAGATTTATGAACAGCCCTGTAGGATTTATTGTGTCAGTTCCCACCAGCACTACTTCAGACATTAGTCGAGTCCATGCCACGCCGCGTTGCGGCCCTTCTGCGCGCTCGCATGCGCCCTACACGATATTGGGCAGGTGTACCAGTTTTTTTTGGTTCGTCAGTGTAGATTTCTTGAAGCATCCCCCTCCCCCCCCCTCATTATCGATTTGCTAGTTTACACAACCTATTCCTTGTTTACAGCATTCTCTTTTCAGCGACGATGAAGGGAGTACAGCACTCGCTCTTCGAAGGCCTGCGCTCTCAGTCTGCTCGCCGAGCCCATTTGCTGACAAGCCTTGGTCTGTATTTTTTCACTCGCTTGACCCCTAGAGCAACTACAATATGATACGCATTACGATTCGAAACTTTGAGAGATGCTCTGTCCACTGTATGTCTTTTTCTTCTGGCTCAGTCGTCTTCTCAACCCCAGAGATAGTTATGAATAACACTGTATATATCGTAGAACTGTCCCATCAGGTCCAAACACTTTCTCACTGTTGACAGATTTTAATTGACTTTCTGTTCATTTGTTTCAATATTTATCATTGCGGTATTCGTGAGCCCGCAGCGTTTGAGTGATGTACTGAGATACCATAAAAGAAGAGTTTGGTACTGGAAGTACAGTGGACGTCCTTTAGCAGCAGGAACATCGCTGCATGCAATCCAATCACCTGCCTGCGAGAATCACGCTACCTGGAGCGGCAGCA